>NC_141377.1:26210431-26721892 GCF_017979445.1 Akebia trifoliata
GGTAACTAAGCAAAATCCAAGATAAACCCTTGCTGAAAACTGAGCAAAATCTAAGATAACCCTTGGCGGCAACTGAGCAAAATCCAAGATAACCCTTAGAGGAAACTGAGCAAAATCCAAGATAACCCTTGCCGAAAACCGAGCAAAATCAAAGATAACCCTTGGCGACAACTGAGCAAAATCCAAGATAACCCTTGGACGAAACTGAGCAAAATCCGAGATAACCCTTTGCGGCAACTGAGCAAAATCCAAGATAACCCTTGGCGGCAACTGAGCAAAATTCAAGATAACCCTTGGCGACAACTGAGAAATATCCAAGATAACCCTGGGCGAAAACTGAGCAAAATCCAAGTTAACCCTTGGCGGAAACTGAGCAAAATCCAAGATAACCCTTGGCGGCAACTGAGCAAAATCAAAGATAACCCTTAGCGGCAACTGAGCAAAATCAAAGATAACCCTTGGCGAAAATTGAGAAAAATCCAAGATAACCCTAGGCGAAAACTGAGCAAAATCCTAGATAACCCTTGGTGGAAACTGAGCAAAATCCCAAATAACCCTTGGCGATAAAATCCAAGATAACCCTTGGCGGCAACTGAGCAAAATCCAAGATAACCATTGGCGGCAACTGAGAAAAATCCAAGATAACCCTTGGCGGCAACTAAGCAAAATCCAAGATAACTCTTGGCGACAACTGAGCAAAATCCAAGATAACCCTTGGCGGAAACTGAGAAAAATCAAAGTTAACCTTTGGTAGCAACTGAGAAAAATCCAAGATAACCCTTGGCGGCAACTGGGCAAAATCCAAGATAACCCTTGGCGGCAACTTGGCAAAATAGAAGATAACCCTTGGCAGGAACTGAGCAAAATCCTAGATAACTCTTGGCGGAAACTGAGTAAAATCAAAAATAACCCTAGGCGGAAACTGAGTAAAATCCAAAATAACCCTAGGCGGAAACTTAGAAAAATCCAAGATAACCCTTGGCGGAAACTGAGCAAAATCCAAGATAACCCTTGGCGGCAACTGAGCAAAATCCAAGATAACCCTTGGCGGCAACTGAGCAAAATCCAAGATAACCCTTGGCGACAACTGAGGAAAATCCAAGATAACCCTTGGCGGAAATCGTGCAAAATCCTAGATAACCCTTGGCGGCAAACTGAGTAAAATCCAAGATAACCTTAGGTGGAAACTGAATAAAATCCAAGATAACACTAGGCAGAAACTGAGAAAAATCCAAGATAACCCTTGGCGGAAACTGAGAAAAAAACCAACATAAACCTTGGCGGAAACTAAGCAAAATCCAAGATAACCCTTTGGCGGAAATTGAGAAAAATCCAAGATAACCTTAGGAGAAAACTGAGCAAAATCCAAGATAACCCTTGGCGAAAACTGAGCAAAATCCAAGATAACCCTTGGCGGCAACTGAGCAAATCCAAGATAACCCTTGGCGACAACTGGGCAAAATCCAAGATAACCCTTGCGGCAACTGGCAAAATAGAGAAAACCTTTGCGGAAACTGAGTAAAATCCAAGATAACTCTTGGCGACAACTGAGCAAAATCCAAGATAACCCTTGGCGGAAACTGAGAAAAATCAAGTTAACCCTTAGTAGCAACTGAGCAAAATCCAAGATAACCCTTGGCGGCAACTGGGCAAAATCCAAGATAACCCTTGGCGGCAACTTGGCAAAATCCAAGATAACCCTTGGCGGCAACTGAGCAAAATCCTAGATAACCCTTGGCGGAAACTGAGTAAAATCAAAATAACCCTAGGCGGAAACTGAGTAAAATCCAAGATAACCCTAGGCGGAAACTTAGAAAAATCCAAGATAACCCTTGGCGGAAACTGAGAAAAATCCAAGATAACCCTTGGCGGCAACTGAGCAAAATCCAAGATAACCCTTGGCGAAAACTGTGCAAAATCCAAAATAACCCTTGGCGGCAACTGAGCAAAATCCAAGATAACCCTTTGCGGAAACTAAGCAAAATCCAGGATAACTCTTAGCGACAACTGAGCAAAATCCAAGATAACCATTTGCGGAAACTAAGCAAAATCCAAGATAACCCTTGGCGACAATTGAGCAAAATCCAAGATAACCATTTGCGGAAACTGAGCAAAATCCAATATAACCCTTGGCGGCAACTGAGCAAAATCCAAGATAACCCTTGGCGACAACTGGGCAAAATCCAAGATAACCCTTCGCGACAACTCAGCAAAATCCTAGATAACCCTTGGTAGAAACTGAGTAAAATCCAAGATAACCCTAGGCGGCAACTGAGCAAAATCCAAGATAACCCTTGGAGGAAACTGAGCAAAATCCAAGATAACCCTTGGCGGCAACTGAGTAAAATCCAAGATAATCCTTGACGGCAAAATCCAAGATAACCCTTTGCGGCAACTGAGCAAAATCTAAGATAACTCTTGGCGAAAACTGGGCAAAATCCAAGATAACCCTTGACGGAAACTGGGCAAAATCCAAGTTAACCCTTGGCGGCAACTGCGCAAATTCCAAGATAACCCTTGGCGGCAACTAGCCAAATTCCAAGATAACCCTTGGCGGAAACTGAGCAAAATCCAAGATAACCCTTGGCGACAACTGACCAAAATCCAAGATAACTTTGACGGCAACTGTGCAAAATCCTAGATAACCCTTGGCATCAACTGAGAAAAATCCAAGATAACCCTTGGCGGAAACTGAGCAAAATCCTATAGAACCCTTGGCGGCAACTGAGCAAAATCCAAGTTAACCCTTGGCGGCAACTGAGCGAAATCCAAGATAACCCTTGGCGACAACTGAGCGAAATCCAAGATAACCGTTGGCGGCAATTGAGCAAAATCTAAGATAACCCTTGGCGGCAACTGAGCAAAATCCAAGATAACCCTTGGCGGTGACTGAGCAAAATCCAAGTTAACCCTTGACGGCAACTGAGCAAAATCCAAGTTAACCCTTCACGGCAACTGAGCAAAATCCAAAACAACCCTTGGTGGCAACTGAGTAAAATCTAAGATAACCCTTGGCGGAAACTGAGCAAAATCCGAGATAACCCTTGACGACAACTGACCAAAATCCAAGATAACCTTGGCGACAACTGTGCAAAATCCTAGACAACCCTTGGAATCAACTGAGAAAAATCCAAGATAACCCTTTGCGGAAACTGAGCAAAATCTTAGATAACCCTTGGCGCCAACTGAGTAAAATCCAAGTTAACCCTTGAAGGCAACTGAGCGAAATCCAAGATAACCCTTGGCGGCAATTGAGCAAAATCCAAAATAACCCTTGGCGGCAACTGAGCAAAATCCAAGTTAACCCTTAATGGCAACTGACCAAAATCCAAGTTAACCCTTGATGGCAACTTAGCAAAATCCAAGTTAACCCTTGATGGCAACTGAGCAAAATCAAAAACAACCCTTGGTGGCAACTGAGTAAAATTCAAAATAACCCTTGGCGAAAACTGAGCAATACCCAAGATAACCCTTAGCGGCAACCGAGCAAAATCCAAGATAACCCTTGGCGGAAACTGAACAAAATCCAAGTTAACCCTTGACGGCAATTGAGCAAAATCCAAGTCAACCCTTGACGGCAACTGAGCAAAATCAAAAACAACCCTTGGTGGCAACTGAGTAAAATTCAAAATAACCCTTGGCGAAAACTGAGCAAAATCCAAGATAACCCTTGGCGGCAACTGAGAAAAATCCAAGATAACCCTTGGCGGAAACTGAGCAAAATCTAAGATTACCCTTGGCGGAAACTGAGCCAAATCCAAGATAACCCTTGGCGGTAACTAAGCAAAATCCAAGATAACCCTTGGCGAAAACTGAGTAAAATAAAAAACAACCCTTGGTGGCAATTGAGTAAAATTCAAAATAACCCTTGGCAAAAATTGAGCAAAATCCAAGATAACCCTTTGCGGCAACTGAGGAAAATCCAAGATAACCCTTGGCGGTGACTGAACAAAATCCAAGTTAACCCTTGACGGCAAATGAGCAAAATCAAAGTTAACCCTTGACGGCAACTGAGCAAAATCCAAAACAACCCTTGGTGGCAACTCAGTAAAATACAAAATAACCCTTGGCGAAAACTGAGCAAAATCAAAGATAACCCTTGGCGACAACTAAGGAAAACCCAAGATAATCCTTGGCGGAAACTGAGTAAAATCTAAGATAACCCTTGGCTAAAAATGAGCAAAATCCAAGATAACCCTTAGCGGTAACTAAGCAAAATCCAAGATAACCCTTGCTGAAAACTGAGCAACATCCAAGATAACCCTTGGCGGCATCTGAGCAAAATCCAAGATAACCCTTGGAGGAAACTTTGCAAAATCTAAGATAACCCTTGCCGAAAATCGAGCAAAATCAAAAATAACCCTTGGCGGCAACTGAGAAAAATCCAAGATAACCCTTGGCGGAAACGGAGCAAAATCTAAGATTACCCTTGGCGGCAACTGAGCAAAATCCAAGATAACCCTTGGCGGTAACTAAGCAAAATCCAAGATAACCCTTGGCGAAAACTGAGTAAAATAAAAAACAACCCTTGGTGGCAACTGAGTAAAATTCAAAATAACCCTTGGCGAAAACTGAGCAAAATCAAAGATAACCCTTGGCGGCAACTGAGGAAAATCCAAGATAACCCTTGGCGGTGACTGAACAAAATCCAAGTCAACCCTTGACGGCAACTGAGCAAAATCAAAGTTAACTCTTGACGGCAACTGAGCAAAATCCAAAACAACCCATGGTGGCAACTCAGTAAAATCCAAAATAACCCTTGGCGAAAACTGAGCAAAATCAAAGATAACCCTTGGCGGCAACTGAGGAAAATCCAAGATAATCCTTGGCGGAAACTGAGTAAAATCTAAGATAACCCTTGGCGAAAAATGGGCAAAATCCAAGATAACCCTTGGCGGTAACTAAGCAAAATCCAAGATAACCCTTGCTGAAAACTGAGCAAAATCCAAGATAACCCTTGGAGGAAACTGAGCAAAATCCAAGATAACACTTGCCGAAAACCGAGCAAAATCAAAGATAACCCTTGGCAGCAACTGAGCAAAATCCAAGATAACCCTTGGCGGCAACTGAGCAAAATCCAAGATAACCCTCGGACGAAACTAAGCAAAATCCAAGATAACCCTTTGCGGCAACTGAGCAAAATCCAAGATAACCCTTGGCGACAACTGAGCAAAATTGAAGATAACCCTTGGCGACAACTGAGAAATATCCAAGATAACCCTGGGCGAAAACTGAGCAAAATCCAAGTTAACCCTTGGCGGAAACGGAGCAAAATCCAAGATAACCATTGGCGACAACTGAGCAAAATCAAAGATAACCTATAGCGGCAACTGAGCAAAATCAAAGATAACCCGTGGCGGAAATTGATAAAAATCCAAGATAACCCTAGGCGAAAACTGAGTAAAATCCAAGATAACCCTTGGCGAAAACTGAGCAAAATCCCAAATAACCCTTGGCAGTAAAATCCAAGTTAACCCTTGGCGGCAACTGAGCAAAATCCAAGATAACCATTGGTGGCAACTGTGCGAAATCCAAGATAACCCTTGGCGGCAATTGAGCAAAATCCAAAATAATCCTTCGCGGCTACTGAGCAAAATCCAAGTTAACCCTTAATGGCAAATGAGCAAAATCCAAGTTAACCCTTGATGGCAACTGAGCAAAATCCAAGTTAACCCTTGACGGCAACTGAGCAAGATAAAAAACAACCCTTGGTGGCAACTGAGTAAAATTCAAAATAACCCTTGGCGAAAACTGAGCAATACCCAAGATAACCCTTGGCGGCAACCGAGCAAAATCCAAGATAACCTTTGGCGGAAACTGAACAAAATCCAAGTTAACCCTTGACGGCAATTGAGCAAAATCCAAGTCAACCCTTGACGGCAACTGGGCAAAATCCAAGATAACCTTTGGCGGCAACTGAGCAAAATCCAAGATAACCCTTAGCGGTAACTAAGCAAAATCCAAGATAACCCTTGCTGAAAACTGAGCAACATCCAAGATAACCCTTGGCGACAACTGAGAAAAATCCAAGATAACCCTTGGCGGAAACGGAGCAAAATCTAAGATTACCCTTGGCGGCAACTGAGCAAAATCCAAGATAACCCTTGGCGGTAACTAAGCAAAATCCAAGATAACCCTTGGCGAAAACTGAGTAAAATCAAAAACAACCCTTGGTGGCAACTGAATAAAATTCAAAATAACCCTAGGCGAAAACTGAGCAAAATCCAAGATAACCCTTTGCGGCAACTGAGGAAAATCCAAGATAACCCTTGGCGGTGACTGAACAAAATCCAAGTTAACCCTTGACGGCAAATGCGCAAAATCAAAGTTAACCCTTGACGGCAACTGAGCAAAATCCAAAACAACCCTTGGTGGCAACTCAGTAAAATCAAAAATAACCCTTGGCGAAAACTGAGCAACATCAAAGATAACCCTTGGCGGCAACTGAGGAAAATCCAAGATAATCCTTGGCGGAAACTGAGTAAAATCTAAGATAACCCTTGGCGGAAAATGAGCAAAATCCAAGATAACCCTTGGCGGTAACTAAGCAAAAACGAAGATAACCCTTGCTGAAAACTGAGCAAAATCCAAGATAACCCTTGGCGGCAACTGAGCAAAATCCAAGATAACCCTTGGAGGAAACTGAGCAAAATCCAAGATAATCCTTGCCGAAAACCGAGCAAAATCATAGATAACCCTTGGCGGCAACTGAGCAAAATCCAAGATAACCCTTGGACGAAACTGAGCAAAATCCAAGATAACCCTTTGCGGCAACTGAGTAAAATCCAAGATAACCCTTGGCGGCAACTGAGAAATATCCAAGATAACCCTGGGCGAAAACTGAGCAAAATCCAAGTTAACCATTGGCGGAAACTGAGCAAAATCCAAGATAACCATTGGCGGCAACTGAGCAAAATCAAAGATAACCCTTAGCGGCAACTGATCAAAATCAAAGATAACCCTTGGCGGAAATTGAGAAAAATCCAAGATAACCCTAGGCGAAAACTGAGGAAAATCCAAGATAACCCTTGGCGGAAACTGAGCAAAATCCCAAATAACCCTTGGCAGTAAAATCCAAGATAACCCTTGGCGGCAACTGAGCAAAATCCAAGATAACCATTGGTGGCAACTGAGCAAAATCCAAGATAACCCTTGGCGCCAACTGAGCAAAATCGAAGATAACTCTTGGCGACAACTGAGCAAAATCCAAGATAACCCTTGGCGGAAACTGAGAAAAATCCAAGTTAACCCTTGGTAGCAACTGAGAAAAATCCAAGATAACCCTTGGCGGCAACTGGGCAAAATCCAAGATAACCCTTGGCGGCAACTTGGCAAAATAGAAGATAACCCTTGGCGGCAACTGAGCAAAATCCTAGATAACCATTGGCGGCAACTGAGCAAAATCCAAGATAACCCTTCGAGAAAACTGAGCAAAATCCATGATAACCCTTGGCGGAAAGTGAGCAAAATCCAAGATAACCCTTGGCGGCAATTGAGCAAAATCCAAGATAACCCTTGGCGGCAACTGAGCAAAATCCAAGATAACCCTTTGCGGAAACTGAGCAAAATCCAAGATAACTCTTGCGACAACTGAGCAAAATCCAAGATAACCCTTGGCGGAAACTGAGAAAAATCCAAGTTAACCCATGGTAGCAACTGAGCAAAATCCAAGATAACCCTTGGCGGCAACTGAGCAAAATCCAAGATAACCCTTTGCAAAAACTGAGCAAAATCCAAGATAACTCTTGGCGACAACTGAGCAAAATCCAAAATAACCCTTGGCGGAAACTGAGAAAAATCCAACTTAACCCATGGTAACAACTGAGCAAAATCCAAGATAACCCTTGGCGGCAACTGAGCAAAATCCAAGATAACCCTTGGCGGCAACTGGGCAAAATCCAAGATAACCCTTGGCGGCAACTTGGCAAAATAGAAGATAACCCTTTGCGGAAACTGAGTAAAATCCAAGATAACTCTTGGCGACAACTGAGCAAAATCCAAGATAACCCTTGGCGGAAACTGAGAAAAATCAAAGTTAACCCTTAGTAGCAACTGAGCAAAATCCAAGATAACCCCTGGCGGCAACTGGGCAAAATCCAAGATAACCCTTGGCGGCAACTTGGCAAAATAGAAGATAACCCTTGGCGGCAACTGAGCAAAATCCTAGATAACCCTTGGCGGATACTGAGTAAAATCAAAAATAACCCTAGGCGGAAACTGAGTAAAATCCAAGATAACCCTAGGCGGAAACTTAGAAAAATCCAAGATAACCCTTGGCGGAAACTGAGAAAAATCCAAGATACCAACTGAGCAAAATCCAAGATAACCCTTGGCGGTCACTGAGCAAAATCCAAGATAACCCTTGACGACAACTGAGCAAAATCCAAGATAACCCTTGGCGACAACTGAGCAAAATCCAAGATAACCCCTGGCGGAAACTGTGCAAAATCCAAAATAACCCTTGGCGGCAAATGAGAAAAATCCAAGATAACCCTTTGCGGAAACTGAGCAAAATCCAGGATAACTCTTGGCGACAACTGAGCAAAATCCAAGATAACCATTTGCGGAAACTAAGCAAAATCCAAGATAACCCTTGGCGACAACTGAGCAAAATCCAAGATAACCATTTGCGGAAACTGAGCAAAATCCAATATAACCCTTGGCGGGAACTGAGCAAAATCCAAGATAACCCTTAGCGACAACTGGGCAAAATCCAAGATAACCCTTGGCGGCAACTGGGCAAAATTCAAGATAACCCTTCGCGACAACTCAGCTAAATCCTAGATAACCCTTGGCAGAAACTGAGTAAAATCCAAGATAACCCTAGGCGGCAACTGAGCAAAATCCAAGATAACCCTTGGCGGAAACTGAGCAAAATCCGAGATAACCCTTGGCGGCAACTGAGTAAAATCCAAGATAACCCTTGACAGCAAAATCCAAGATAACCCTTTGCGGCAACTGAGCAAAATCTAAGATAACTCTTGGCGGAAACTGGGCAAAATCCAAGATAACCCTTGGCGGAAACTGGGCAAAATCCAAGTTAACCCTTAGCGGCAACTGCGCAAATTCCAAGATAACCCTTGGCGGCAACTGGCCAAATTCCAAGATAACCCTTGGCGGAAACTGAGCAAAATCCAAGATAACCCTTGGCGACAACTGACCAAAATCCAAGATAACCTTGACGGCAACTGTGCAAAATCTTAGATAACACTTGGCATCAACTGAGAAAAATCCAAGATAACCCTTTGCGGAAACTGAGCAAAATCCTAGATAACCCTTGGCGCCAACTGAGTAAAATCCAAGTTAACCCTTGGCGGCAACTGAGCGAAATCCAAAATAACCCTTGGCGGCAACTGAGCAAAATCCAAGTTAACCCTTAATGGCAACTGAGTAAAATCCAAGTTAACCCTTGATGGCAACTGAGCAAAATCCAAGTTAACCCTTGACGGCAACTAAGCAAAATCAAAAACAACCCTTGGTGGCAATTGAGTAAAATTCAAAATAACCGTTGGCGAAAACTGAGCAAAACCCAAGATAACCCTTGGCGGCAACCGAGCTAAATCCAAGATTACCCTTGGCGGAAACTGAACAAAATTCAAGTTAACCCTTGACGGCAATTGAGCAAAATCCAAGTTAACCCTTGACGGCAACTGAGCAAAATCAAAAACAACCCTTGGTGGCAACTGAGTAAAATTCAAAATAACCCTTACGAAAACTGAGCAAAATCCAAGATAACCCTTGGCGGCAACTGAGAGAAAAATCCAAGATAACCCTGGCGAAAACTGAGCAAAATCTAAGATTACCCTTGGCGGCAACTGAGCAAAATCCAAGATAACCCTGGCGGTAACTAAGCAAAACCAAGATAACCCTTGGCGAAAACTAGTAAAATCAAAAAAACACCCTTGGTGGCAACTGAGTAAAATTCAAAATAACCCTTGGCGAAAACTGAGCAAAATCCAAGATAACCCTTGGCGGCAACTGAGGAAAACCAAAGAAACCCTGGCGGTGACTGAACAAAATCAAAGTTAACCTTGACGGCAACTGAGCAAAATCAAAGTTAACCCTTGATGGCAACTGATCAAAATCCAAAACAACCCTTGGTGGCAACTCAGTAAAATCC
Source organism: Akebia trifoliata (assembly GCF_017979445.1). Lineage (NCBI taxonomy): Eukaryota > Viridiplantae > Streptophyta > Magnoliopsida > Ranunculales > Lardizabalaceae > Akebia > Akebia trifoliata. The sequence continues at coordinate 26,220,552 of NC_141377.1, forward strand.
AAAATAACCCTTGGCGAAAACTGACCAAAATCAAAGATAACCCTTGGCGGCAACTGAGGAAAATCCAAGATAATCCTTGGCGGAAACTGAGTAAAATCTAAGATAACCCTTGGCGGAAAATGAGCAAAATCCAAGATAACCCTTGGCGGTAACTAAGCAAAATCCAAGATAACCCTTGCAGAAAACTGAGCAAAATCCAAGATAACCCTTGGCGGCAACTGAGCAAAATCCAAGATAACCCTTGGAGGAAACTGAGCAAAATCCAAGATAACCCTTGCCGAAAACCGAGCAAAATCAAAGATAACCATTGGCGGCAACTGAGAAAAAACCAAGAAAACCCTTGGATGAAATTGAGCAAAATCCAAGATAACCCTTTGCGGCAACTGAGCAAAATCCAAGATAACCCTTGGCGGCAACTGAGAAAAATTCGAGATAACCCTTGGCGACAACTGAGAAATATCCAAGATAACCCTGGGCGACAACTGAGCAAAATCCAAGTTAACCCTTGGCGGCAACTGAGAAAAATCAAAGATAACCCTTAGCGGCAACTGAGCAAAATCAAAGATAACCCTTGGCGGAAATTGAGAAAAATCCAAGATAACCTTAAGCGAAAACTGAGCAAAATCCAAGATAACCCTTGGCGGAAACTGAGCAAAATTCCAAATAACCCTTGGCGGTAAAATCCAAGATAACCCTTGGCGGCAACTGAGTAAAATCCAAGATAACCATTGGCGGCAACTGAGCAAAATCCAAGATAACTCTTGGCGACAACTGAGCAAATTCCAAGATAACCCTTGGCGGAAACTGAGAAAAATCCAAGTTAACCCTTGGTAGCAACTGAGAAAAATCCAAGATAACCCTTAGCGGCAACTGGGTAAAATCCAAGATAACCCTTGGTAGCAACTTGGCAAAATAGAAGATAACCCTTGGCGGCAACTGAGCAAAATCCTAGATAACCCTTGGTGGAAACTTAGAAAAATCCAAGATAACCCTTGGTGGAAACTGAGTAAAATCAAAAATAACCCTAGGCTGAAACTGAGTAAAATCCAAGATAACCCTAGGCTGAAACTTAGAAAAGTCCAAGATAACCCTTGGCGGAAACTGAGAAAAATCCAAGATAACCGTTGGTGGCAACTGACGGCAACTGAGCAAAATCCAAGATAACCCTTGGCGACAACTGAGCAAAATCCAAGATAACCCTTGGCGGAAACTGTGCAAAATCCAAAATAACCCTTGGCGGCAACTGAGCAAAATCCAAGATAACCCTTTACGGAAACTGAGCAAAATCCAGGATAACTCTTGGCGACAACTGAGCAAAATCCAAGATAACCATTTGCGGAAACTGAGCAAAATCCAAGATAACCCTTGGCGGCAACTGGGCAAAATCGAAGATAACCCTTCGCGACAACTCAGCAAAATCCTAGATAACCCTTGGCAGAAACTGAGTAAAATCCAAGATAACCCTAGGCGGCAACTGAGCAAAATCCAAGATAACCCTTGGCGGCAACTGAGCAAAATCCAAGATAACCCTTGGCGGCAACTGAGCAAAATCAAAGATAACCTTTGGCGACAACTAAGCAAAATCCAAGACAACCCTTGGCGGAAACTGTGCAAAATCAAAGATAACCCTTGGCGGCAACTGAGAAAAATCCAAGATAACCCTTGGCGGCAACTGGGAAAAATCCAAGATAAGCCTTGGCGGCAACTGGGCAAAATCCAAGATAACCCTTGGCGACAACTGAGCAAAATCCCAGATAACCCTTGGCGAAAACTGAGTAAAATCAAAGATAACCCTAGGCGAAAACTGAGAAAAAAATCAAGATAACCCTTGGCGGAAACTAAGCAAAATCCAAGATAACCCTTGGCGGCAACAGAGTAAAATCCAAGATAACCCATGACGGCAAAATCCAGGATAACTCTTGGCGGCAACTGAGCAAAATCCAAGATAACCCTTGGCGGCAACTGGGCAAATTTCAAGATAACCCTTGGCGGAAACAGAGCAAAATCCAAGATAACCCTTGGCGACAACTGACCAAAATCAAAGATAACCCTTGGTAGAAACTGAGTAAAATCCAAGATAACCTTGGCGGCGACAGTGCAAAATCCTAGATAACCCTTGGCATCAACTGGAAAAATCCAAGATAACGCTTGGCGGAAACTGAGCAAGATCAAAGATAACCCTTTGCGGCAACTGAGCAAAATCCAATTTAACCCTTGGCGGCAACTGAGCGAAATCCAAGATAACCCTTGGCGACAATTGAGCAAATTCCAAGATAACCCTTGGCGGCAACTGAGCAAAATCCAAGATAACCCTTGGCGGTGACTGAGTAAAATCCAAGTTAACCCTTGGCGGCAACTTAGCAAAATCCAAGTTAACCCTTGACGGCAACTCAGCAAAATCCAAGAAAACCCTTGGTGGCAACTGAGTAAAATCCAAAATAACTCTTGGCCAAAACAGAGCAAAATCCAAGATAACCCTTTGCGGCAACTGAGGAAAATCCAAGTTAACCCTTGGCGGAAACTGAGCAAAATCTAAGGTAACCCTTGGCGGCAACTGAGCAAAATCCAAGATAACCTTGGCGGTAACTAAGCAAAATCCAAGATAACCCTTGGCGAAAACTGAGCAAAATCAAAAATAACCCTTCCCGAAAATCGAGATAAATCCAAGATAAACCTTGGCGGCAACTAAGCAAAATCCAAGATGAGCCTTGACGGCAACTGAGCAAAATCAAAGACTACCCTTGGCGGCAACTGGGCAAAATCCAAGATAACCCTTGGCAGAAACTGAGCAAAATCGAAGATAACCCTTGGCGGCAACTTAGCAAAATCCAAGATGACCCTTGGCGGCAACTGAGAAAAAATTCAAGATAACCTTTGGCGACAACTGAGCAATATCCGAGATAACCCTAGGCGAAAACTGAGACAAATCCAAGTTAACCCTTGGCGGAAACTGAGCAAAATCCAAGATAACCCTTGGCGGTAACTAAGCAAAATCCAAGATAACCCTTGGCGGAAACTGAGCAAAATGCAAGAAAACCCTTGGCAGCAAAATCCAAGATAACCCTGAGCGGGAACTGAGCAAAATCAAAGATAACCCTTGGCGAAAACTGAGAAAAATCGAAGATAACCCTTGGCGGCAACTGAGCAAAATTCAAAATAACCCTAGGCGAAAACTGAGACATATCTAAGTTAACCCTTGGCGGAAACTGAACAAAATCAAAGATAACCCTTGGCGGCAACTGAGCAAAGTCCAAGATAACCCTTGGCGGTAACTGAGCCAAGTCCTAGATAACATTTGGCGGAAACTGAGTAAAATCAAAGATAACCCTAGGCGGAAACTGAGCAAAATCCAAGATAACCCTTGGCGGAAACTGAGCAAAATCAAAGATAACCCTTGGCGGCAACTGAGTAAAATCAAAGATAACCCTTGACGGCAAAATCGAAGATAACGCTTGGCGGCAACTGAGCAAAATCCAAGATAACCCTTGGCGGCAACTGAGCAAAATCTAAGATAACTCTTGGCAGAAACTGGGACAAATCCAAGATAACCCTTGGCGGAAATTGGGAAAAATCCAAGTTAACCCTTGGCGGCAACTATGCAAAATCCAAGATAACCTTGGCGGCAACTGGGCAAATTCCAAGATAACCCTTGGCGGAAACTGAGCAAAATCCAAGATAACCCTTGGCGACAACTGACTAAAATCAAAGATAACCCTTGGTAGAAACTGAGTAAAATCCAAGATAACCTTGGCGGCAACTGTGCAAAATCCTATATAACCCTTGGCATCAACTGTGAAAAATCAAAGATAACGTTTGGCGAAAACTGAGCAAAATCAAAGATAACCCTTGGCGAAAACTGAGCAAAATAAAAGTTAACCCTTGGCGACAACTGAGTAAAATCAAAGATAACCCTTGGCGACAACTGAGCGAAATCCAAGATAACCCTTAGCGGCAATTGAGCAATATCCAAGATAACCATGGGCGGCAACTGAGCAAAATCCAAGATAACCCTTGGCGGTGACTGAGCAAAATCCAAGTTAACCCTTGGCGGCAAGTGAGCAAAATCCAGGTTAACCCTTGACGGCAACTGAGCAAAATCCAAGACAACCCTTGGTGGCAACTGAGTAAAATCAAAAATCACCCTAGGCGAAAACTGAGCAAAATCCAAGATAACCCTTTGCGGCAACTGAGCAAAATCCAAGATAACCTTGGCGGAAACTGAGAAAAATCTAAGATAACCCTTGGCGGCAACTGGGCAAAATCGAAGATAACCCTTGACGATAACTCAGCAAAATCCTAGATAACCCTTGGCAGAAATTGAGTAAAATCTAAGATAACCCTAGGCGGCAACTGAGCAAAATCCAAGATAACCCTTGGCGGCAACTAAGCAAAATCCAAGATAACCCTTGGCGGCAACTGAGCAAAATCAAAGATAACCCTTGGCGACAACTGAGCAAAATACAAGATAACCCTTGGCGGAAACTGTGCAAAATCAAAGATAACCCTTGGCGGCAACTGGGAAAAATCCAAGATAAGCCTTGGCGGTAACTGGGCAAAATCCAAGATAACCCTTGGCGGCAACTGAGCAAAATCCCAGATAACCCTTGACTGAAACTGAGTAAAATCAAAGATAACCCTAGGCGAAAACTGAGCAAAATCCAAGATAACCCTTGGCGACAACTGAGCAAAATCCCAGATAACCCTTGGCTGAAACTGAGTAAAATCAAAGATAACCCTAGGCGGAAACTGAGCAAAATCCAAGATAACCCTTGGCGGAAACTGAGCGAAATCAAAGATAACCCTTGGCGGCAACTGAGTAAAATCAAAGATAACCCTTGACGGCAAAATCCAAGATAACGCTTGGCGGCAACTGAGCAAAATCCAAGATAACCGTTGGCGGCAACTGAGTAAAATCTAAGATAACTCTTGGCGGAAACTGGGACAAATCCAAGATAACCCTTGGCGGAAATTGGGAAAAATCCAAGTTAACCCTTGGCGGCAACTGTGCAAAATCCAAGATAACCCTTGGCGGCAACTAGGCAAATTCCAAGATAACCCTTGGCGTATACTGAGCAAAATCCAAGATAACCCTTGGCGACAACTGACTAAAATAAAAGATAACCCTTGGCAGAAACTGAGTAAAATCCAAGATAACCTTGGCGGCAACTATGCAAAATCCTAGATAACCCTTGGCATCAACTGAGAAAAATCAAAGATAACGCTTGGCGGAAACTGAGCAAAATCAAAGATAACCCTTGGCGGCAACTAAGCAAAATAAAAGTTAACCCTTGGCGGCAACTGAGCAAAATCCAAGATAACCCTTGGCGACAACTGAGTAAAATCCAAGATAACCCTTGGCGGCAACTGAGTAAAATCAAAGATAACCCTTGGCGACAACTGAGCAAAATCCAAGATAACCCTTGGCGGAAACTGTGCAAAATCAAAGATAACCCTTGGCGGCAACTGGGAAAAATCCAAGATAAGCCTTGGCGGTAACTGGGCAAAATCCAAGATAACCCTTGGCGGCAACTGAGCAAAATCCCAGATAACCCTTGACTGAAACTGAGTAAAATCAAGATAACCCTAGGCGAAAACTGAGCAAAATCCAAGATAACCCTTGGCGACAACTGAGCAAAATCCCAGATAACCCTTGGCTGAAACTGAGTAAAATCAAAGATAACCGTAGGCGGAAACTGAGCAAAATCCAAGATAACCCTTGGCGGAAACTGAGCGAAATCAAAGATAACCTTGGCGGCAACTGAGTAAAATCAAAGATAACCCTTGACGGCAAAATCCAAGATAACGCTTGGCGGCAACTGAGCAAAATCCAAGATAACCGTTGGCGGCAACTGAGTAAAATCTAAGATAACTCTTGGCGGAAACAGGGACAAATCCAAGATAACCCTTGGCGGAAATTGGGAAAAATCCAAGTTAACCCTTGGCGGCAACCGTGCAACATCCAAGATAACCCTTAGCGGCAACTAGGCAAATTCCAAGATAACCCTCGGCGTATACTGACCAAAATCCAAGATAACCCTTGGCGACAACTGACTAAAATCAAAGATAACCCTTGGCAGAAACTGAGTAAAACCCAAGATAACCTTGGCGGCAACTATGCAAAATCCTAGATAACCCTTGGCATCAACTGAGAAAAATTAAAGATAACGCTTAGCGGAAACTGAGCAAAACCAAAGATAACCCTTGGCGGCAACTAAGCAAAATAAAAGTTAACCCTTGGCGGCAACTGAGCAAAATCCAAGATAACCCTTGGCGACAACTGAGCGAAATCCAAGATAACCCTTGGCGGCAATTTAGCAATATCCAAGATAACCCTTGGCGGCAACTGAGCAAAATCCAACATAACCCTTGGCGGTGACTGAGCAAAATCCAAGTTAACCCTTGGCGGCAACTGAGCAAAATCCAAGTTAACCCTTGACGGCAACTGAGCAAAATCCAAGACAACCCTTGGTCGCAACTGAGTAAAATCCAAAATCACCCTTGGCGAAAACTGAGCAAAATCGAAGATAACCCTTTGCGGCAACTGAGCAAAATCCAAGATAACCCTTGGCGGAAACTAAGAAAAATCTAAGATAACCCTTGGCGGCAACTGAGCAAAATCCAAGATAACCGTTGGCGGTAACTAAGCAAAATCAAAGATAACCCTTGGCGAAAACTGAGCAAAATCCAAGATAACCCACGCCGAAAACCTAGCAAAATCCAAGATAACCCTTGGCGGCAACATAGCAAAATCCAAGATAACCCTTGGCGGAAACTGAGCAAAATCCTAGATAACCCTTGGCGGCAACTGAGCAAAATCCAAGATGACCCTTGACGGCAACTGAGCAAAATAAAAGATGACCCTTGGCGGCAACTGAGCAAAATCAAAGATAACCTTTGCCGGAAACTGAGCAAAATCCAAGATAACCCTTGGTTGCAACTGAGCAAAATCCAAGATGATCCTTGGGTGCAACTGAGCAAAATTCAAGATAACCCTTGGCGACAACTTCGCAATATCCAAGATAACCCTAGGCGAAACTGAGACAAATACTAGTTAACCCTTGGCGGAAACTGAGCGAAATCCAAGATAACCCTTGGCGGCAATTGAGCAAAATCCAAGATAACCCTTGACGGAACCTGAGCAAAATCAAATATAACCCTTGGCGAAAACTGAGTAAAATCCAAGATAACCCTAGGTGAAAACTGAGCAAAATCAAAGATAACCCTTGGCGGGAACTAAGCAAAATGCAAGATAACCTTTGGCGGCGAAATCCAAGATAACCCTTGGCGGCAACTGAGCAAAATCAAAGATAACCCTTGGCGGAAACTGAGCAAAATCCAAGATAACCCTTGGCGGCAACTGAGCAAAATTCAAGATAACCCTTGGCGACAACTGAGCAATATCTAAGATAATCCTAGGCGAAAACTGAGACAAATCCAAGTTAACCCTTGCGAAAACTGAGCAAAATCGAAGATAACCCTTGGCGGCAACTGAGCAAATTCCAAGATAACCCTTGGCGGCAACTGAGCAAAATCCCAGATAACCCTTGGCGAAAACTGAGTAAAATCAAAGATAACCTTAGGCGGAAACTGAGTAAAATCCAAGATAACCCATGGCGGAAACTGAGCAAAATCCAAGATAACCCTTGGCGGCAATTGAGTAAAATCCAAGAAAACCTTTGACGGAAAAATCCAAGATAACCCTTGGCGGCAACTGAGAAAATCCAAGATAACCCTTGGCGGCAACTGAGCAAAATCTAAGGTAACTCTTGGCGGAAACTGGGCAAAATTAAAGATAACCCTTGGCGAAAACTGGGCAAAATCCAAGTTAACCCTTGGCGGCAACTTGGCAAATTCCAAGATAACCCTTGGCGGAAACAGAGCAAAATCAAAGATAACCCTTGGTGACAACTGACCAAAATCAAAGATAACCCTTGGCAGAAACTGAGTAAAATCCAAGATAACCCTTGGCGGCAACTATGCAAAATCCTAGATAACCCTTGGCATCAATTGAGAAAAATCCAAGATAACGCTTGGCGAAAACTGAGAAAAATCAAAGATAACCCTTGGCGGCAACTGAGCAAAATCCAAGTTAACCCTTGGCGGCAACTAAGCGAAATCCAAGATAACCCTTGGCGACAACTGAGCGAAATCCAAGATAACCCTTGGCGGCAATTGAGCAAAATCCAAGATAACCCTTGGCGGCAACTGAGCAAAATCCAAGATAACCCTTGGCGGTGACTGAGCAAAATCCAAGTTAACCCTTGGCGGCAACTTAGCAAAATCCAAGTTAAACCTTGACGGCAACTGAGCAAAATCCAAGACAACCCTTGGTGGCAACTGAGTAAAATCCAAAATAACCCTTAGCGAAAACTGAGCAAAATCCAAAATACCCCTTGGCGGCAACTGAGCAAAATTCAAGATAACCCTTGGCGACAACTGAGCAATATCCAAGATAACCCTTGGCAAAAACTGAGACAAATCCAAGTTAACCCTTGGCGGAAACTAAGCAAAATCAAAGATAACCCTTGGCGGCAACTGAGCAAAATCCAAGATAACCCTTGGCGAAAACTGAGCAAAGTCCTAGATAACCCTTGGCAGAAACTGAGTAAAATCAAAGATAACCCTAGGCGGAAACTGAGCAAAATCCAAGATAACCCTTGGCGGAAACTTAGCAAAATCCAAGATAACCCTTGGCGGCAACTGAGTAAAATCCAAGATAACCATTGACTGCAAAATCGAAGATAACCTCTGGCGGCAACTGAGCAAAATCCAAGATAACCCTTGGCGGCAACTGAGCAAAATCTAAGATAACTCTTGGCGGAAACTGGGCAAAATCCAAGATAACCCTTGGCGGAAACTGGGAAAAATCCAAGTTAACCCTTGGCGGCAACTATACAAAATCCAAGATAACCCTTGGCGGCAACTGGGCAAATTCCAAGATAACCTTTGGCAGAAACTGAGCAAAATTCAAGATAACCCTTGGCGACAACTGACCAAAATCAAAGATAACCCTTGGCAGAAACTGAGTAAAATCCAAGATAACCTTGGCGGCAACTGTGCAAAATCCTAGATAACCCTTGGCATCAGCTGAGAAAAATGAAAGATAACACTTGGCGGAAACTGAGAAAAATCAAAGATAACCCTTGGCGGCAACTGACCAAAATCAAAGATAACCCTTGGCAGAAACTTACTAAAATCCAAGATAACCTTGGCGGAAACTGTGCAAAATCCTAGATAACCCTTGGCATCAACTGAGAAAAATCAAAGATAACACTTGACGGTGAAAGCGCCCTCGATCCGCGTGGTGCGCAGATCCACTTTTGACCCTTGAGGTTTGGGAGTCGCCACCTAGTTATTGTGGTCTAGGAACCAAACTGACTCTAAAATGGATAAAAAGGAACTAATCTACTATAGAAATCTGAATCCGGAGATCATGTTACGGGGTTGGAAGGTGTTAGGCACCAACCCCGCCCGGCCAATGCCGGTCTCTACTTATTCCCAATATAACTACATCGCTAATGATAAACCTAGATTAAAAAAATAATAAAAAAACCTTACCTTCGATCTGCAAAAGTACTATTCCCTCAGATCTGAAAAACTGTTCCTGGTACCGTACTCCTTACTTCGTTTTGTTCTCGGATCTGATTTCTGATCTCCGAGGCAAGGTGTCTCCTTCTTGGATCTGGATGCTTTGAATTTATGGTGGATTTTTGGGGTGTTTTTGAAAGGTTTCTAGGTGTTTTTTAGGCTAAAATCAGAGTAGGGGTGTAAGGGAAGGAGTTGGGGCTCCAAAATTAGGGTTTTGGGGAGGTTGTGGAGGCTTCTTCACCTACTTTTTCTAGGGTTTCTTCTTTGATACGAAAATAAGGTGTGGAGGCTTCTTCACCTACTTTTTCTAGGGTTTCTTCTTTGATACGAAAATAAGGTGTGGAGGCTCTTATTTATAAAGTTTTTAGAAGCATTAGGGTTTGATTAGGGTTTCAATTAGGGTTTTGACTTAGTCTTTAGGGTTTTAGGGTTTTGACTTTAGTCTTATAAGATTGACTTGATTAATTTAGATTAGGATTTTGATTTAGGGTTTTGACTTTAGTCTTATGAGATTGACTTTAATACTTGACTTTAGTCTTGCTTGATTGATTTTAAATTTTTGGAGAACCCCTTTCTATTATATCTTTAATTCTTTGGACCCCCAAATGGAGGGGTCCTTAAAGAAATATCCCACGAACCCTCAACAATTTTGCCTGAGAGTCCAATTAATCGATTTTTGAGGTTCAAAATTTTGAATTAATTTCATTAATGTTTCACTTTACATATTAATGTTTTATTTATTAATTCGAATTTTTTAATTATGAAAATTGTGAAATTACCGTTTTGCCCCCGGAGAGGACTTTTCACGTTTCAAGTCGGTTTTTAATGTTCTAGGATGTTTTAGAATCGGTTTTTCATAAGGAATTCAATGAGAATGTTGGTTTGTGTCATTTATGAAAAATTTTATGTGAAATTATTGTGAACTTTATGAGGGGCATTTCCGTAATTTTGTCAAATTTTGTTAAAATTGGTGAAATGATTTATTTGGTTCCGATTTGTTATTTATGTGTTCGAGAGAGTTTTCCTAAGCGTAACATAGGCTCTAGGGTTGTTTTGAGGTTAGGGGTATTTTGGTAATTTAATCATTTTTAGTGATTTTTATCGTGAAGCTTCTTTTTGGTTTGCAAGGTGATGATTTCTATGTTTCTGGGGTCGTATTTTCCTAGCGTAGCGTGGTTTCTAAGTTTTGTCAGTTCGAGATACCACATCCGGATTTCTAAAACATATCTGGTAACAAAATAAAGTATTGGAATAGACATCCATCATTGGGAACCTTTGCGATCGGGTCGACGACTTGATTAATCAGGCAGATGCAAAAATGGGGTGTCTACAGACGGAAACTGAGAAAAATCAAAGATAACCCTTGGCGGCAACTGAGCAAAATCCAAGTTAACCCTTAGCGGCAACTGAGCGAAATCCAAGATAAGCCTTGGCGACAACTGAGCGAAATCCAAGATAACCCTTGGCGGCAATTGAGCAATATCCAAGATAACCATTAGCGGCAACTTAGCAAAATCCAAGATAACCCTTGGCGGTGACTGAGCAAAATCCAAGTTAACCCTTGACGGCAACTGAGCAAAATCCAAGACAACCCTTGGTGGCAACTGAGTAAAATCCAAAATAACCCTTCGCGAAAACTGAGCAAAATCCAAGATAACCCTTTGCGGCAACTGAGGAAAATCCAAGATAACCCTTGGCGGAAACTGAGCAAAATCTAAGATAACCCTTGGCGGCAACTGAGTAAAATCCAAGAGAACCCTTGGCGGTAACGAAGCAAAATCCATGATAACCCTTAGCGAAAACTGAGCAAAATCCAAGATAACCCTTGCCGAAAATCGAGCAAAATCCAAGATAACCCTTTGCGGCAACTGAGTAAAATCCAAGATAACCCTTGGCGGAAACTGAGCAAAATCCAAGATAACCCTTGGCGGCAACTGAGCAAAATTCAAGATGACCCTTGACGGCAACTGAGCAAAATCAAAGATGACCCTTGGCGGCAACTGAGCAAAATCAAAGATCACCCTTGGCGGAAACTGAGCAAAATCCAAAATAACCCTTGGCGGCAACTGAGCAAAATCCAAGATGACCCTTGGCGGCAACTGAGCAAAATTCAAGATAACCCTTGGCGACAACTTAGCAATATCCAAGATAACCCTAGGCGAAAACTGAGACAAATCCAAGTTAAGCCTCGGCGGAAACTGAGCAAAATCGAAGATAACCCTTGGTGGCAACTGAGCAAAATCCAAGATAACCCTTGGCGGCAACTGAGCAAAATCAAATATAACCCTTGGCGAAAACTGAGTAAAATCCAAGATAACCCTATGCGAAAACAGAGCAAAATTCAAGATAACCCTTGGCGGAAACTGAGCAAATTGCAAGATAACCCTTGGCGACAAAATCCAAAATAACCCTTGGCGGTAACTGAGCAAAATCAAAGATAACCCTTGGCGAAAACTGAGCAAAATCGAAGATAACCCGTGGCGGCAACTGAGCAAAATTCAAGATAACCCTTGGCGACAACCAGCAATATCCAAAATAACCATAGGCGAACACTGAGACAAATCCAAGTTAACCCTTGGCGGAAACTGAGGAAAATCCAAGATAACCCTTGGCGGCAACTGAGCAAATTCCAAGATAACCCTTGGCGGCAAGTGAGCAAAATCCCAGATAAACCTTGGCGGAAACTGAGTAAAATCAAAGATAACCCTAGGCGGAAACTGAGCAAAATCCAAGATAACCCTTGGCGAAAACTGAGCAAAATCCAAGATAACCCTTGGCGACAGCTGACCAACATCAAAGATAACCCATGGCAGAAACTGAGTAAAATCCAAGATAACCTTGGCGGCAACTATGAAAAATCCTAGATAACTCTTGGCATCAAATGAGAAAAATCCAAGATAACGCTTGGCGGAAATTGGGCAAAATCAAAGATAACCCTTGGCGGCAACTGAGCAAAATCCAAGTTAACCCTTGGCGACAACTAAGCGAAATCCAAGATAACCCTTTGCGACAACTGAGCGACATCCAAGATAACCCTTGGCGGCAATTGAGCAAAATCCAAGATAACCCTTGGCGGCAACTCAGCAAAATCCAAGATAACCCTTGGCGGTTACTGAGCAAAATCCAAGTTTACCCTTGGCGGCGACTGAGCAAAATCCAAGTTAACCCTTGACGGCAACTAAGCAAAATCCAAGACAACCCTTGGTGGCAACTAAGTAAAATCTAAAATAACCCTTGGCGAAAACTGAGCAAAATCCAAGATAACCCTTTGCGGCAACTGAGGAAAATCCAGATAACCCTTGGCAGAAACTGAGCAAAATCTAAGATAACCCTTGGCGGCAACTGAGCAAAATCTAAGATAACCCTTAGCGGTAACTAAGCAAAATCCAAGATAACCCTTGGAGAAACCTGAGAAAAATCCAAGATAACCCTTGCCGAAAACCAAGAAAAATCCAAGATAACCCTTGGCGGCAACTGAGAAAAATCCAAGATAACCCTTGGCGGAAACTGAGCAAAATCTAAGATTACCCTTGGCGGCAACTGAGCAAAATCCGAGATGACCCTTGACGGCAACTGAGCAAAATCAAAGATGACCCTTTGCGGCAACTGAGCAAAATCCAAGATAACCCTTGGCAGAAACTGAGCAAAATCCAAGATAACCCTTGGCGGCAACTGAGCAAAATCCAAGATGACCCTTGGCGGAAACTGAGCAAAATCCAAGATAACCCTTGGCGGCAACTGAGCAAAATCCGAGATGACCCTTGGCGGCAACTGAGCAATATCCAAGATAACCCTAGGCGAAAACGTAGAAAAATCCAAGTTAACACTTGGCGGAAACTGAGGAAAATCAAAGATAACCCTTGCCGGCAACTGAGAAAAATCCAAGATAACCCTTGGCGGCAACTGAGCAAAATCAAAGATAACCCTTGGCTAAAACTGAGTAAAATCCAAGATAACCCTAGGTGAAAACTGAGCAAAATCCAAGATAACCCTTGGTAAAAACTGAGCAAAATGCAAGATAACCCTTGGCAGCAACTGAGCAAAATTAAAGAGAACCCTTGGCGAAAACTGAGCAAAATCAAAGATAACCCTCGGCGGCAACTGTGAAAAATCCAAAATAACCCTTTGCGGCTACTGAGCAAAATCAAAGATAACCCTTGGCGGAAACTGAGCAAAATCCAAGATAACCCTTGGCGACAACTGAGCAAAATCCAAGATAACCCTTGGCGGCAACTGAGCAAAATCAAGATAACCCTTAGCGGCAACTGAGCAAAATCCAAGATAATCCTTGGCTGCAACTGAGCAAAATCCAAAATAAACCTTCACAAAAACAGAGAAAAATCCCTGTTAACCCTTGGCGGCAACTGAGCAAAATCCAAGATAACCGTTGGTGGTGACTGAGCAAAATCCAAGTTAACCCTTGGCGGCAACTGAGCAAAATCCAAGTTAACCCTTGATGGCAACTCAGCAAAATCCAAGACAACCCTTGGTGGCAACTGAGTAAAATCCAAAATAACCCTTGGCAAAAACTGAGCAAAATCTAAGATAACCCTTGGCGGCAACTGAGGAAAATCCAAGATAACCCTTGGAGGAAACTGAGCAAAATCTAAGATAACCCTTGGCGGCAACTGAGCAAAATCCAAGATAACCCTTGGCGGTAACTAAGCAAAATCCAAGATTACCCTTGGCGGAAACTGAGCAAAATCTAAGATAACCCTTGCCGAAAACTAAGCAAAATCCAAGATAACCCTTGGCAGCAACTGAGCAAAATCCAAGATAACCCTTGGCGGAAACTGAGTAAAATCCAAGATAACCCTTGGCGGAAACTGAGCAAAATCCAAGATAACCCTTGGGGGCAACTGAGAAAAATCCAAGATAACCTTGGCGAAAACTAAGCAAAATCCAAGATAACCCTTGGCGGCAACTGAGCAAAATCCAAGATAACCTTTGGTGGCAACTGAGCAAAATCCAAGATAACCCTTGGCGAAAACGTAGCAAAATCCAAGATAACCCTTGGCGGCGGCAACTGAGCAAAATCCAAGATAACCCTTGATGGCAACTAAGCAAAATCCAAGTTAACCCTTGGCGGAAACTGAGCAAAATCCAAGATAACCCTTGGCGGGAACTGAGCAAAATCTAAGATAACCCTTGGCGGCAACTGAGCAAAATCCATGATAACCCTTGGCGGCAAGTGAGCAAAATCCATAATAACCCTTGGCGGCAACTGAGCAAAATTGGCGAAGGAATGAAGGACTTTTGGGAATGAATGAATGAATTTGGAAAAGACTGATCAGAGTGAATTGAATAAATCTGGAAGATACTGAATCTGGAATAGAAATGATCGAATCCAGGAATGATTGGATCTAGGAATACCATATTAGTTGATCTTTGGACACTGTCAAATGTGAGATCCGAAGTGCTTTTGTTTGAACCTCAAGGATTTATCCACAAGTTTATGAATTTAAAACCTGAGTTTTTATTTCTTTTGAACCTCAAGAGTTTTTTGAAGAACTGTTATCAAAAGGGTAACCTTATGTTTGAGGTTTTTAGGATTAACATTGCTCCAAAAATAAAATGTCCTAGTTTGACAATAAACATGGCATTGAAAATAATTGAACACATCATTAAAAAATGCCCCTCGTATAAGGAGGGAAATTACATAATTTAGAGGAAAAAGAAAAATGCCCCTTGTATGAAGGTTTGAATTATTTGATTACCACAAGCGCAATAAATATCCAACTTTTAATTTTGATTAATTTTATTTGAAGATTTTGAGTCAGGCTCAAGAGAACAAAATATTTCATTTTGAGACTCATTCTAGAATTCACCCTTCTCTCCATTGGTTCACTTGGGGAAGTAAGAATTTTCAGATCGATCGTAGATAAGATACTTGTGGCTTCTGAATCTATGTCTGGTTTAAGTTGAGTATTGAACTTGATTATTCGGACTTCTGATGTTTCAGCTCGAAGTGCTCTCAACTTGGGATTTTCTTCTATTTTTCTTTGTCGTTCTAACTTTTGCCTAGATCGCCT
This sequence comes from Akebia trifoliata, assembly GCF_017979445.1. Lineage (NCBI taxonomy): Eukaryota > Viridiplantae > Streptophyta > Magnoliopsida > Ranunculales > Lardizabalaceae > Akebia > Akebia trifoliata. Next base: position 26,236,172 of record NC_141377.1, read on the forward strand.
TTTCAGGTTTTCAATCTATCGAGCTTACTCTAACTTTTGCCTAGATCACCTTTTCAGGCTTTCAATCTAGCGAGCTCTTTCTTTTTTCTTTGCTCTGATTGTTGCCAAAATTGTCCTTTCAGATTTTCAACCTTGCGAGCTTGCCTTAATTTTTGTCTGAGTCGCCCTTTCCGAATTTTCAACTTAGCAGGCTTCTTCATTTTTTTTTTTTGTCTTTTTTTTCTCCTCTGAAGTTCTAGAATTACTGTCTGATCATGCTTCACTACCCTCCTTGACTTTTTCACACGGTACTTAGGAGGAATTTTATAGGTAGGCTTGGGACTAGGCATAAAATGAAAGGAATTTTGAGGCTCAAAAACCCAAATGCCCCTTGTGTGGCATTTCATTTAAAATTTTTCTTGAACTTTCTTCCCCATTTTGGATGATATTTTTTTTTCTTTTGAATTTTTTTCTTTTTAGATTTTTCCTTTGTCGGGGAATCTATATATATTTTTTTATTTTGATGTGATCGGGCCTGAAGTAACTTCTCAGGTTGCCTACGTACCCCAAATTTTTGGGATCAGACCAAAACGTAGTTCAAATTTTCCCTCCCCTAGGTTAGGTGATCGGGCTGAGAAAGAAAAAGGCATCATTTTTTTTAAAAGACTGCAAAGGGCTGAGAAAGGAGATAATGAATTGGGTAGCAGGAAAATTAATTCGGCCAAAGATGGCCTACTTAAATGTAGTACCATTTGATTCAGTCAAGGTTGGTTGACTCTAGTAGTTCACTTCTTGAAGTCTGACGACTTTTTCAGACAGTATTTTCTTAATGAATGAATTTCTCCAATTGGGTTCAGACTTTCTCCTATAGTCGAGGAGGAGTGTTCAATTTTCTTTGAAGTCTGATAGTTAAATCCTTGACCTGTAAATGATGAGCTTTGACCTTTTTGTCAAATGCACGGGTGACTCTTCTTAGATAAGCTTGCACATGGTACAGGGCTTTAACTCGTTTTCTTCGATCAAGTTTAATTCTTCATACTGCTGACGAACCCAATCTGTTTCTAGCAAATGATTTTTCAACAAGACCTTGAGAGACGAAATTTCCATTTCAACTGGCAAGACTGCTTCCATGCCATACACTAAGGAATGGAGAGTAGCTCCAGTAAAGGATCGAATTGAAGTTCGATATGTCCATAGCGTGAATGATAATTTTTCTGACCAATCTCGATGTAATTGACACATTTTCCTGATGATAGTCTTGAGACTCTTACTAACTGCTTCAACCGTTCCATTGATCTGAGGACGGTAGGGGGATGATTTGTGCTTCCGGATCTTCAACTTTAAACATAGAGTAATGATTTATGCTTTGAAGTACGACCCATTATCAGAGATCAGTTCAAAAGGTACCCCCATATCGACTGATAATATGTGATTTGAAACTCAAGATGTAGTAAGGATAGTGCTGATACATTTTATAACATCTTCTTTGATTCCATCGATATAGACGAGTATCTATTCCGTGTTGAACAACACTCAAGCTTGTACCTAACATACCCTCATATGATCACACGAACAAGTCTTTTGAAATTTTTGAGTAAATTCATTATCCCCTCGTGTTCCTTTAGGGATAAGATGATTTCTATTTGAATCTCTTTAGGAATTATTTTTTGTTTCGAGGTCAAAGACTTTTCCTTTCTCGATTAAAGGTTGAGCCCGACTCTTATCTTTTTGTTCAGAAATGAAATCTATCAAATTATTAGTTAATTCGTTAATGCGCTCGAGGTATTCAAAAATTTTCTTTATCCGATCAATTTCAGATGGGGAAACAGACACCTCTATAGACTCAATGAACTAACTTGACTTAATAGGAAAGAGTAGACTCAATCTAAGGAAGACATGACCTTATTGGAAAAGGGACTCGAGCTAACCCAAATGACTCATGAAAACTCAAGACAAGTACCTACACGAGTTTGATTAGGACTGAGGACTGAGATATTGCTTATAACCGATAGGATTGAAGTACTATGATCTTCAAAGAACAACTGGACGATGTTGAGAAATTTTGAGGTCATTTCTGACTGTTGACTTGATATTGACATTTACTCTAACTGACCGGATTTACAACCCTAGCTAGACGATGGACGATTGAGCTTAGACACAATGATAACCCTTAAACCTCTTTGAAGGTGAATTTAACCAATTTCAGTGTCACCCCCTTGATAACATTTTAAATGAACCCTGAGATTTTATTGAATTTTGTGCACCAATCCATTAAACAATTCATCCCTTCAATGATTATTTAAAAAGGAGATATTTATTCAAAAAGAAAGATAGTTTTATTGAAAATGATTGACAAACAATATGTTCTTATTAAAACATCTTTCAACAAATTTGATTTGAACTATTTTTAAATAGACGCTTGGCTTTGTCTTGATGGTCATCAGGATTGCTGTCAAGCTTGACCCTCTTGGCTCTAACAACTGGCTCTTTGAATTCTGCTAGTCCGTCTGGATACCCTTAGGTGCGCTTGTTCCAAGCTTTCTCAATGAGGTGTACTAACTTTTCAATCAAAAGCTCGGGGGAAAAGAAAACTTTGTGCTGAGGTAAGGATAATTCTGTAGGACATCGTACTGTTCTGGGATCAGATTAGGATAGTAAAAAGATGTTTCTTCTAAACCAATCAGACGGACATAGTAGGATCCTTTGGTTCCTAGAACAGGGGGATCAGTCATCCACCAAGGGCACCTAAAATTAATATGACAGGTGAGGCGAGAGTCTAACCATTTGCTCCAAGCTTTGACTGAGTTGTGACGTACTAACAGGTTTCTCTTGGAAAAATGTTCTGGCCCATATTCGAGGTTTGAAGGAACCTCTACGACTTTGAGATGGTCACAAAACCACATATAGAGTAAGTAGGGGCTTCCCTTGAAGCTTTCCCGCTCACCATTTTTTATGGCATCTAACTCTGAGAAGGTTTCAGCTAGGATGAAAGGTATTGGGTTGGCTTTCCTTGAGAGTTGAGAGGCTATATCTATGAAGGATTCAGGGATAGTTTGGCCATCACTATTGCGGGTCAGTATGTATTGGGCTAGGATTCCTAAGCATAATCAATAATCCCTAGTGGCTCGCCGGGCTTCGGGTTTTACATTGATAGGGTGACTGCGGGAGCGATACGGGCCCAGTAAAGGTACTAAGTTCAATTTCCCGTCATTGACTAAGACCTTGGCTTCTTCCTTGGAAATGTTTAGTCCTATGGCGAATTCACCAGAATATCCGGTCTTCAATGAGGGCCTGACTAGAGGTCCTGAAGTGGATATCCTCATGATGCCGAAATAATCCTCGTGAGTAGGGCATAAATGCATATACCCCATATGGAATATGTGAAGATAGGGGTTCCATCACTTAGCCATAGCATGTAAGAGGTTCTAGTCTATCTCAAACTCATGGAAGTAAAGAGCACTCCTCAACATGAATCTCCCAAAATTGATCTTCTCTATAGGGTGCATCCCTACGACGGTTGTTTTGACTAATTGATCGATTGGGTTATCGCCGGAGGCTAACATCCTGGTATGACACAAAAGGGTACTTTAGTACTCTTCCAAGGTCCATGTAAAAGATCAATTTTCTTTTGAAAAATCTTGTTCTTATGGAAAATATTTTCTGAAAAATATTTTTTTTTGGAAAACATTTCTTCTAGAGAACATTTCTTTTGGAAAACAATCTTTTCTGAAAAATAGTTTCCTTCTGTAAATTATTTGTCTTCTTTTGAAAATTTGATTTCCATTTTCAATTTAAATGACTCGGTCCATCATGATTGTTGGATCGGGATGGACTGGGTCATTATTGTAAAAGAATGGGTTCTTTATTGGGTTGGTGCACCCATTTTAATTTTCAAAAATAAAATTTTGATCCTTGAGGACAATCATGCACTCTGATCTCACCATTCACATCACTCACATACATTCATCAAGCAACATGCATTCATTCAATAAACAACCCGGGAATACCCACGATAAGTTCGAGTCATGACCTATAGGGAAAGTTTCTAGACTCTAAGCTTACTACGTGCGATGCATTTTTATCTGGCCACCCTTGCCCAAGCACACCTATATACCTTTTGGTACGTGGTGACTTGGTTTGATATACTGTATAGGTGATAATCTAAAACCTCAATTCACTTCTTTGAAGCCAAAAACAGCCAGTTTGATCTCCAGTTGAGAGGTGGCGTACAATGTTGAGCAAGGGCCCACTTAAATACCTCTCGTCTAGAATAGACGTAGTCTATCCCCCTCGTACAGTAGGGTACAGCGGGGCAAGATCTTGCTTAGACACCGGTTTTGACCAAGAAGTGCAATTGATATACTTAGATTATCTTTTATACCTACGGGTACGAGTCAAGAGTTGTAGCTTTCATAAATGGTTTGGCATCCCACGAGGGGACCGACCACGTACTAGTACTACGTTGGCAATCGGGACATGTGACTATGTGGCTTACAATAGGTCAAAGGCTCAAGTCGCTCCAGCTTGGGTGCATCAATATACTTCTTAGAATCACCTGATCAGACGGTATTGATGCCCCAGTTTGATATACCCTAAGGTACGTGACTGGAGTTGTGGGTTTCATGAATGACGTCGCATCTCCGAAGAGACCGGGCCACGCACTAGTGCCACGTTGGCTAAATGGGACGTGTAAGTGAGTAAAGCAGTAAACGTGCATGTGGTCTGTGCAAAACAGGGTGGGGTGTGCCTGGGGTTTTTTCAAACAAATGGGCCCATGGGTCAGATTATGTCATCACATATGGATATAAAATGAATATTGATTAAGAAAATAATACAAAACCCATCACATCGAAATTAAGGTGAAAGTAAACACATCACAAATATATCTGTAGAGATCATGGCACATTATATGGGCATATAACACAAATAATAATTAATCTGATCCACCATTAAAAAGGCCCACAAATTTGTTGTCTATGGTCTAATCAAGGGTTACTTTTGGGTGATCCAAAATAAATCGAGATTCCAATAGATGTTACATTGATGATAGAATGACAATGGTTGAGATGAGCTCACTCTCAAGAACATTAATTGTGCTAACATTAGATAAATTTGGATTTTCTGTGAATTTGGAAAATATAATCCGAACTTACATCGATGATATCTAAGGTTCCCGATAACGAAATCGAGTGAACTCAAGTTCTAAATTAATATACTCGATGAGATCTACATTTTATTAAAGGTGCCTAGACTTAATTCTCACCAGAATGTTCTGTAAAAACGTTTTAACGTTGCTGTCCCAACCTTCATTCAGAAACAATTCCAGATTTACAGATTGAACTTGCAATGATGATATCTAAGGCTTCTGATAACGAAATCGAGTGAACTCAGGTTCTAAATTAATCTACTCGATGAGATCTACGTTTTACTAAGAGGTTCCCAGACTTAAGTCTCACTAGAATATTCTGTGAAAACGTTTTAACATTGCTGTCCCAAACTTCATTCAGCAACAATTCCAGATTTATAGATTGAACTTGCATCGTTGATATCTAAGGCTTCCGATAATGAAATTGAGTGAACTCAGATTTTAAATTAATCTACTCGATGAGAGTTACGTTTTATTAATAGGTTCCCAGACTTAATTCTCACTAGAATATTTTGTAAAAAAGTTTTAACATTGCTGTCCCAACTTCCATTCAACAACAATTCCAGATTTACAGATTGAACTTGCATCGATGATATCTAAGGCTTCCGATAACGAAATTGAGTGAACTCAAGTTCTAAATTAATCTACTCAATGAGATCTACGTTTTATTAGTAGGTTCCCAGACTTAATTCTCACTAGAATATTTTTTAAAAATGTTTTACATTACTGTCCCAACATTCATCATTCCATCATTTTCATATGTCAATTTGAATCTTTCATTATTTAGGGGTCATCAAAAAGTAATCCTTAATTGGAAAAAAATATGCAATACCCAAAATCATCTACAATCAAGACAAAAAAAATAAAGAAACAGAAAAAATAAATAAAATAAATCCAACTAAATAAAAAAAAAATTAGGTCATCTTGGCAATGCTCCCATACTTGGGATTTTTCAAGTTTGATCCTCAATAGTCCCCAGTGGAGTCGCCACTGAAAGCGCTCTCGATCCGCGGGGTGCGCGGATCCGCTTTTGACCATTGAGGTTTGGGAGTCGCCACCTAGTTATTATGGTCTAGGAACAAAACTGACTCTAAAACGGATAATGAACTAATTTACTATAAAAAATTTGAATCCGGGGATCATGTTACGAGGTTGGAAGGTGTTAGGCACCAACCCCGCCCGGCCATTGCCGGTCTCTACTTATCCCAAATAAATCTACATCGCTAATGACAAACCTAGATTAAAAAATAATGAAAAATCTTACCTTCGATCTGCAAAAGTGATATTCCCTCAGATCTGGTGAAAACGGTTCCTTGTACCGTATTCCTCACTTCGTTCTATCTCCGGATCTGATTTCTGATCTCCGAGGTAAGGTATCTCCTTCTTGGATCTAGGTGCTTCGAATTTGTTGTGGATTTTTGAGATGTTTTTGAGAGGTTTTTAGGTGTTTTTTAGGCTAAAATCGGAGTAGGGGTGTTAGGGAAGGAGTTGGGGCTCCAAAATTAGGGTTTTGGAGAGGTTGTGGAGGCTTCTTCACCTACTTTTTCTAGGATTTTTTCTTTGATATGAAAATAGGGTGTGGAGGCTCCTATTTATAAAGTTTTTAGAAGTATTAGGGTTTGATTAGGGTTTCTTTTAGGGTTTCAATTAGGGTTTTGACTTAGTCTTTAGGGTTTTAGGGTTTTGACTTTAGTCTTATGAGATTGACTTGATTAGTTTAGATTAGGGTTTTGATTTAGGGTTTTGACCTTAGTCTTATGAGATTGACATGATTATTTTAGATTAGGGTTTTGATTTAGGGTTTTGACCTTAGTCTTATGAGATTGACTTTAATACTTGACTCTAGTCTTACTTAATTGACTTTAATTTTGACTTTAGCCTTATTTGATTGACTTTAATATCTTGACTTTAGTCTTGCTTGATTGACTTTAAATTTTTGGAGAACCCCCCTCTATTATATCTTTGATTCTTTGGACCCCCAAATGGAGGGGTCCTTAAAGAAATATCTTGCGAACCATCAACAATTTTTCTTGAAAGCCTGATTGATCAATTTTTTTGTTTAAATTTTATAATTAATTTTATTAATGTTTCACTTTACATTATTTAATGATTTATTTATTAATTTTGAAATTTTTAATTATTAAAATTGTGAAATTACCGTTTTACCCTCGGAGATGATTTTTTACGTTTTAAGTCATTTTTCAATGTTCCAGGATGTTTTGGAATCAGTTTCTCGTAAGGAATTTAATGAAAAAGTTTGTTTTTATCATTTATGAAATTTTTTGTGTGAAATGATCGTGAATTTTATGAGGGGTATTTTCGTAATTTTGTCAAATTTTGTGAAAATTGGTGAAATGATTTATTTGGTTTTGATTTGTTGTTTTATGTGTTTGAATGGATTTTTCTAAGTGTAATGTAGGCTCTAGGGTTGTTTTGATGTTAGGGGTATTTTGGTAATTTGGTCATTTTTAGTGATTTTTATCGTGAAGCTTCTTTTTGGTTTGCAAGATGATGATTTCTATGTTTCTGGGGTCGTATTTACCTAGCATAGCGTGATTTCTAAGTTTTGTCAGTTCGAGATACCTCATCTGAATTTCTGAAACATTTCTAGTAACAAAATGAAGCATTGGAATAAACATCCATCATTGGGAACCTTTGCGATCGGGTTGACGAGTTGATTAATCAGGAGAATGCAAAAATGGGGTGTCTACAGCTCGAGTCCTTTTTTCCAGCAAGGTCATATCTTCCTTAGATTGAGTCTATTCTTTCCTATTGAGTCAAGTTAGTTCGTCGAGTCTATAGAGGTGTCTATCGCCCCTTCTGAATTTGATTGGATAAAGGAAATTTTTGAATAACTCGAGTGCATTAACAGATTAACTACTAATCTGGCTTCAAGGATAGATTTTTCTTCTGAGCAAGAAGATAAGAGTCTGACTTAAGAAAGCAAAGGTCATTGACCTCGGAACAGAAATAAATTCTTAAAGAAATTCAAATAGAAACCATCCTATTTCTAGAGGAACACAAGGGGATAATGAATTTTCTCAGAAATTTCAAAAGACTTGCTTACATGGTCCTATGAGGATATGTCGGTTAAATTTGGAGTGTTGTTCAACATGAAATATATACCCATCCTGTGAGAACACCACATATACAAACCAGAATTGACTGACATAGTCAGAGGAGGGATTATAAAATGTATCAGTGCTGTAATTTTAAAATTGATGGAATAGTTGAATCAGCCAGTAAAAATCTCAAGAAAATCATCGTGAAAATGTGTTAATCACACATCACATCGGGATTGGCCAGAGAAGTTACCATTCGCATTATGGACATATTACACTTCAATATAGTCTTCTACTAAAGTCACTCTAGTATGATATGGAACCAATCTTACCGGTTAAAAGGGAAAATCCTGTATCTCTAGGTCTTGATGGAAGTTAATTGTTAGAAACAGATTGGGTCTCAATGGAGAGGAGTCACTCGCATGTTTGACAAGAAAGTCAAAGTTCATCACTTATAAGTCAAGGATCTAAGCATTAGACTACCCAAAAAAATTTTGAGTACTCTTCCTCGATCATAGAAAGTTTGAACTCAATTGGAGAGATTCAATCATGAAGGAAATATTATCTGGAAAAACTGTTAAACTTCAAGATCATGATGGAATCGAATTACCAGAGTCAACCAACCTTGATCGGATCAAATGGTACTACATTTAAGGAGGCCATCTTTGGCCGAATCAATTTTCCTACTACCTAGTTCATTATCTCTTTTTTTTGCCCTTTGCTGCCTTTTCAAAAAAAAAATAAAAATGATGCCTTTTTCTTTCTCAGCCCGACTACCTAACCTAAGGGAGGGAAAATTCGAACTACGTTTTGGTCTGATCCCAAAATTCTGGGGTACGTAGGCAACCTGAGAAGTTACTTCAGGCCCGACCACATCAAAATAAAAAAATATATTTCCCACACAATAAAAAAAAATCAAGAAAAAATTCAAAAGAAAAGAAATATCATTCAAAATGGGGAAAAAAATTGAAAGAAAAAGAAATAACGCCACACAAGGGGCATTTGGGTTTTTGAGCCTCAAAATCCCTTTCTTTTTATACCCAGTCCTAAGCCTACCCATGAAAGTCCTCCTAAGTACCGTGTGAAAAGTCAAGGAAGATGGCAAAGCATGATCAGACAATAACTTTAGAAGTTCAAAGGAGAAAAAGAAGATAAGAAATGATAAAGCCTGCTAAGTTGAAAACTCGAAAAGGGAGATTTAGGCAAAAATTAAGGCAAGCTCGCAAGGTTGAAAATCTGAAAGGACAACTTTGACAACAATTAGAGCCAAGAAAAAAAAAAGAGATCGCTAGATCGAAAACCTGAAAAGACGATCTAGGCAAAAGCTAGAGCAAGCTCGCTAGATTGAAAACCTGAAAAGGCGATCTAGACAAAAGTTAGAGCAACAAATAAAAATAGAATAAAATCCCAAGCTGAGAGCGGTCCAAGCTAAAACATCAGAAGTCCGAATAACCAAGTTCAATACTTAACTTAAACCAGACATAGACTCAGAAGCCACAAGTATCTTATCTACAACCAATCTGAAAATGTTTACTCCCCCAAGTGAACCAAAGGAGATAAGGGTGAATTCTATGATGAGTCTCGAAAGGAAATAATTTTGTACTCTTGAGCCTGACTCAAAACCTTCAATAAAATTAATAAAAATTAAAAGTTGAGTCTTTATTGCGCTTGTGGTAATCAATTATTTTAAACTTTCATACAAGGGGCATTTTCTTTCTTCTTTTCCCCCTTACACTAGGGACATTTTTTTTGTTAATCCTAAAAGATAATGAGAACCCCAAACTTAATGTTACCTTCTTGATAACAGTTTTTCGAAAAACTCTTGAGGTTCAAAAGAAGTAAAAACTTAGGTTTTAAATTCATAAAACTTTTTGATAAATCCTTGAGGTTCAAACAAAAGTATTTTGGATCTCACATAGCAGATATGGAATTCTTTCGTTCTCCAGATTCTTTTTCAGATCGAATCATTCTTAGATTCGATCATTTCTCTTCCAGATGCATTATCTTTCAGATTTATTCATTCTCCGATTCATTCCAATTAGTCTTCTCCAGATTCATTCATTCTTTCCCAAAATTCCTTCCTTCCTCTACCAATTTTGCTCAGTTACCGCCAAGGGTTATCTTAGATTTTGCTCAGTTGCCGCCAAGGGTTAACTTGGATTTTGCTCAGTTGCCGCCAAGGGTTATCTTGGATTTTGCTCAGTTGCCGCCAAGAGTTATCTTGGATTTTGCTCAGATGCCGCCAAGGTTTATCTTGGATTTTGCTCAGTTACCGCCAAAGGTTATCTTGGATTTTGCTCAGTTGCCGCCAAGGGTTAACTTGGATTTTGCTCAGTTGCCGCCAAGAGTTATCTTGGATTTTGCTCAGATGCCGCCAAGGGTTATCTTGGATTTTGCTCAGTTACCTCCAAGGGTTATCTTGGATTTTGCTCAGTTGTCGCCAAGGGTTATCTTGGATTTTGCTCAGTTTCCGCCAAGGGTTATCTTGGATTTTGTTCATATGCCGCCAAGGGTTATCTTGGATTATGCTCAGTTTCCGCCAAGGATTATCTTGGATTTTGCTCAGATGCCGCCAAAGGTTATCTTGCATTTTGCTCAGTTACTGCCAAGAGTTATCTTGGATTTTGTTCAGCTTTCGCCAAGGGTTATCTTAGATTTTGCTCAGATGCCGCCAAGGGTTATCTTGGATTTTGCTCAGTTACCGCCGAGGGTTTTCTCGGAATTATGCTCAGATATGCCCAGTTTATGCTCAGTTTATGTTCAGATTTTACTCAGTTTCACACAGTGCACACACTTGTACATTTGCACTTTTTAGTCAGGGAGAATTCTTTAAAATTCAAGGATCTAACACTGTCGGTGAGAGTTTGCCCTCAAGGACTTGACAATTTTTTAATTCGGGGAGAGCTTTACCCTAAAGGATCCGAACACCGCGACGAATTGTTAAATCAGGCTGCAAAATGAACTGTCACTAGCTTTAGCATTCGGATATCGCACTATCTACCAAAATAGATTTGCTATCTAGTTTGTTTCAACCCTCTGCGAAAGAGGGGCATCTGTAGACACCCCATTTTTGCACTCGCCTGATTAATCAACTCGTCAACCCGATCACAATGATTTCCAATGATGGATGTTATTTCCATTGTTTTATTTTGTTATTAGAAATGTTTCAGAAATCCGGATGAGGTATCTCGAATTGATAAAACCTTAGAAACCACGCTACGCTAGGAAAATACGACCCCAGAAACATAGAAATCATCATCTTGCAGACCAAAAAGAAGTTTCACGATAAAAATCAATAAAAATTGACCAAATTACCAAAATACCCCTAACCTCAAAACAACCCTAGAGTCTACGTTACGCTTAGAAAAACTCTCTCAAACACATAAAACAACAAATCGAAACCAAATAAATCATTTCACCAATTTTCACAGAATTCGACAAAATTATGAAAATGCCCCTCATAAAGTTCATGACCATTTCACACAAAATTTTTTATAAATGACACAAACTAATATTTCCATTGAGTTCCTTATGAAAAATCGATTCTAAAACATCCTAGAACATAAAAAATCGACTTAAAACGCAAAAAGTCCTCTCTAGGGGAAAAACGGTAATTTCACAATTTTCATAATTAAAAATTTTAAAATTAATAAATAAAATATTAAATAATTAAAGTGAAACATTAATGAAATTAATTTAAAATTTTGAATTAAAAAAATCGATCAATCGGACTTTCAAGTAAAATTGTTGAGAGTTCGTGAGATATTTCTTTAAGGACCGCTCCATTTGGGGGTCCAAAGAATTAAAGATATAATAAAGGGGGTTCTCCAAAAATTAAAGTCAATCAAGCAAGACTGAAGTCAAGGTATTAAAGTCAATCAAGCAAGGCTGAAGTCAAAATTAAAATCAATCAATTAAGACTAAAGTCAAAATATTAAAAGTCAATCAATTAAGACTAAAGTCAAAATATTAAAAGTCAATCAAATAAGACCAAAAGTCATAATAGAGTTCTAATTAAATAATAACTCTATCTAATAGAGTTCTAACTAAAAAACAATTCTACATAAAACAATTCTAATTAAAACACAATTTTACCTAAAACAATTCTAACTAAAACACAACTCTAATTAAATACTAACTCTATCAAAATCAACCCCTAAAAAAATCTATAAATAGAGGTGTTCACACCCTATTTTCGTATCAAATCAAAAACCCTAAGAGAAGTAGGTCTAAAAATCCCCCTAACCTCCCATAAACCCTAGTTTTGGAGCCCCAACTCCTTACCTAAAATCCCTCATTTGATTTTAGCCTAAAGAACACCTAAAAGTCTTCCAAAAACATCCTAAAATCGACAATAAACTTGAAGAATTCAGATCCAAGAAAAAAGAGATACCTTGCCTCGGAGATCGAAAATCAAATCCAGAAACAGAATGAAGCAAAGAAGTACGGTACAAGGAGCAACTTTTGTCGGATCTGAGGGAACAAAGTCTTTGCTATCGGAAAGGTATATTTTTTTTATTATTATGTAGGTTTTTTAGCAATGTAATTTATTTGGGAAATTAGTAGAGACCGGCTTTGACCGGGCGAGGTTGGTGCCTAACACCTTCCAACCCCGTAACGTGATTCCCGGACCCTTTTTTTTCTTTCGTAGATTAGTTTGTCTTTTTTATAGTCAGTTTGGTTCCTAGACCTTAACAACTAGGTGGCGACTCCCAAACCTCAAGGGTCAAAAGTGGATCCGCGCACCCCGCGGATCGAGGGCGCTTTCACCTTTTCTGTTGTAGAGTAGTTAAACTGAGCATCATTAAGGGTTTTACTAGCATATTGGATAACATGAGGTTATTTTTTGATTCGTTGACCCAAAACAGCGCCTATTGCATAATCTGAAGTCTCGCACATTACTTCGAACGGAATGCTCAAATTTGGAGGTTGAACAATGTGTGGCGAAGTTAACTCGAACTTAAACTTGTTGAATGTAGAGACACATGACTCTGAAAAGTCAAAATGATCATCCTTTCCCAATAGATCACATAAAGGCTTCGAGATTTTTCTAAAATCTTTAATGAATCTTTGATAGAAACCCGCATGGTATAGGAATGACCTAATTTCTTTCACAGTTCTAGGAGGTGGTAATTTTTCAATTAAACTTACCTTCGCCTAATCTACCTCAATCCCCTTAGTAGAAACAATGTGCCCTAGCGCAATTCCTAATGTTACATGAAATGACATTTTTCCCAATTAAGGACTAGATTGACCTCTTTACAACGTACAAGAATCAAAGTCAGGTGATGGAGACATTTCTTAACACTTGGTCTGAAAACTGAAAAATCGTCCATGAACACTTCGAGATATTTTTCTAGCATGTCAAAAAATATACTCATCATGCACCGTTGAAAAGTAGCGGGTACATTGCACAATCCAAAAGGCATGTGACGATACGTGAAAGTTCCGAAAGGACTGGTAAAAGTTATTTTCTCTTGATCGACTAGAGCAATGGGTATCTAATTGTACCCGAAATAACCATCTAAAAAATAATAGTAAGAATGTCCTGCTATAGGCTCTAACATTTGATCAATGAAAGGTAAGAGGAAATGATCCTTAGGAGTCATCGAGTTCAGTTTCCTATAGTCAATACACACTCTCCATCCATTTTGGACTCGAGTGGGGATTAATTCGTTGTCTTGGTTCACTACCACAGCGATACCAGACTTCTTAGAAACTACTTGTATAAGACTCACCCAACGACTATTAGAGATAAGATAGATAATACCCGCATCTAGCAATTTCATCACTTCTATCCGAATCACGTTTTTCATGATAGGATTTAGCCGTCTCTGAAATTCTAAGGAAGGCTTAGCGAAATCCTCTAAAAGAATATGGTGTATCACCACAGATGGACTAATTTCCTTGATGTCACTAATGCTCCAACCAATAGCTTCTTGATATTCTCTTAATATTCTTAATAACTTTTCCTCTTAAAATTCATTGAAGTGAGAAGAAATAATCACAGGTAAGGTTTAATTATTGCCAAGAAATGCATATCTCAAGGTCTCTAGAAGTAACTTGAGTTCTAATTTTGGAGGCTCGACATGGGAAGGAACAAGATTAGATGTGCGTATAGGAAGACTTTCAACTTTTACGTGCCACCACACAGAATCTAAGAGTGGAACGAATTCAAGTAAAGCATTGACTTCACTTATAGACTCTTCTATGTCCAAGTCAAGGCCAAAGTGAGCCAAACATTTCGTTAGGGGATCAGAGTACCCTAACTCTTGATACGTTTGATTGATTATTGTATCTATCATGTTCACTTCCTCTATACCATTATTTATATCAATTCTTTGAAAATTGTGGAAAACGTTCAGTTTCACTTTTATATCCCCAAATGCTAAAGTCACAATCCCATTTCTATAACGAATGACTGCGTCAGACGTGATTAAGAATGGACGTCCTAAGATGATAAGAATATGACTGTTCGAATTGATGACTGGCTCTGTGTCTAAGACAACAAAGTCAATAGGAAAATATAAATCTTCGACTTTAACTATCACATCCTCAACTATACCCTTTGAAATTTTTATGGACCTATTGGCTAGACTCAACGTGATATCAATGGGTTTCAAAACTCCTAAACTTAATTATTTATAAACCAAATATGGTAAAAAATTCATTTTGGCCCCTAAGTCTAAGAGATATTTTTCGATCACTTGATTTTCAATGTGAATGAAAATTTTTGGACATCTAGGATCCTTAAATTTTGGTGCAATCATTTGTTGGATGAGCGACGAAGCTTGGGCTGCCATGATGATTTCTCGAGGAAATGGTATTTTCCTTTTAGCTGTAATGAAATCCTTTAGGAATTTCACATAAGAAGGTATCTGCTTAATGGCATCTAGGAATAGGATATTGATATGCATATTTTGGAAGACTTCTAAGACACCCTCAAACTGCTTACCTTTTTTAGAATCTCTAAGGCGATGGAAAAATGGAGCTTTTGGAATTGACAAAATGATGGCAGGATTTTTCAAATCTTTCTCATTTTCTTTTGGAGACTCTATGACTTCTTTTTGAACTTTTTTTTTCTAGGATTTTTTCTCCCTTGTCAATAGGTTGGACCTTGTTGTCCACCTTCTTTCCCGAATGCAAGGTGTGGATAGCCTGGACTGAGTCTTGTAGAGCTTTAGAATGGATTCCTACTTCGTATTAACCTTTTTATCCGTTTGGAATCAAAGGTTGACCTCTAGGGTTAGGGATAGTTTGACTAGAAAATTAACCTTTCTCTCTCTCACTTAAGGAGAGAGCTAACTACCCCAACTAAACTTTCATCTTAGCTATGGATTGCGCAGTGACCTGGTTAATCTGAGTTTAATTTTAATGGGTTTGCTGTTGAGTTTGGATGATCTGTTGTTGCTGCCTCATCAACTCGACAATCATAGATTCTAAGGACGATTGTTGTTAGACATGCTGATGGTAATTGATCATGGGATCTGGTATGATAGCTCTACAATCTGTAGATTGTTGGGGTTGATAAGGGACTTGAGGAACAATGACTTGGTTTGTGGAAGAACCAGATTGCCTAGGAAAACTCCTATTGTAACTTGATGGACCACTAGATTGAATATGTTTATTTTGTCTATACGAGAAATTAGGATGAAACTTATTATCTGGGTGATATGTTTGGCTAAAAGAGTTTAGAGTCTATAGTCATTAATTGCATTTGCTTGTTCAACTTTGATTTGAGGCAGATTGAGACAATACTCGATCAAATGGTTGTTCCCGTCGCATATGACGCACAAAGAACTTGGTTCGACAGTCACTTGGGATACTGTACAAGGATCTAGGTGAGGTTTGGATGTTGAGATGGTAAAAGCATCTAACTTCTTCGTAAGATTATTCATCCCACTCACTAGACTAGACATGACATTTTTGAGATCAGGGTCTGCCTTCATCTCATACATACCTGTCTTCCTAACTAAATTGTCTCTATCAAACTCTTCCTGATTAGTATTCCAATTTTGAACACTCTCGACTAATTTTAAGAGGAAATCGAACGCTTGATCGGGAATCTGGCTATGAATTGACCTTTATGCATTGACTTGACTAACGTACATTGATTCATTGTTAATCCTCTATAAAAATTTGCACCAACTGTGCTTTGTCAATGCCATGGTGTGGGCACTTGACAATAAATCATTGAATCTTTCTCAAGTTTGGAAAAATTCATCATCAGGATGGGCTCTAAAATTTCTAATGGAGTCCTTTATTTTCTCAGTTTTGACCACGGGATAGAATTTAAGAATATGAAAATTACAATAAGACCATAATGGTGGATTTATTGAAAAATTAAAGGATGGGCAAAAAAGTAAAATAAAGGGGCTTTCTTGGGGAAAAATTCATTAAGAAGTGGGTTAAAGGGTAATTATCCCTAACCAAACACATATGGGTTAGTGACAGAATTGGCCCTAGGTAGCCCAAGGCTTGATCGGAATTTATGTTTGACCGTGGGTCACCCTCGGATCAAGCAAAAATTGCTTTTGGCCATGGGTAACCCTTGGCCAAGCAAAAAATTAAGCTTGGCCAAGGTTAAAGTATGACCAGGCTTAAACTTAAGCTTGGCCAAGGGTGGGGTATGCCCAAGCTTAAATATGAATTTTTTAAAACTGGCTTTTAGATCTTGTGGTTGCTTGAAAATGGGATTTTTGAACCCTCTAGAAAATTTCCTTAAGTCAAACCCTTTTTTGAAAGATTTTTTGTGCTCTAGGGATCGGCCTAGGAAAAAATGGGGTGTCTACACCATTCTTTCGCTCTAAAAGATTTCATATCATTCTATTGAAAATAATTTTTATTTTCATCATTCAATTAATATGATATCGCTTCGAGAGTGGTTACTATTTTATTCAAAACACTTTTTTGTCTCTTTTAGGGATGTTACTCTTTTATTCAAAGCACTTTTATCATCTTCATACAAAGTAATTTTATTAAGGATATACTACTTCATTCAAAACGGTTTTCATTATTATCATTTTCTTTGGATGTTATCATTTCTCACTCTTTTGATTTCATCTTTCATTCCTGATTTCATTGTTCAATATTAGTATTCTATCTTGCAGTCTAAAATAATTCTTTGTTTTTATGTTATTCACTGTCATTTAGGTTTTAGGTTCTAGTTATCATTTCTCTTTCAAACACCAATGCAATTATTTGTTCTCTATTGAGATCCTATGGGTTTTACAAAACTTTGGAAAAAGAAATAATAACGACATGAATGGGATGTTTTTTCGAGTATAAAGATGAAAACAAAATGTATTGGAAGAGCTACATTACTATTTCGATTTGGTGTTTGTACCTATTATATTATTGATTTGTGCAAACAATAGTGATCGTTCTTTTATGATTTTTTCTTCCCTTGGATTTCTTTTTTTCTGATTGTTTCACTATTGTTTGGGTAATGAGAGAGTTCTTTTTTCTTTGTCAAAGTACTTCGTGAAAATGGCTGTTGCGTTTCTTTATTGTTGTCCTTTTATATGTCGTTGCAAGTATCTCTCAACATGCATGACATGTGCTTGACTTTATTCCATATAATTTTTCTTGATCTGATTTGCTACTCTATTAAGCATCACAAGATTCTTCTTTAGATAATTTATTATGATGCTCGTCTTTGAGTTCCTCTACCAGGCAAGCATCAAGGGGACTTTATTGTTATACCTAAAATGGGCACATTTGTAATTTAATGTAAATTCATCGAGAATTAAGTGTTACTTTGTTAGTGAGAGAGAAAGATAACATAATATTATTAAGAAGTCAATGATTGGAGGAAAGTAAAAAAAAAATAAAGATGCAACGATTTAAGGAATTAAAGATGTTCAGTAAGAAGCAAAACTGTTATAAAGCAATTTTAGTAAATATAAGGATTTTCAGTGCACAGTAGATAAGACAAAAATAAATAATGATCATGAAGATAGTTTGTTTGGATATTGTTCAATTGGGGTTGGTGATAAAATTTGTAAACTTCTTCCCATTTATGACTATAAATAGAGATGACTGAGAGAAAAAGGGGGAGAAAGATTTTGAGAATACATGTAAATAAAAGTGGAGAGAAGAGTAAACTCATATCTAAGACAACTTCTCCCAAACCTAAAAAGAATTCTCAAGAAATCATGAAGAAAATTTTGTAAAATTGAAGCATTCTGTTCATCAATGAAAGAAATGAAGAATTTATTCAAAATTGGTGGGAGATTCTCATCTTTGTTGGATTTTCATCTCATGATCTGTATACCTTATTTTCTTTTTTCTCCATTTTAAATTTAACTGCAAATTTGTATTTCAAATCTCAATTTATATATCTCTAATTTCATTTTATTTATCAAAATAATTTTATGCAATAAATTGATTTATTGTCTTGTCAATTGAATTTGATTTCTCATTGTAGAGCTCTAACTTTCAATTATAACAACTTTCTTGATCAAATTTAGAATTTAAATTTAAATTTAATAAAGACTTTACTAATTTACAAATTTTTCGAGCTTCAGAACTATTGAAAATGGATAAATAGAATCCAATTCAGAGCTGATTACCTTGCTGTATTACGAGGTTGAATTTTTTATTCTATTCCTTACGGTGGGGACGAGATCAACCAAGAACTCATCACTATTTCCTCTTTATATAATCTCAGATCTGAAAAATCTAAAAATTAATCTGATCTTCTAATCGGATCCTTTGACCCATACTTAGGATATGATCCAAATGGGTTGGTTAGACACCACATGCTTAGGTAGAGTATGGGTTAAATTAGGGGGGTGTGGATTTTGGATTAAGTATTTAATTAATATAAAATGGTAGAAGATGATATTTTGAGAGGTGGACTATGGTGATGACATGTGACAAAAATAAGAGCATGACTGGATTACATGAATTGATTAAGGAAATGGGGTATGGGGACTATGGCAACAACTTGTAGAGTGATTTGAGAATAGAATCATGGGGTAAAGTGGTGGCATATGGCATGGTGTATGTATTATGATGATGATGGTGAGGTTGATTGTGGTGGTAATAAGTGTTCTTTTTTGTGAGTATGAGATTTTGATGTTGTGTGGACTTTGATTGGGCTCTTAGAGTAGCATTGGGCTTGGGTTTGGTCATAATTAGGGTTTTGGACTTAGGATGGATTTGAGTGAAAGTGGGTTGTACTTTAGGTTTGGATTGGTTAGACGATGGAAATTGGAATTCGATTTGATGGGTTTTAGGAAAGGGTGGTTTTAGATGATCACATAGGTCCATTAAAGCCTTAGGGCTTTTATTTGAAATGAAGAGCTACCTTTTTGAGGGCTTGGGCTTTTAAGCCCTTTTGATTTTAAAATTACAATTTTTTACTTTTCTACATCAGATCGTTCAAATTGAGGTGTCTACACTGGGCTTAAGCTTTTGTCCCCTTATTTATCACTTGTGGAAATCGACACATTTTCAAGGGTACAGAAACCCAAAATCTCTATATTCTTCAGAGGATTGGGGAGGATATAAGAGGAATTTTTTAAGGGGTGGAAATCGAAAATGAGCTAGGCGAGCAAAGTAAAACATCCTTGAGAAGTTGAAATTCCGATTAAGTTCATAGGAAAGAACTTAACGAGTTTCTTTTGGGCGCGTCCACCCAAGGGAATTTTTAAAATTAATTCTAATGGCTCATTTTCCTCTTTAGGGGCAGGAATTTGTTTTATTGAAAGGGATAATAGACGATGTTTTGTTTTTCTAACTGGGCTCTAGTTGATGATAATAGTATAATCGTTATAGGACTGGTTTTTTTTTTGGCACGCCTAGGGGCTTATGGAAGGGTTTTTTCTTGTAGCTGAAGATATTAATTCTATTTCTCAAGTGCTCATGAATATTATTATTGATAATCTATCTAGTATTGTATTTGTGAACTTTTATTAAATAAAGGCAAGAGTCCCTACAATCCCAGCTTACCAATCAAAAAATAAAAGAATAAATTACGTTATCCCAATTGACTCGATTAAGTCTATTTTCCTCAACCGACATATTCAGAAATATCGCCCATGTCATCTCATCTGTCAAACGAAATGTTGTGGAGTTTCAGACACATTGATTATTGACATGTAAGTGAATGACACCGAGATGAATCACTTGGTCTCGGATGAGATTTGAAATCATGACTTCGCTAGGAAAAATTAAATTATTCCAAACTTGTAAGACGTAGATTAATATCTAGATAGTTGAGCCCACGAACTCCTAAATTATTGTAGCTCGTGATGCACGAAGTACGAGTTCTGTAGTAACTTTACGGTAATCAAAGGTGGTTTTATGTCTCTGAAATGGAATGGTACGAAGGACTACTTTAATCAATTGGGGGTGGTATATTTGTCCACGGGGACCTTCACAAATTGACCACTATAAGGGAATCTTTCTTTTTTGAGTGATTTAGAGATACCCCTTTAGTGTTGTGGTAAATATTTGAGACACCTATGCTTTTAAACTGATGATACATCCCTGACCAGTTTTCATGATACCTCTTCTTTGAGTGATTTAGAGAGACCCCATCCACTCTTGGCAAAATTATTGTTTACTTTTCCCCAGAACCCTTCACCTCATACCTCTGCTTTCCATGAGACCACCACTTGTTCTCTGCATAATTTGATTATTACTCAACTTTTTATTTATTTATTATTGTTTGTGGTTAAACATGGGGTTGTGTTATAAGTTTTAAAACCTATAAGGATGTATGTCAAATATTGATCAAAACATAGACGGTTATGTTTAAATTACCTTTCCTTTCCTTTTCTTTCAAGAGACAAGTAGGCCAATCATTATGGTTGAATGTCGTCACCTTTGAAGACCTTCATTTTCATCCACTAGTCCTATGAAGTATCTCTAACTGTCCATAGCCAAATATCTGTCTTGTCGGCTTTGTGATACAACTGCCACGACACACACCACTAAAGTACATGCTTTTACTGAGTTAAATGATATATACTGGACAAATAATGCGGAAGTGACCTCAGGCTGAAAGCTCATATCTGACTTCTTAACGTTAAGGTGTATGAGCCATATATGCTTTTCATCGAAGTAAAAAAGAATGTATGGTTTCTATTTACTTTCACATCGAGAAGTGTGATATGAGGTTCAGCTTGAGGTCACTCCAACCTGTTGATCGACTCCTAATAGATAGCACTGAACATATTATATTAATCAGCTTTAAGATTAGTATAATCATAAATAATAATTTTTCTTTTTGTTATAATTGTTTGTTCCACCCAAACCTGGATAAAGGAGAAAAGTGAATAGTGAGTCCCAATCAGAATTCGTCAAAAGTTGATCACATTTTGAGAAATTTCTCTTCATTTAATTGACTCTAAGAGTGCAGATAATTTGACTTAGGCACATAGCAACTCAATCAATTTATCAGATGTGACAAGCTTAGGAATAGTTGATGTGCTCTGCTCGGGATATAGAACTATAGTTCCCATAAAAAGGTACAATTCTATATCTTGAAAAGAGCACATCTACAATTTCGAAGCCTGTCACGTCAGATAATTCAATTGAGTATGCCACATGCCTAAGTCGATTTATCACGACTCTTGATCCTAATCTTAATTAAAGATAAGGGTTTTGAGGATGATGTAGTATTGATGATAAGTTCTTTTTTTTGTTTTGTTTTCTTTTTTCCTTTTTTCAATTATAAAGTGCCATGGATTTAATGATTAAAATTATGTAATAATTTAGAAAATTATGAATGTTACAACATTGCGCCAATGTTGTAAAGCTGAATTTTTGGTGGGAATATATTTATTAAGAACTCGAGACAAATTATGACAAGAAATGAGTGAATCAACTAAAACGAAATGCTTAAGCTCTGACACCCTTTCTCAAGTCACACACATTTCAGTCTTTCGGGTTAAATTTTTCTTCTTTCATTCCAAGTAAAATTAGGAAGCGGATCCTTTATTTGTAGCATAGCTATCCTTTAGCCACCTTATAGCAATGTTTGGACAGTTGAAAGAGTGCCACATCAGCACTACAGTAGAATCGCACCCTCAGTAGTCGTTCATTTTTAAAGACATGGATCTGGCAAAACAAAAACTTCTTTTTTGAATTTGTTTTTATAAATTAGATCTAAGCCATGATTACAAGATGGTTGTGATGTTAGTTTTTCATACTATGGCTCTCTCTCATCAGTGGAGGGAGTGAGTGCTACATGGTGCTGCATGATAGTTGTGGTACAGAAGATCCGATTTCGAGCAATTAAAAAAGGAAATTAATTGGATTGGAAGATGCTTCAGTTAGTAGGAGAGGATCCTCTGTAGTACTCTTTCATGTTGTTCCCCGTAGTGGGTTTTAAATGGGAGAGATTGCCAAGTTGAAAAGCATCTCAAACGTGTCATGATCATGTTGTTGGTCAAATTCTAAATAGAAAAACAGATTGAAAAAAAAAACTAAAAATTTGAGTATCATCAAAAGCTTTGAAAATGATCTGGTTCCTGAACTTCAATTTTTAACAAACAGATTTTTGTGTCTTTATGATGTGGTGCTCTTTCAACCGTCAAAATCCGGTGCACGGAATTGCAGTGAAAAAATTACTATAGAGGATCCACTCAGTTAGTGTACCTTTGATTGGGGTTATTTTAAACATATAGATCAAATTGTGGTTTTGGGGGGTAAGTTACATAGGTTTGGATCTGTTGACTCATGAAAAATACAACCCCAACTTTTGGAAAATGAAATCCAATAGTCGGGTTTTACCACAGTAATATTCATTACCGGGATATATAAGTCCAAACCATATGATTTTGCATTTTAGGGGGATGTATCGTGAGTTTTTTCACAAGACAATTTATATATGTATATGTATGTATTCATTTTATAATTGCAAGGTTAACAAAGTGCAAGACTAATTACATGGGAAATTAGGGTTTTATTTTTTGAAAGGTTTGAGAGATGTATTAGAATAAATTGAGGTTGCAATTTCTTTCTCAATTTAGGAATCACTTTCATTCGTAAGCGGGCGTAGGCACTACCAAACCGCTATAGATTCACCTAATCTTTGAGCATTTTATTTTATCTTTGATTGCTTTTGTGATTTGATCTAGGGTTTCACATTCACCCATATGAATGCACTCACAAATTTTCTTGTTTATTTTTACACACTTTTCGCATTGCTCACTTACTCCATTGGCATGTACTTGGCATTCACATGGGGTTTGAATGTCATTCAAATGTTAGGTTTTCTTGAAGGAAAGAAGGGTAGGTTCAATGTTCAAAATCTTGTAAAGGTGATGATTTTCAATTTTTTGTTTTGTTTTGGGCATTGATAAACTAGGGTTAAAAGGGATTCCACCCTAAAACCAAATAAATAGGAGATTACACATTTACAAGAAGAGTCATGATTTTCTAACTTGGAAAACGACTGTACTCAGTTTGTACTCAATTGACGGGTTAAGTGCACAAAATCATAGTTCTTTTTCTCTGGGATACACAAGGAGAAAGTCTATGGATCTGTGCCCTTCCCACATCAACTGAGTACAAATACTCGAGTTATTTTATCATTAGCCTTACAAGAAATTCATAAACAAGAAAATCCATGAAGACAATGTTCAAGGGCCCAATTACAAATGACTATTGAGAATAATTACAGCATAAGTCGTCCACTAGAATTCTCCACAACTCCCGAGCTATACTACTAGCATCCTCAGTCACATAGAAGTTTAACCATATGATCCCAACCTCCCTAAAATCTCTGCCGCTCTATTTTCTTCTTGCCAAAAAAAAAACTTAAATGCACAAGTTGGAAGGATGATGGAATAGTCTAAATTTTGCTTGACTGCTTGGCATATTTTCATGAAGTTTTGATCTCCTTGTTTAGGCTCTTGATCGAATATAACCAGAATGAATTTATGATCACTTGGGGTATGTTCATTCTTGCTAATCTTAATGATTCGAAGGTCTCCATAAGCTCAATTTTAATAATGTCCCCCTCTTCCAATCTAGCCCAACCAGCAATAGCCATGGAACCAGTCGAATCTCTTCTAATAAAATCCAATCCCCTTCCTTCAATTGAAAGAGAATCATCTGTGTTTTTAAGGATTCCTTCTTCTTCGCATTTCCAGAATAGGCTTCTTGTTCTTCGATTAACCATCTTGCAATCACATTTCTAATTTCTAAAGAGAAGACGTTGGAGCCCGAGGTGTCGTCATCAATCTCGCATCCTTTCAAAGCATTTTTCAACGTTTTATCCACAATTGAATGTTATTTAGCTATAACATCTAAGCTAGCTTTTGGGATCTAGAAAATGGGAACATAATAAACTAGCTTGGAATTGAAATGATCATCTTGCTTGAAGGAATCAATTTAGCCAAATGTTCATGTTCGTGTTACAAACCCTTCGGAAAATTTTGAACCACTAAATGCACTGAGAACAGCTTGTGATCAAAATATGCTCAAGTATATTTATTAGTTGGAGGATGTTCGTTTAATTAATTTGTGACTACTAGTATTTGAAGAGCTTGTTTTAATATACTAAAGAGATTTGGCTAGTAGTCAAGCCTTCTCTTCTTCAGTTTCCCCCTAAATTCTTAGAGGCAAACTTAAAGAGCTGTCAACTTCAACCAACCAAAATATAGCAATTGGAAAAAAGCAAATCTACTCCAAATAGTTTATTAGCTATGATATTTTTTGGATTATGTTTTTAATATCATAATGAGAGAGTATTAGATGGCATAGATCTATTGTAATGATGTGTATATTGGCACATTGGATAATGTTGTCATTAAATTTAGGAGATGAAATTGAAATTAAGATCAGATTAATTCGAGATAAAGTTAACTTCTAGCTAGAATTTTTCACATTATTTTCATGTTAGGATTCTTGTAAACATAATTCAGAATCAATCTAATACTCCATTAAGAGTTACCAACAGCATTGAAAGAAGAAAAGAACCCCATGAAGAGTGTTGCCTAAGCAGATTAAAACTTGATTTGTGGGTCATTAAACATTTTTTCTTCAAAGGAAAGTTAAAAATTTTCTTCTGCACTCAAGGAGATTGGCCCAATCTGGCACCAAAAATAGAAACAAAAAAAAATATATTATGACTCACAAACAGACCTAATTTAAGATACTTATGAAAAGGAAAGCTTGAGCATGGTGAGGGTGCCTTTACCCTGGCTATGATCTCGAACTTCAAAGTATGCTGTTGGCTTTGCTCGATCCACCACTGCAGGACCAAAGAAGGGTACGGCGGCGCATGGGTTATCCAAGGTATGGCGGATTGTATTGAATCAACCATTGAACCAACTTAGCAGTTTCTATGCCTACGCTATTTGTGCAAATGCTACTGCTAGTTGCAACTTTATACACATGTTTACAAAAGAAAATTTTCCTTGTTTAATTAGAA
The DNA here is from genome assembly GCF_017979445.1 of Akebia trifoliata. Classification (NCBI taxonomy): domain Eukaryota; kingdom Viridiplantae; phylum Streptophyta; class Magnoliopsida; order Ranunculales; family Lardizabalaceae; genus Akebia; species Akebia trifoliata. Next base: position 26,261,754 of record NC_141377.1, read on the forward strand.
TAGAAATGGCAACAAAATAGAAATGCCAAACACATGAACAAACAAACCCAGTCAAATAGCTCACCTACACAACCTGCAGCTTAGTGATAAAGGTGTATCTCATTGAAGGTCGTAACCTATATTTCTCTATAATTTAACTTCTTAAATCAAAACCCAAGATCGTCTAGGACAAATCATGTGGGGGCACCTTATCCACTCCATCCGTGAATTCTACCTGCAAAAAAGGCCCCAAAAACAAAAAGAAAAAAACTAACATATATATAAAACAAAATCAAATATCAAATTTCTAATCCATTTTTGTGATCCAGATGAAGAAAAGTTTAAAACAAGCTAAAGAATTGTGATCTTCTTCTAGTAATATTAATAGCTAATATAAGATTTTTGTTGAGGGGCTGAAGGTGATGACAGAAGTCTAGAGAGCACAAAGAGGGAGATGCAGACTCCATGCATTTCTTCATCTGTGCTCTCTATCTTCTGTCAACAAAATCACCTATGCTTCCTCTTTCCTATCATTGAAGATAAAGCAGAGAGAGAGAGAGAGAGAGTGATATTTTGGGTTGATTTATTTGACACCCCAAACAACCCCATTTATAGAAAGCATACGGTAAATGCATAAAGAGTTCTACTGTTCTTGTCATATGTAGTCCGTGTAAACATTTTCTGAATAGTTGAAAGTTGTTAGAAAATCATAATATTCCTCTATATTTTTATCTTAGAAATTTTTACATGTAGAAATAAATAACCCACTTTGAGATTTTATAGCTCAAATAATTTAGTCTTTCAAGTAGTTATTTTAACCTTGCCATGGTGATCATGAGCCATGAAAAGTAGGTTATTCTGGCATGTTTAATCACATGAAAAGTTGCCTCACAATTATCATGATCATCATCTAAAATATATTCTTCTAAGCTAACAAAAGACCTAAAAAGAACATAGCTTAAGATAGTGAAAGCAGATACAAACCCAGTTTCAATAACCCAATTATCATGATCATCTTCATTATCATTTATACCAGATTCCTCTCAGTGGGTCAGCAACATGAATCTTTTTTCTTTGTTCAAGTATATCTTTAGTCAAGGCATTTTTTTTATATTTTTATACACCCAATTTGAATTGTTTTTTTATTTATTTTAAACAAGCAGATTGTATTAAATAAAACTAAACGTGATTGCAAATTTTCAAGGAAATATCTCTATATAACGAAAATATTCCAAAAACATAGAAATCTAAAACAAGCAATAGAATTAAAGGGTGAAGGAAAAAACTTAAATAAACAACTGGATCTTCCCTTACGCACCAAAAACCCTTCAGTAAACACAAATTGATTAGACTCTCAATAAAAATATGATTTATCCATCTTCTTTCTACAAACATTTTCTTTTTATTTTATTCAAGAGTAATGATAACCTGACTCCCTTTTTAGTACGCTCCCTGACCTAGTAGTTCACAGAACCATAAATCTTTTTACTTGTGTGTCCGGAAGCAAAGGATCTATCATTCTGTGAAGGAAGAGTGCAAAAAAGAGAGTCAAATTGTCACAACTCATCATTCAATACTCAAAATCATTCCTAATTTTTTCACACACATTTCTAGTTTTGCCTTTCTTTTTAAAAAATTACTTCTCTATCTCAACATTTCTATTTCTAGTACAATCATTCCCTGAATAATTGTTTATTGAGAACTCAGCTACCTCCATAAAAAAAAAAATGCTTATTGTTTAAAAAAAAAAAAAAAAAACTTTTAGTTTGATCATTACATACTAATCAACTCCAAAAGAACTCGTCCACTTTTTTCACTAACACTAATTATTTCTTAAAGTATCATTAATTTTTTTATCTTAATTTATAATTAAACCTCAATTATGAAAAATGATTGATTTTAGATAAGGCTTTACCAGTCAAACAAAAATATGGTTTCATCCCTACATAGCAGGAAAAAAGGGTTAGCTTCGATGCAAAGTTTGGTCAAATTTTGCTAAATTCAAGCAAATTCAAGGGACCTTAATGCCGAATTTGCCCTTTTTCACGTAATGCTAGAAGTCTCTTATTTAATGTTATTACTAAAGATAAACTGACTTGAAAAAAAAGCAACTCGAAATTCACTCATTGACGTTGATGTGTGCACGGAATCATAGATCTTTTCCTTGCGTATCCCGAAGAAAAAGATCATTGTTCTATGCACATGCCATGGCAGTGAGCCTTTATTGAGTCAGTTTGTCACGACCCTACTGTTATACAACATATATTTTGCCTTGGTTCTACTTAAAGCTTTTAAATTATAGTTGTACTGTGAAATTACTCTCTTTTAATATCATTTAACAACACCGAGAAACTTTAAAATAGCAATTCAAAATTAGCATGCAACTTCAAGTCAACTTTTCAAGAGGCTAGAAATATATAAAAATGGGCTACTTTTTTTTTTTTTTTGTGAGAATGATTAACAATGATTTTCATGGTCGAAAGAATGTTTTGGTGCACTTTCAAAAGTACTATAAAAGGATGAAAGAATAGCCAAAATTACATAGATAAATGGTATAAGAAAGGATATTAAAGCACATTCTTAATTGAAGATATATAGCTTAAAATAGAGTTAAATTGCCAAAGTTGAATCATACGCAACCCAAAATAGGCCTTAGTAAAGATTAGGTAAGTACAATATCAATGATTGAAATAACAATAGCAAAATAATGAAATGCTTGTAGACTACCCTTTGAGAATGCATTGATGGTGTCTTTTGGTAACACTCCATCTACAAATTTCTACTTAGAAAACATTTAATGTATTGCAAAAAAGTTCGAATTGGATTTTTTTTTAATTTTTGTATAGTTCATCTGGACGAACATCCAATGGCTAGAGCGAACACTTTTTTGGGTCAATTTGCCTAATGAAAGATTTGATTATTGTGATAAGGTTTGAAATGAAAATATAATCTCATAATATATATATATATATCTATATATATATATAGGATACAATTGAAGAAAATTACTTTTGAATATCAAAAAGTATGAGAGAGATTGCATCATTGATTGGGAAAACGATTGACCTTATGGTCCCAAAACCTCCAATACAAGTTGTATGCTAATCATTCGTTACATTTTGCGCATTGTCAACATCATTATCATCATGGCCGAACAAATCTTGTTCTTCTAGTCAATTTTGCCTAAATCTATATCTTCTAAGATATATATATATATATATATATATATATATATATGGGTGGGGTTCCAACGACACACATTGCGACAATGTGTTTGTCTTATATGGCCAAAAATGTTTGGAATGGGCTGATTTTTTGTGAGGATGATCTCTGTGATGAAGGGATCATCCTGGCAAAAAATCATCCCATTCCAAAACTTGTAACCCCATCAAAATTGATTTACAAAAATTGGACGGTCTAGAAGTTTCATAATGAGCTGATTTTTGACAAGGATGATCTCCTCACCATAGAGATCATCCTCACAAAAAATCAGCCCATTCCAAACATTTTTGGCCATATAAGACAAAACATGTTGTCGTAATGTGTGTTGAAATGGTTGCCGTTTGAACCTGACCCTATATATATGTTCAAGGGCCATATGTAAAAACATATGAAAAAACAATGGTTTTTCAAAATATGAGTTAGAGGTTTTGGATTGAGCTGATTTTTTGCAAGGATGGTCACTATGACGAGAAGATCATCCTCACAAAAAATCAGCTCAATCAGTAACTTCTAAATCCATCAAAAGTGATTTACAAATTATTGATAAAAATCGACAAAAATCGACAGTCCACATTCTAAATCACTTTTAATGGGGTTAGAAGTTTCAGATTGGACTGATTTTTTTTCCAGATGATCTTCCCATCATAGAGATCATCCTCACAAAAAATCCGCTCAATCCGAAATTTCTAACCCATATTTTAAAAATTTATAAATGTTACATTGTTTTTACATATGTTTTCTCATATAGCCCTTGAACCTGACCCATATATATATATATATATATATATTTTATATCCACTCACTACTTTAATTCATATAATTTTGTTATTTTTAAAATCTTTAATTAGATTTTTATACAATAAAATTTAAACGATTGTCTATATATTAACATATTTTATTTGATGAAAAAATGAAAGCCGATATAAATACAGTTTCAAAGACAAAAGACGTGCTTTTAGACAGTAAATGCAAGAACCAGATTCATTTAATCAACCACGAAAACTGGGATAAGGCCTTGATACTAATAATGAGGATGCGATGAAGTGGGATTTCAAATGAAAACTTGCCACTTGCCATTCCTATCACAATACTATTGGTATGGAGGCTATGAGAACCCCACCTTGGTATATTTATGCAACTTGGCACGAAGCATGGAGTATAAAAGTGAGTTTAAAGCATCCCCAACACACATCTCTTATCTTTTTTCTTCCCCATGTGTCATGCTAGTGGGGCGGTGGTTGACATTTGATACTCCTCATACGTGTCAGCACCCCATATATCCTGATCTATTCTTTGGTCCCACTATTGTCCCCACTTGATGGGAAAGATTTGATTATATTTTTATTTGAATAGACAAAGATAAATATCTGAACAACTAATTCCTGCAAAAAGGGAGGTCCACACCTCATGTTCGTTCCATTTATAGAACAGACTTTTTGAAGGTTGTGATTTCTAAATCTGGACATCATCTATAAGATCTAAAACCTTAGATAATACTTTATTACATAAATAGAAATAATTGAACCTAATAGAAATTATGGAGTATGTATTCCGCAGGATGACATGATCTTTCTATGTTGGGTTATCTTTTTTTTATGTGTTTTAAATTTTAATATTCGCACAAGTAGACTTAGGGATATCAATTCTTAGCATGACACAGCAACACTATTTGAAAGTTAGAGGATTTGGATTGACTCTAATCATGTTGATCCGTCAAATATCCAATTATTAAACGCATCATGTCCAAGTTAAATAAGGCATACAATAAGTTGAATATGGTTTGATGTCCCATTATTAAACGCATCATGTCCAAGTTAACAAACGAGTGTAGAAGTAAAAAGGTTGAACTATCTGGAATTATCCAACCAATTCGGATCCGATCCGGGTTCGCATTAAGTGTAATCAGAATGATTTGGATATGGTCTATCTCAGGGGATTTGAGTCAAATTCAGATCTAGAAAAAAAAATCAGATATAAATATGAATATGCTCATATCCAAGCCAAATCCAATCCATTTCAAGACCTACATGTTAAAGACATTGATCAATTCATTTAATTATCAAGTCAATAATGTCTCATATGGACTTGCATACAATCTGACTTGTATATAATCTATTTAAATTATTAAACATATGAGGTATCTCAAATATCAAAATGGTCTTCAAGTTGAGTATGTTTTAAGAAAGACTAATGGTAAATTGACCTCGCAAAGTATAGTACGCTACCGATGTGACAAGGGCACAAAACCGTTGATCTTTTTCCTTGTATATTCCCAAGAAAAGAATCTATGGTTATATGCCCTTGGCTCATCAGTCGTGTACCGCATCAATTTATCATGGCTCATTAATAAATTCTTATCTTAGTAAACACAACACGACACACGACTCATTACCACCCATAATCATTGTCAGCTTAACTTGAAATGGGCTATGTATTTCGCATGGTAACGTTGTATATTGGGTTATCTTAATGCTTTTAAAAACTTGGCCGATTCAAAGTCAATTTAACCTGATTTCATTTATTTAAGAGTATTTTGTTTGGCTCACCTCAAACCCATGTATTAGTTACCAATTCTCCTTTGAAATTCGAAATTAGTCTCCTCAAACAAAAACTCTCTCACCAATCCATTAATCTTTTAGTGGCATTTCTCTTCTTTAAAAGAAATAATGAGTAAAAATTACAAATAATAATAATAATAATTATTATTATAATTTGTCACACCCAAAAATTTGGATTTGTGATTCGACCCACGATCTTGACTCAGAGGTGAGATGAAAATCTTATTTTATTTAAATTATAGTTAAACCTTCAAAGTTGAATAAAATGGAAGAAAGCCTAAAATCTTCATTCTAGACTTTAGTAAACATAGAAATATCAAATTTAATTTGGGGACTAATCGAGCTATTCTAACTATGAAATTTCTATTTAGTTCAATCTAAATTGTAAGTTGATGTACTTTATTATTTTGGAAAACCAACTTTATAATGCTCGACTTTCATGTTTCAATGAAAAATTGATTCTTGTTGTAAGATGATGGAAAATGACTCCTAAACTAGATCAACGTTAAATAATGATAATAGAAATATTTATGAAGTTGAATTGAAAATTCTCTACAAAATTTAATATTTGAAATTCGAACACTTACTATAGGTATGTGAGGGTCTCCCCGAAAATGGGATTGAGTCCTCATTTATATGGGTTAAGAAGTCGCCACTATTCAAAGAGTTTGGATGTGAATGGACAACACAAATTAATTTTTAAAATTTTATTTCTGATTTATGGTGACTCACATATCTAAACGATAAGAGGAAGGTCTGCCTAAAGAACTAGATAAAGAGCTCAGTTGGGGGACAAGGAAGGTGTTGGGTTTTTAGGGAGCGTACTATGTAGTCGTAGTGAAAATCCAAATCTACAGTTGTGTCATGTTGAATCAATTGTCGGATAGCAGAAATCCAAATTCCCATCACGTCGACGCTTCTAGAGCAGTCATTACTTCCACGCCTTAAACCCTAGGATCTTTTGATAGAAATCCAGAAAACTGTCTACATAGAGAGAAGACAAAATATTGAGTGAATCTGATATTTTATGTTTTTTTATTTCCCATCCCCTCTTCTTATCTATTCATAGAGATAAATATAAGAAATAAGAATGCAGTCTCCTATTGTAATAGGGATTCAATTTTATTAAGTCTTTGACTCCAAGAGGAGTCCTAATACGTGACAATCATGGATTAAGTCCACATGGACGCCCAAAACAACCAACATCTCCCATTTGTCGATGTGGGACTTAACAATCATTTCTTCATCTCAAATTATGCATGTATTTTCTTTATACAAGGGAACAAGGTGTGTGACCAATGGGAGTTTGACTTCCAGAGAGAGCATTATGCCACGTTTCTATCTAACTGAAAAAACATATCTCATCTCCTATAACTCACATATGCCCCAGACTTATTTGATCACATCGGATTGATCATTTTCCAAACCCTCATGAGCCTAAGCTCAGAATAGTGTTCAACCCTGTACATAATGCATAAGCTTTGTTTCTAAAAACAAAATAATTTATAAATCTATACATTTAGTTGAATATACAATTTACAAAAAAATTGAAAGTAGATATATCAGTATCGATACAAGCTCTAGTCATTGTGTACAATCTATCATTAGAATGTGATGCTAAATAATCTTCCTCAAGCCCTCATGTTGCTTAGGTTTGGTTAAATTATTTTCTCAATCGTGTTCTATTAGACCTTATCAATCCTAGTCATAGGTAACATGCTAGAGTCAGTAAACATTAACCTCTACTTTACAACATAGTCATTAGTCATTAAGGGCATAATAATTACCTAATTATTCAATCTACTCACATAGTAAGAAAATAGGGAATCATTCACTTACTCATATAGGTAATAATATGTCAAAAATAAATAGTATGACTTACATGCTATGATGGAACTCCTCAAGAGTTCGTCAACCTCGACACCATATGGATCTGAGTTTAGTCACACTGTGAGTACCTAACCTGAAATTTATAATCCAATTGCTTACCAAAGCACATAATTAAAGTTCACATCCGACTTTCTCAGGCTTTATGATTCTATAAGTTTATGAATCATAATTGACAATATTCGAGGTGATAATAATACAATTATCAAGCTCACAATCAATGCGCCTTATAAATTGGTTCAACCCTTGAGGTTTAATTGTTTAAATAATACCTTCCTGCTCACAGTCTATGCATCAGGATAGTCATTGTGTGAGTGAATGACTTTAGTCTGATGATGAAAAGTAAATCTATGTTCAAAAATATAGTTAAAAAATGTGTTGGCATAAGATAATCCAAAAAGAATGCAACATAATGATGCTTTACTCACAGATCAACACCTACGAAGTCTCAAACTCCTAACATGAGTATGATAAATATTTCGGAGAATAGGTTTAGTTAGAGAATTTGCTACCATCTGACCTAAAGAAATATGTGATAGGACTACCTCTTTCTGCACAACCATTTCTCCAATGTAGTAATAGCGAATGTTGATGTACTTCGATTTTCTATAATTTTTAAGATCATTTACATATGCTAGTGTTGTCATGCTATCACAATATAACAATACAGGATGTGTGGCACTATGCACTATACTAAGTTGAATAAGGAACCTTCTCAACCATACAGTTTCTTGAATCGTAACACTACAGGTAATATAATTTAATTCCATCGTGGATAATGCAACACAAGATTGTTTCTTGTTAGACCAAGAAACAAAATCACCTTCAAGCAAGAATGTATAATCTAATGTAGATCTATACTCATGTAGATCATTAACCCAATCCGCAGCACTATAGCCTTGTAATCGCAAATCTGCTCCTTAGTAACATAAAATATAATCTGTCTTCCAATGAGTACTTTCTGGATTACTTTGATAACGACTAACCAATCCTACTATAAAGTAGATATCTGGTCGAGTACACATCATATCATACATCAAACTTCCAATTGCATTTGCATAGGGTACTTGTGCCATCTTTTCCTCCTCTACATCCGTCATAGGACAAAAATAAAAATGTAAGGAATGTTCCTTTTGGACTAGAGTGTCTATGGGTTTACAATTTTGCATACGAAATGCTCGAGCATCCTTCTAATATAAGTATCTTGAAACAAATAAATAAGTCCCATGGAGCGATCACGAGTGATCTTAATTCTAAGTACAAAATTTGCTTTACCCATATCCTTCATTTCAAAATTTGAGGATAACCATTTTTGAGTGATGACAATCAACTCCATATCATTTCCAACCAACAAAATGTTATCAACATACAAAGATAATATTAAGAAACTTTTTTCACTTTTTTTAACGTACACACAATGGTCTTCTTTGATCATCGTAAACCCATTAGTAGTAATGGCTCGATGAAATAGAAAGTACCATTGCCTAGATGATTATTTCAGAATATAGACGGACTTTTTAAGCTTGCAGACTTTGTAATAATGTCCTTCTACTATGAAGCCTATAGGTTGATCCATATCGATTTCCTTATTCAAATCTCCATTGAGAAATGCCATCTTAACATCCATCTAAAAGAGTTATAAGTTTAAATATGTGACAATGGCTAAAATGAGGTGAACGGATGTGAATCTCACTACTAGTGAAAAGGTCTCATCCTAGTCAATACCTTCTATTGTAAGTCTCTTAAGACAAATAGAGAAGTCTCTTGAAACAATCATGAGTGATCTTAATTCCAAGTATAAAATTTACTTTATCCATATCCTTCATTTCAAAATTTGAGGATAACCACTTCTGAGTGGCAACAATCAACTCCATATCAATTTCAGCCAACAAAGTGTATAAATATGCAAAGATAATATTAACAAACTATTTCCACTCCGTTTAACGTATACACAATGGTTTTCTTTGATCATCGTAAACCCCTTAGTAGTAATAGCTCAATGAAATAGAAAGTATTATTGCCTAGATGATTACTTCAAACCATAGATGGAATTTTTAAGCTAGCAGGCTTTGTGCTAATGTTCTTCTATTTCGAAGCCTATAGGTTGATCCATATAGATCTCCTTATTCAAATCTCCATTGAGAAATGTCATCTTAACGTCCATCTAATAGAGTTATAAGTCCAAATATGCGAGAATGACTAAAATGAGGTGAATGGATGTGAATCTTACTACTAGTTAAAAGGTCTCATCCTAGTCAATATCTTCTATTGTAAGTCTCTTGAGACAAATAAAGAAGTCTCTTGGAGCAATCACGAGTGATCTTAATTCCAAGTATAAAATTTTCTTTACCCATATCCTTCATTTCAAAATTTGAGGATAACCATTTTTGAGTGATGACAATCAACTCCATATCATTTCCAACCAACAAAATGTTATCAACATACAAAGATAATATTAAAAAACTTTTTTCACTTTTTTTAACGTACACACAATGGTCTTCTTTGATCATCGTAAACCCATTAGTAGTAATGGCTCGATGAAATAGAAAGTACCATTGCCTAGATGATTATTTCAGAATATAGACGGACTTTTTAAGCTTGCAGACTTTGTAATAATGTCCTTCTACTATGAAGCCTATAGGTTGATCCATATCGATTTCCTTATTCAAATCTCCATTGAGAAATGCCATCTTAACATCCATCTAAAAGAGTTATAAGTTTAAATATGTGACAATGGCTAAAATGAGGTGAACGGATGTGAATCTCACTACTAGTGAAAAGGTCTCATCCTAGTCAATACCTTCTATTGTAAGTCTCTTAAGACAAATAGAGAAGTCTCTTGAAACAATCATGAGTGATCTTAATTCCAAGTATAAAATTTACTTTATCCATATCCTTCATTTCAAAATTTGAGGATAACCACTTCTGAGTGGCAACAATCAACTCCATATCAATTTCAGCCAACAAAGTGTATAAATATGCAAAGATAATATTAACAAACTATTTCCACTCCGTTTAACGTATACACAATGGTTTTCTTTGATCATCGTAAACCCCTTAGTAGTAATAGCTCAATGAAATAGAAAGTATTATTGCCTAGATGATTACTTCAAACCATAGATGGAATTTTTAAGCTAGCAGGCTTTGTGCTAATGTTCTTCTATTTCGAAGCCTATAGGTTGATCCATATAGATCTCCTTATTCAAATCTCCATTGAGAAATGTCATCTTAACGTCCATCTAATAGAGTTATAAGTCCAAATATGCGAGAATGACTAAAATGAGGTGAATGGATGTGAATCTTACTACTAGTTAAAAGGTCTCATCCTAGTCAATATCTTCTATTGTAAGTCTCTTGAGACAAATAAAGAAGTCTCTTGGAGCAATCACGAGTGATCTTAATTCCAAGTATAAAATTTTCTTTACCCATATCCTTCATTTCAAAATTTGAGGATAACCACTTTTGAATGACGACAATCGACTCTATATCATTTCCAGCCATCAACATACAAAGATAATATTAAGAAACTTTTTTCACTCCGTTTAACGTACACACATGATCATCGTAAGCCCATTAGTAGTAATGGCTCGATGAAATAGAAAGTACCATTCCTAGATGATTACTTCAAACCATAGATGGACTTTTTAAACTTGCAGACTTTGTGCTAATGTCCTTCTACTTTGAAGCCTATAGGTTGATCCATATAAATCACCTTATTCAAATCTCCATTAAAAAATACCATCTTAACATCCATCTAAAAGAGTTATAAGTCTAAATATGCGACAATGGCTAAAATAAGGTGAACGGATGTGAATCTCACTACTGGTGAAAAACGTTTCATCCTAGGCAATACCTTCTATTGTAAGTCTCTTGGAGTGATCATGAGTGATCTTAATTCCAAGTACAAAATTTGCTTTATCCATATCCTTCATTTCAAAATTTAAGGATAACCACTTCTGAGTGGCAACAATCAACTCTATATCATTTTCAACCAACAAAATGCCATCAACATGTAAAGATAATATTAAGAAACTTTTTTCACTCCATTTAACGTACACAATGGTTTTCTTTGATCATCGTAAACCCATTGGTGGTACTGGCTCGATAAAATAGAAAGTACCATTGCCTAGATGACTACTTCAAACCATAAATGGACTTTTTAATCTTGCAGACTTTGTGCTAATGTCCTTCTACATTGGAGCCTATAGGTTGCTCCATATAGATCACCTTATTCAAATCTCCATTGACAAAGGCCATCTTAACGTCCATTTAGAAGAGTTATAGGTCCAAATATACGACAATGGCTAAAATGAGGTGAATAGATGTGAATCTCACTACTAGTAAACAAGTCTCGTCCTAGTCAATACCTTCTATTATAAGTCTCTTGAAACAAATAAAGAAGTCTCGTGGAGCTATCACGAGTGATCTTAATTCCAAGTACAAAATTTAGTTTATCCATATCCTTCATTTCAAAATTTGAGGAGAACCACTTTTGAGTGCCGACAATCGACTCCATATCATTTCCAGCCAACAAAATGCCATCAACATACAAAGATACTATTATGAAACTTTTTTTACTCCGTTTAACGTACACACAATGATCTTTTTTTATCATCGTAAGTCCATTAGTAGTAATGGCTCAATGAAATAGAAAGTATTATTCCTAGATGATTACTTCAAACCATAGACGGGCTTTTTAAGCTTGCAGACTTTTTGCTAATGTCCTTCTACTTTGAAGCCTATAAGTTGATCCATATAGATCACATTATTCAAATCTCCATTGAGAAATGCCATCTTAATGTCTATCTAGAAGAGTTATAAATCTAAATATACAACAATGTCTAAAATAAAGTAAACGGATGTGAATCTCACTACTAGTGAAAAGGTATCATCATAGTCAATACGTTCTATTGTAAATCTCTTGGAGCGATCACGAGTGATCTTAATTTCAAGTACAAAATTTTATGATAGCTACTTTTGAATGGCAACAATCAACTCCATATCATTTTTAGCCAACAAAATGTCATCAACATACAAAGATAATATTAAGAAACTTTTTCCACTCCGTTTAATGTACACACAATGCTCTTTTTTGATCATCATAAGCCCATTATTAGTAATGGCTCGATGAAATAGAAAGTATCATTGCCTAGATGATTACTTAAAACCTTAGATGAACTTTTTAAGCTTGTAGACTTTGTGCTAATGTCCTTCTACTTTGAAGCCTATAGGTTGCTCCATATAGATCTCCTTATTCAAATTTTCATTGAGAAATGCCATCTTAACATCCATCTAGAAGAGTTCTAAGTCTAAATGTGTGACAATGGCTTAAATGAGGCGAATGGATGTGAATCTCACTACTAGTGAAAAGGTCTCATCCTAGTTAATACATTTTATTTGGGTATATCCCTTCACAACTAGACAGGCTTTACACTTATCAATAATTTCATCAATCTTTCGATTTATTTCTAAAATTCATTTGTTTCCATCAGCCTTGCATCTTGGTAGGAGATCACCAAGTTTTCAAACTTGGTTTTTCGTCATGGAACTAAATTATTTTTGTATAGCAGTCATCCATTCACTAGAAGAAATTGATGACAATGCCTCCTAGTAATTCCTAAGTTTATCAACATCAATTAGGACAGACATGAATGATTCCTTTTCAATCTCAAATCAACGATGGGCTATTTTTTCACATTAATTCCTACGTAGCATAAAATCATTATTACTAACGTCTAGTGGTACACTCCCACTAATTGGTACAATCCCACTATCATCGACGATCATTAGAAGGTTTAGTTAAACCCCCTTATCGAAAATATGTGGAGGTTCATCATTTGATTCCAGATTTGATTCTATCATCTCATAAAACTCATGTGATGTCTGAGTTTTTTGTTTTGCTTGAGAAATCATTCTCAATGAAATCCACATCTCGTGACTCAATCTCTACCATTCCACCATTGTCTCATTCATAAATAAATATAACACTCTTAAATACTCAGAATATCTTATAAACAAGTATTTTTTAGTTCTCATGTTTAACTTCTCAATCTAATGGGAAGGAATATGAACAAAACCAGATGATTCCCATAGATGTACATGACCCAAATCGGATTTTTTTACTCGTCCATAACTCATATGGGGTGGATGTAATAGATTTGGAGGGTCCCCTATTGAGGATGTAGGCTGAAATTAAAATGACATTTCCCTAGAAAGAAATAAGAAGGTTTACTTGCGCCATTATCAATCTCACCATGTCTAAATGGGTTATATTCCTTCTTTCTACTACACCATTTTATTGTGGAGTAGAAGGAATTGTTAATTGATTACGAATACCTTTTTTTTCACAGAGCCTATTCATAGTCTTTGATAGATATTTGCATCTTCGATCAATTCTGAAAGTCTTAATTTTCCTTTCCAACTAGTTTTCAACTTCCAATATAAATTTCTTAAAGCAATCTGATGCTTAATATTTATGTGAAATCAAATAAATATATCTAAATCACGAATATTCATCAATAAATGTGATGAAATAAGTCGTTCAATGGCATTCCTTCACATTAAGTGGTTTGCAAATGTCAAAATGGACTGACTCTAAGGGAATTGACGCATGTACTACTTTTCAAAATGGTTTCCTTCTCAACTTTTTGGCTAGACAATGTTTATAGATAGGAAGATCGACTTTTGAAAGTGGACCTAATAATTCATTTTTCGCTAGTCTTTTCATCCGATTTTGCCCAATATGGCCTAATCTAGCATGCCATTTCACAGAATAAGAAACAACCCCATTGAAAATCGAATAAGCATCAGAGTTTAAATTACTAAAATTAACATCTAATTTAAGCAAACCATTTAAATTAAAAACGTATCCATAAACAACTGAATCCAAAGAAATACTAATTGCTTTTAACGAAAAATGGAAATCAAAACCTAAATCAAATAGTGATGTAATTGAAATTAAACTACGTCGAACTCCTAGTACATAAATGACATCGTGGAGTAACAATGTGTTTTATGTACACATCTATAGTTGGTATGTTCCTACTTTCACTACGTCTTCACTAGAATTATTTCCCATGAAAATATTCATGCTACCATGCGAGACTCGACGAAACTCTACGAACCCTTCTCTATCCTTTGCTATATGTTTGATTGCTTCGGAATCTACAATCCAATCAAGATTACAAGAATCAACTACAAGCACCTTTATGAAAACAAAATAATGAAAAGGGATATTAGAGTTGGTTTTTACCTTCTTCAACTCAATACATTTACGAGCGCAGTAACCCAATTTCTTACAGTTGTGGCATGCCATCTTAGATTTATATTTTTTTCGATCACATTTTCTTTTATAGCGTTTGAAATTCTAATTTTTCTTTTATTTTCATTGGCTTGCACTTGGATTTGAAGCTCCTACACTACTAGATTCAGCAATGAAAGCGACACTGTTTGTCCTTGCAGACTGATATTCAATTTTTAATTCAAGATGTTACGACAATTAAGAGAAGTTGATAATACTCTCATTGTGCGTCATATTAAGTTTTATCTATTTTCAAGAATCGAGCAAAAATCTCAAGACAATAAGAATTTGTTACTCATTTATCAGAATATTTCTAGTAACTTTTAGTTCGCGTATCATTTGAGATATTTTTCTAAGATGCTCGACCATGGTGTCATTGGTAGCCTTCTTATATGAGTCAAACTTCAGCATCAATGCGCGTAATCTTGTTGTTGAAGTACTCACAAAAGAAAGCTTCAAAGCATCCTACATTTCTTTAGTTGTCTAAT
This sequence comes from Akebia trifoliata, assembly GCF_017979445.1. Taxonomy (NCBI): domain Eukaryota; kingdom Viridiplantae; phylum Streptophyta; class Magnoliopsida; order Ranunculales; family Lardizabalaceae; genus Akebia; species Akebia trifoliata. The sequence goes on from NC_141377.1 coordinate 26,277,188, forward strand.
AACTTTCGAATTTGTCAATAAGATCATTATGCATGCTATTTAACATAGTAAAGCGAGTGCACCGATCTTGTTTTTGTCAATTCAGGTATATGTCCATGCTACGATAGTATTGTGCAAAAGTCCACTCGCTTGGTCTATCTATGACTATGGTCAAAATATCCAGGACCCCTTTCTCATCTAGGAGATATTGAATCTTATGATGCCAAATGCCATAATTATTACCATCCAATTTCTCTTCCTTATTTAAATCCACTAGTACATTTTTCGATGCCATTGCAATTTATTGTATTTGAAAGAAAAAATATGCACAAATTAAAATATTTATATATTTGTTATATTTATCAATTATGCCATATACAAAATATTTGTTCAATCTCTCAGATCAGCCAATCAAAATCAATGCTATGACATTAGATCGAAAAATCAAAAATTGACGACTATCAAAGTTAACAATCATATCTTTTGATCATAATTTTGATTTTAATTGTTAAATCTGTGACGCGTAAATTTTAAAGAGGAACTCAAATGGTTATCACTCTTAATAGTAATAAATTAATAAATATTCAAATTAAATTATTATAAATTGAAATAAAAATAAATAAACATTTACATTTGATCACAAAAAAATAATTGTCGATATCATGTTATTCCAACAACTATAATCAAATAATTAATAATGGAAAAATAATCATGAATATGAAATGCATTTGATCTACCTAGTTATATATCAACGTGTTTATAAATAGATCATTTTTTCAATTAGGAAAAAGTCCTTAGACTCTTATCCCTTTTCTTTTTCTCTCTCAATGCTCATGGCATTTTCTTAGTAATTTTTGTTTTGTAGTCAGGTTTTAATTTAGCAACTTTTGTAATTTCTTAAAGAGATAGTATATGTTGGGTACCATGAATACAGGTGTTGTTTATTTTTCTTCTTGTGTCCTTGTCATGACTATAAACCAGACTCCCTCCACTAGTAAGAGGAGGAAGTCTAGGAGTATGCTTTAATACCATGTTATTTTTTTATCCTTCCATATTCTTAATAATATTTATAAGATTCACTTCAAGGTTTTATCCAACTCTAATAGAGAAAAGCTTTAGTTGAATCTCTCACACCGTTCATCTTACAACATTGCTTTTCGAATCAAACATGAGAGTAATCCAAGATTCGATTTTGAAAGGTTCCAAATGACTAAGTTTCTGGCAAAGGTAAGGTTTTTCTTTAATTTTCTTTATTGTTATTTCATGTGCATTTTTAATATTAAATAAAAGGTTTTCATCGAGTTGACTCGATATACAAAAATTTAATTTTTTACTCAATAATTAACCCTTTTCAAAAATCCATGTTTAAAAAAAATTAAGTGGTTAAACTCGATTTTATCATATTTTAAAAACATACTAAGTCAATTTATCGATTACAACACTTTTTTCGAGTTTTCACGAGCATGTTCTTTCGAACAACTTTCGATCTGATCCCAAAAGATATTCGAGGTACTTAGGCAATCTGAAAAATCATCTTAGGAACAACCACAACAAAATCCTTTTTTTCCCCCATTAGTTTCTCTTTTTTAATCTATTTACGAGTTAACTCGGTATGATTTTTCAGTATAATTTTACTATCTCAATTTGAATTTGATCATAGTCTTCTAGTTGACTTTAAGTTTGACGCAGGTAGTATGAACCTTTATCTTGACCATACTCTCCAATTTGACTCTACTCTTCACTCATTAATCAGAGGATAATCTTGGATCATAGTAGAGATTGATTTATCGATGGAGCTGGTTCGATGCCTAACACCTTGAAAAACTAGTATATTGACCCCTTACCCATTATATTTGCCGTAGAGCAATATGAATTTTATTCGAAATCATTTTATGGTTCTTAGACATAAACTAGGTGGCAACTTCAAAACACTAAGATCTGTATCAATCACACGGATTTTCCTAAGAGCACTTTCATTGATGGAGTGTTGCTTCACCCATGGTAGTTGTTCCTTCACAAAGCAGTGCTAAGTTACTCAGACTTGACGATAATATTCAAGTAAGACGACTCTTCTGACAGGCCCAAAGTGGCACAATTGGTGGTTTAAAGCATTTATGAGCAATTACGACCCGGTCAAGATGAACTCGAATTAAATGTTGATTTAAAAAGGTTGATACTTGACCACATGATTAAAAATTTAAGATGAATCAACTTAAGTCATGTGGCAATAATCAACTCCAAATGCAATATAAGCCAACAGTAACCCATATCTCGAGGGATCAAGTAGGCTATGTTTCGACTACGGGGCTATTAAGAGACAAATAATGATGCAAATATCAAATATGCATGCTTGTAGATGTGTGCAAAGGGATGGGGTGTCCCCGAGATGTTTTTTCAAATCATAAACATGCAAGCATAATCATCATAAAAAAACAAAATAGAGAGAGATAAAAAGAAAATTTTAAAAATAAGGGAACTGAAACTAAAGTCTTCTTGGGACAATAGGGTTGACCCCAAAAAAAATCAATCAAAGGAAAAGTCTCAAATCGGGCCAAGTTCTAGCCTAATTTCCCAATAGATTCGGCACTAAAAATTCCTTTTAGGAAAATCCACATGAAATGCATGGATCCCATTATTTTTGGGAATCGCAACCTATTTTAGGTCCAAGAACCATAAAATGACTTCGAATGGAAATTAAGGAATCGAGCTTAATATATATGTACATTTCCTTGATTTGTGGGGGCTAATAAGATATTGAACCCAAGAGAAAGGACGTAGAATCAAGACAAGATAATAAAATTGAAACTAAAACTATAAAATAGTTTTTGTGTTTTTGAAGTAACCAAAAGAAAATAAAGTTTGTTGAAAATTAAACTACTAGGGAATAAAATAAAGCTAAAATTATGAAAGGAAATATCATTGGAAAATGGTCCACCTAGATAAAATTATTAAGAAAAAATCTAGTTCCTAACCAGTTTGATAATTCAATCGTAAGGGCTTGGTGTTAACTTATTTGATTTAAAGAACACTAAAGTAGAAGTCCTTCACTCTTTAGTATGTAGATCTCTTACTATCAAATATCTAGATTAAGTATACTATATATCTTCATCTTATCTAATTATGAAACATCTAGGTTAAATATAAAAGATGTAAGAGTTCATCTATAGGCTTAATTTATAAGAGTAGACAAGCTTTGAAGAGAACCTAAAAACATTAAAGGAAATTAAGAGGTAAAGAAACTAAATATAGTAAAATGATCTTGTTATAGAATTCTCCACCCTCAAATGGAGGAAAGATTAACCTAAGGTTTTTACAAGTAATAAAGAAAGACAAATGGAGAAGATCAAGTCTTACTTCATTGAATAAAGATAGTTACATTGTCTTCTATACTCTCTCACTTACAATTTTATAGAACTTTAATAGAAAACCTAAACTAGAAATAAAAAATGAGCGAAAAAGGCCAAGGCCTATAGTCAAAGGAAGAAAGGTAAGAAGCTAAGAGGCACCATTTTACTATTGGAAAATGGTCTTTTTATAGAAATTATAGGTTCTGGAAGAGTCCATTTTTATTTGCCTTAGCTATTTGGTATAAAATCACGTGCGAGGAATATTCCCATGATTTTAGGACGCTCCATCCGAGGTACACTGCACTACCCCTATGGTTTATTGCACCATAGTTGGATTGAAATGTTGAGTCTTAAGGTTTGTCTAGGATGCTTGATTGATCCTCCAAATTGTAATGCAAAGTCTATTTTCTAATTTTGGGATTCAATTTGATTTCCTAATCTTTGATCTCTATAGTGAACATACGTAATTAGGATTTTATAACAAATGCAATTATTTATGCATAATTAAGCCTATGTAATATAAAAGAACATGCAACATGATATTTTAAGACTTGACATGATTATTAACTTAATATAAAAAAATAGGGACAAAATTTGAGATAGATGTCAAGTAAAAATACAAATAAATAATTGTTTTGGGATATTCATCACACCCCCAAATTTACCATTTTCTAGTCCTTAGAAAATAAAATTGCCACTTTCATAGGCATCTTGATTACATTTAACGAATGCAGCAATCTCTTAATCTGCTAGGTCACCCCTAGTGGATGAGTTTCACTTGTGAGGATTTGTAGAGACTATACCCACAAAATTAAAAATAAATTTGAAGTAAAAATCATCAAAATTAAAACTTATATTGAGAGGCACGGGTTAATTATGGTTTGTCAGTCATTAGGAAGTAACGCTGGAATAGTGTCCTAAATCTATTTCTCTATAACAAACTTAGACTTAAATTGACGGTTATGAAATAATAATTCCAACTTAGAAATTTTAGAGATTCGATTTCCTAGAGTGAGTTAGAAAAAACCTTCAATTTACCCAGGAATAGTTGGATTTACTTGGGGTTTAATTCAAAACTTAGCGTCTTATCTGGACTATTGAAAAGTGCAGATGTTCACTTTAATATCTCTAACGGGATTTATCTGTGATATTCCAATGTATTCACATTTTTACACTTGACAACTTTCACCTACAGAAACTCTAAACTCTGAAACTTTGATCACTTCATTTCTTTTTCGCTTCGAGAGATCTTATTATTTTTTTTTGCACTTTTTTTTTTCTTTTCTACTCTTTTTTTAATCTTTTTCAAAGAAACAGATAACATTTTTCAAGGTACCTAATTTAACTCAATGGTTGTTGTTCAAGACATATTCAACTCAGTTTTGTTTTTCTTTAATTAACAAATCTATGAACAACGAAGTCAAACTTCATCAAACCCTGTTTTCCTTCATACTCTAGATATAAAGAAGGTAAAAAGCTTACTTAATTTAACAAAATTTTCCACCAAATGCCAACCCCAGTTGAAAAAGCCATAACGTTGATAGTGACCAGTCTTTGTTATAGGATTCGTGTTAAGACTTCCTTGAAATTATGAGATGGTGGCTCCATGATGTTCTTTACGCTACATACATTCCTTTAGTCCATTCCGATAAGATGGCTAGAGCCCACTCTTTTTCGTTTCCCTCAACTCCTTATGGATCTTTCGTGTCATTGCCCGCTTTGATCAATGCATACTACTTGTCCGGTCAGCACAACGAGTTAGGCTTGCTCGGATAGGAGCTCGAAACAATTGTCAATCAAAGTCCCCTTTGGCTTTTTAGTTCCTTAAGGGAACACAAAAAGAGTTATGAACCCTGTATTCCCATCGAAACTAGTTGGAGACGGTAGAAATGAATGCAATAAGAAAGCATCGCCCGATTTAGGAGGACTTATTTTTCAAAAGAATTCAAATTTTTATGATTTTTGATTTGAAAAGAAAACAAAAGAAAATAGGTCGAAATACAACCCTTACACCCTTAAACGTAAACATGTTATTGTCCTCAATATTTCAACTTGCACATGAAAAATTGAAATTGACAAAAGGAAATGAAATGGATTGGATATCACCTGAAAAACATCATAAAGTCTTGTTGATACCAAACAGTGTCTCCTGAAATGAGATAACACACCATTTTCCATTATCGCAACGTCAATTATATCTATCGTATTAATCATGATCATGGTGTATAATGTTAGAAGCACCATGAAAAATACTACACTCATAACTTGGGTAAATGGTTCGTAAGCTATGTTAGATAAATTCACACCAGTAGCTTCAACCGACATTGTGTTAAAAGAAGCAAGACGAAATAATTAAAGCCAAGAAATTTGGATGGTAATAGTAGTTATAGAGGGAAATAACCACACAGTCATTTAGAACATACACGTGTTCCGACCGATTAAGTGGTACCATTCTCAAATCAACATATGGGACTCTACCCGATAGAAGGGTAGGCCAAAGCAGAGAACACCTGGCCTGGCTTGGAGGGTGGTACAATACTAAACAACACCTAGTCTTCCAAGCAGGACAAGCCCGGTCAAAGAATACCCATAATCTTAATATACACATATCAAGCCCAGAGTTCTTAGAAGAAATCTTCCTAGTACAACATATCCAATCTCAAATATCCCCATTCTGTTTATGGTCCTGAGAATCAGGGGATTCATCGAGATCACCTCCCACGAGTAAGGAAAATCCTGATTCCGAGGAAGGATCTAAAAATAACATAATATGTACAGACTTAGGGATCTTTTAGCCAATTGGGAGTCTAAAGAATTTTTACTCATCACTTCTCTACTACTTTAACTTGAGCGTCTAAGATTTTTTGGTAGGTACCATGCTAGTGTCACCAAGAAAGTATAAAAAATGACTTCAGACCAATGAGGTAGAGTCCATAACCACCGTTCACTAGAATCTAACCCCGCAAGTCTGGTGTCATTTGTGGGAATCCCATTAGTATAATTGATTTCAGTCTAAAAAATAGGGAGATCTACTAGAACAACTGAAGTCAATGCACCCCCACCTACGGTACCAGTTGCAAATGCTCACCTCTTAACGATGTTAGAAATCATGAGGAAACAACAAGAGGAGATGCAGAAGAAGATGAATAACTTAGCTAAAAAGAATAAAAATTTGAGTGAACATCTTAAAAATCAACAACAAGTGAGGCAAGATCCCCCATAGTGAGATCTTCAGCCACCTATTGGAGACAATCGCGCCCCAAATGCAAAAAATAGCTCACAACTATGGATTTTGAATAGAGAGGGGGAAACGGAGGCTGCCACGGCTACTACTTGAGTGGAACCCGCAGTAGGCCTAACTTGATAGGAGATCAGAGAGATGATCTGGAAGGAGAAGCAGACAATGAAAAGTGTAGATATTGGCAAAGTGGCAGTGAAAGTCGAAATGAGATAACACACCATTTTCCATTATCGCAGCGTCAATTGTATCTATTATATTAATCATGATCATATTGTATGATGTCAGAAGCACCATGAAAAATACTACACTGATAACTTGGGTAAATGGTTCGTAAGCTATGTCAGATAAATTCATACCAGTAGCTTCAACCTACATTGTGTTAAATAGAAGCAAGACAAAATAATTAAAGCCAAGAAATTTGGATGGTAATGGTAGTTATAGAGGGAAATAACCACATAGTCATTTAGAACATACACATGTTCCAACCGGTTAAGTGGTACCATGCGCATATCAACATATGGGACTCTACCCAGTAGAAGGGCAGGCCAAACTAGAGAATACCTGGCCTGGCTTGGAGGGTAGTACAATACTGAACAATACCTGATTTGCCAAGCAGGACAAGCCCGGTCAAAGAATACCCATAATCTTAATATACACATATCAAGCCTAGAGATCTTAGACGAAATCTTCCTAGAATAACATATCCAATTTCAACTATCCCCATTCTGTTTATGGTCTTGAGAATCAGGGGATTCATCAGGTTCACCTCCCACGAGTAAGGAAAATTCTGATTCAAAGGAAGGATCTAAAAATAACACAATATCCACAGACTTAGAGATCTTTTGGCCAATTGGGAGCCTAACCAATTTTTATTCATTACTTCTCTACTTTTCTAACTTGAGCGTCGAAGATTTTTTGGTAGGTACTATGCTAGTGCCACCAAGAAAGTAGAAAAAATGACTTCAGACCTATGAGGTAGAATCCATCAACACCGTTCACCAGAATCTAACCCCACAAGTCTGGTGTCGTTTGTGGGAATCCCATTAGTATAATTGATTTCAGTCTAAATAATAGGAAAATCCACTAGAACAATTGAAGTCAATGCACCCCCACCCACGATACCAGTTGCAAATGCTCACCTCCTAACAATATTAGAAATCATAAGGAAACAACAAGAGGAGATGTAGAAGAAGATGAATAACTTAGCTGAACAGAATAAAAATTTGAATAAACATCTTAAAAATCAACAACAAGTAAGGCAAGATCCCCCGTAGTGAGATCTTCAGCCACCTGTTGGAGACAATCGTGCCTCAAATGCAAAAAATAGCTCACAACTACGAATTTTGACTAGAGAGGGGAAAACGGAGGCTGCCACGGCACTACTCGAGTGGAACCTGCAGTAGGCCTAACTTGATAAGAGATTAGAGAGATGATCTAAAAGGAGAAGCAAAAAATGAAAAGTGTAGATATTGGCATAGTGGCAGTGAAAACTGTTAGGGGTATTTAAAAATCCTTATTTACAGTAGAGATCTTGGCTAAAAAAATACCAAAGAAGTTCGTGCCACCACGTTTCACCTCTTACTCTTAGACAAAGGATCTAATAAAGCATTTATTCCACTTTTGACAGATGCTTATGTTGTGAGAGGGGAATGAGGGTTTGATGTGCAGATTGTTCACTTCTACTTTACAGGGAAACACACTAACCTAGTTCCACAAGTTGTCATGTGGATTAGTAGCTTCTTTTGAGGAGCTTTATACTACCTTTGTAATACATTACATAGGCAATAAGGAGTGTTGTAGAGATATGGACGTTCTACTTAGCATGAGAATGCAGTCTAGGAAAAGTCTAGAGAGTTTACAAACAGATTTAGGGAAGTGGCGATGGTCCTAGAGAGTTGCGATAAGAGAACGACAGTAAGGCATTCAGAAAATCTTTGCCATCTGGCTCAGGGTTATATAGGTATCTTTTGAAGAGGAGATCAGAAACACTAAGTAAACTGTTTGAAAGAGCAAAAAAATATATTAGATTGAAATATGATCCTTGAAACTCAGCCAAGAAAAGTAAGGTCATACACACTGTGGCGAAATCCAACAAGCAAGTAGCCATAAGAACAGAGTAGGAAGAGATCACTCGAGCAGGACAGAGAATGGAGGAGAGAGGGAACATATTTTTCTATGCCTCCTAGTGAAATTCTACCCCTCATAACGAATGAAACTTACTTTGAGTGGCCAGCACTACTTCCTTGTCATCAAATAAAGCGATATAAACGATACTACAAATATTACAAAGTGCGGGCCCATACTACCAACAGATGCCAAGCCTTGGGAAAATTTCTGCAAAGGTTATTAGAGCAAGGCAAACTAAAGGATCTGTCTAAAAGATAGAGGCCTGATCAACTACTTGTTGAAGGGTAATTGTTATTCACGTTATTCAAAAGTAAAAATCTAGAAGGTTAGGCCTAAATAAGGTTGACGAGAGAGCCAAAAGGCGACAGCAAGTACAGTATCTTGCCCACGTCTATACGATGATGAGTGGGCTCACTGAGCAAATGAAGCCTTACGGAAAGCATACCGGGACTTTCATAGAAAAAAAATTGGAGGTGGTGGCTAGGCCACATTATGACGCATTGGTGGTATCCCTCTAGGTAGGCACTTCTACTTTCAAGAGGGTGTTGATCGACAATGACAGCTCAGTCGACATCTTCTATGCCTCAACCTTTTTGAAAATGGATCTTAGTAGAAGCATGCTTACTTAAGTAGGAGCTCCTTTGATTGGATTTGATGGGACGACAAGCCAACCGTGGGGGTAAATAGTCTTGCACATGTCGGCAGGACCGATAACCTTGATGACTAGATTTATGGTCGTTGAAGCAAGCTCCCCTTATAATGCTTTATTGGACAGATGGTGGACCCCTGAGATGAGGGTTGTACCTTTCATGTACTGCCAGGTCTTGAGGTTTCCAATACTACAAGGGATGTGGGACATTCGAGGGGACCAAGTAGAATCCAAGGCCTACATGCTAGGTAGTGAAGAGCTTTTTATGGAAAACACTCAGTAATAATAATTACAGTGGGGAGGTAGGGGAGCCCGGTCAGCCCCCATGCCTGGAAAACACCTAGATGGTAGATGTAGGGAAAGAAAAATAGATTGGAGTAGAGGTAGAGCTAGGACCAGAGAAGCTGGAAGTGGTAGACTACCTAAGAAGGAACATGGATGTTTTTGCCTGGTCCATAAAAGAAATACCGTGGATCAATCCCTAAGTGATTTGTTATTACTTAAATGTTGAGCTAGTTGTGAAACCAAGTAGAAGCCAAGAAGATTAGCATCTTATTTTAGAAAAATAGTAAATGAAAAAGTGAACAAACTAATCAGACCAAGGTTTATCAGGGAAGTGCAGTTCCTTGATTAAATAGCTAACATAGTGGCAGTACCAAAAATGAATGGGAAGGTTAGAGTTTGTATCAACTTTACAAACCTAAATAAGGCCTACCCTAAGGATAACTTTCCTTTGTTAAGGATTGACTAGTTTGTAGATGTTATTTCAAGCCACGAAAAACTATCTTTTATGGATGGTTATTCTGGTTACAATCAAATTCATCTCAGCCTAGCAGACCAAGAGAAGACAACATTTATCACTGAGTAAGGGCTTTACTATTACAAATCCATACCCTTCGAATTAAAGAATGCTAGAGAAACTTATCAGATGCTAGTAACAAAACTCTTTAGAGACTTGTTGGGGAAGATAGTGGAAGTTTATATTGAAGATTTGCTGGTGAAGATTAAGAAGAAAGAAGATCATGTAGCTGGCTTGGAGGAGGTCTCCTCTCGTGTGAGGAAGGTTTGAATGAAGCTTAACCCAAAAAAAATGCACTTTTGCATTAACTTCAGGGAAGTTCTTAGGCTACCTAGTTATGAAGAGAGGGATAAAGGCTAACCTGGACCAAATCAAAGCACTGTTAGAAATGTCTTTGTCAAAAACGTAGAAGTAAGTCTAGAAGTTGGCAGGAAGTGTCACAACTATGAATAGGTTTATATCCAGGTCATCAAATAAATATAGGCCTCTGTACCAGTTACTACAAAAAAACACCAAGTTCAAATGGACAAAGAAATGTGAACTAGCTTTCATAGAGCTGAAGAAGTACTTAGGGCGACCACCCATACTCTCTTGATCATAAACTGGTGAGAAACTTGGGTTGTACTTGGTGATTTCTAAGTGCGCACTCAGCTCAATCTTGGTTAGTGCTGGGACAACTTCTGAGCAGTCCATCTACTTCCTGAGCAAAACTTTCACCAATAAAAAAATGTGATATTCTAGAATCTAGAAGATGGGACTAGCCTTAGTCTACACAACTTTACGACTGAGACCTTACTTCCAGGCATACCGAATACAATTCATCATAGAGTACCCTTTGAGTCTATCCTAGGAAAGATATAGGGATCAGGCAGGATGGCAAAGTGGGCTGTATAGCTAGTAGAATTTGAGTTGGAATACAAGTCCAGAATCTTGTTAAAGAGCCAAGCAATGCCGATTTCTTGGTATATTTTTCAATAGAAAAAAAAGATCTACTGGTAGAAGAACTAGAAAATATGAAAAAATGACAAAAGATAAATAGCCATCCAAGATGAAAAATCTATGTGGATGGGTTTTCAAATCTGGAAAGATCAAGAATAAATATAACTTTTCATCATAGGCCCAAAATACTAGGTTGGCATGATGCATGCAAAAAACTCTTTATTTTTTTGTTTATTTTAAAAATCATCCTTTTAGTATGAACAAAATGACTAGACGAAGAATCTGCCATTGTTGAATACTGACCAGGGTGTGTCTATCAAATAGATAGTAGTTTTCCTCAATCTTCTTTAAGGTCCTTTAGAGTCATCCCCATTATCGAATATTGACAAAGTGATAGAAAATGACTATATGGTATTTGATGATGAGATAAAAAAATGTGTGATGATTGGTGATTAATGGTAGACTTCAAAATTTGTAATGTGGATAAGGTTGAGATTCGCAAAGAAATCGTATAAGCTCGAATATGGAATTTGATATAATGGATAGGTTTAATCGGGGGTTTGCCTTTTATTCTTTTTTAGTGAGAATGAAACTACGTCTCATTTTGCATAAGTTAGAAAGAATTCATTTACACACGTTTGAAAGCATCAAGTAGGATTGTGGATTTAGAAGACGACTGCCCAAGCACGGGATAACAGGGTTTAGCCTCATTGAATTCCTTGATTTCGTGGCACGATGCTTGTTTGAAATCTTGGATTTGATGAAATTGATGATTGATAGAAAATGGTTACCCAAGCACGGGGTCTGATAGGATTTACCTTATTAATTCTTTAATTTCGTGGTGCATAGCTCGTTCAAAATTTATGGATTGATGGATTTTTGGATGATTGCTGCTTTTAACTATACTTCATTGAGTTTGATTCGAGTCACTTAGATCAAGATTTTTTTTTCTTTTTTTTACGATGATATTTTCTTTTATTTTTTTTCCATATTGCCCTAGTGTGGGGTGGCATACCCCGGTTCTAAGTAATTGAATGATAATGACGGCTCGAGTGGGTTGACTAACAGTAGATATGTTAGGGTAATAAAAGGAATGCTTCCTATCATTTCGAGATTTGATTTTTTAAAAACATATTTGGATGTCACTTAATGCTTATCAACTCAAGAGATAATTTTTGTAGATTCAAATCCTTAACAGTGGCTAATCCTTCGTAATTGGACTAGAATCTTCTCCTTTCTCAAGGGCTGAACTATTTTGGTAGAATTTCATTGATATGTTTTTTTTTAGCATTCTTTTAATGGTCTTCTTCATTTGTTGAGCATTTTCGATATGCTTCCCAAGGATCCTTAGGATCATTCATTTAGGCTTGCCCTTGAATCAACACATATATTCTTCATTTTCTTTTTGGATTAGTCTTATGAGGAAATTCTTCAAGGAAGAACAAATTAGTACATCGTTGACATGGATTTCTTTTCAAGTTGCGAGTTTCATTTGAGAATTGAACATTGAAGTAAAAGTGACTGGTCGAATCGAACTTGATGCTTTTAAAATGAAGGTTTTTGGTAGATGAATGTGATTTTGATCGACTTAGGTTGAGAAATATAGGGAGTGCCCCAGTTTAGACAAAAGATTTTATTGTTTTGTCATTAACAATTTATACTCATGCAGGCTAAGAGTAATCAAAATGAGTCGAGAAGTGTATGACGATAATCTTTAGGTTTTTGGGTCGTCTTTAGTCCTTTAATCGAATCGGGTCCAACTCTTCAAAATTTGACAGGCAACTCATGTCGTTCATTAATTCCAAATTCTTTCCAGTCATGAAGCTTATAATTGAAAGGTGCTTTGAAATATTTTGATTTTAATTTTTTTTTGAAAATATAATAATTTTTTTTAATGGACCTTCTAAATTAATACCCTTCCTAAAGATAAAGGTTCAATAAATGTTCCTAGGAAATAAATGTATTTTTTTTTAAATGGACATTCTAAATTAGTAGCCTTCCTGAACACAAATGTCTGATAAGTATTCCTAAGAAAGCTATGCATTTTTTTTTCAATTGTAAATGTTTTTGATTTTTTTTTTAAAGATGGATATTCTAAATTAATAACCTTCTTGAGGACAAAGGCCTGATGAATATTCCCAAGAAAGGCATGCATTTTTTTTTTTTTGAAATTTTAAATTTTTTTGTTTTGTTTTTAAAAATGGACATTCTAAATTAATAGCCTTCCTTAAGACGAATGTCTAATAAATATTCTTAGGAAGGGCATACAATTTTTTTGATTTCTTTTTGAAAGATGGACATTCTAAATTAAGTCTTCTTGAAGACGAATGTCTGATAAATATTCTCAAGAAGGCATGCATTTTATTTTTATTTTAAATTTTTTTGACTTTTTTTAAAGATGGACATTTTAAATTAATAGCCTTCCTAAATGTTCGATAAATATTCTCAAGAAGGGTATGTTTTTTTTTAAAAAAAATTTAAATTTTTTTTATTTGCTTTTGAAAGATGGACATTCTAAATTAATAGCCTTCCTAAGAATTAATGTCTAGTAGATATTCCAATGAAGGGTATGCATTTGGCTTTTGAAATTTAAATTCTTTTGATTTTTTTTTAAGATGAACATTCTAAACTAATAGCTTTCCTGAAGACGAATGTCTGATAGATATTCCCAAGAAGGGCATGCATTTTTTTTTAAATTTTGAATATTTTTTTTAAGATGGTTACATCAGCACGGAACTGGCACCAACACGGAGTTGGCATCGACATGGAGCTGGATTGTATATTTTTAAGAAAACAGGTTGCATCAATTCCAAGTTGGTATAGGCACGGAGCCGACATCAGCACGGAACTGGGTTGTATATTTTTGAAAATAATTACATAAATACAAAGCTAGCATCAACACGGAGTCAACATCAGTATGGAACTGGCATCAACATGGAGCTAGGTTGCGTATTTTTAAAAATAATTACATTAACATGAAGCTGGCATCAACACGAAGTTAGCATCAACACGGAGCTAGCTTCAACACGGAGTTGGCATCAGTACAAAATTTAATTGCATGCTCTTAAAAGAACATATTACATTAGCACAAGACTGGCATCGGCACGGAGCTAGTATTTTATATATATTTTTAAAGATAGTTTCATCGACACGGAGTTAGTATCAACATAGAGTTGGCATCAACATTTAGCTAGATTGCATGTTTTTGAGATAGTTGGTTACCTCAACATAGGGTTAGCATCTGCGTAGAGTCGACATTAGCATGGAGCTGGGTAGTGTGTTTTGTGATAATGGTTACATCAACACAGAGCTGGCATCAACATAAAGTTGGATTAATTTGAAAATAACGGATTACATCAGTACTTGGATGGCATCAACATGGAGTTGGATTAATTTAAAAATAATGTATTAAATCAGCACATGGTTGGCATTAACACGAAGTTGGAAAAAATTTTGTAAAATCAAATTTTTTTCGAAATCGAGTTGGAAATACACATATTTTTTATTAGCCTCCTATTCAGCTCTTTGAAACTAAGGTCAACCAGTTAGATCCCCAGGGAAGAGGTAACGCATGATACTTTCGCAAGGGTACTCTTAAATCACCTTATTTCTTTGAATAGATGTAGTCTATGCCCCTCTTATCAATAGGATAAGATCATTCTTAGGTACCGACTTTTGATCAAGAACTGCAATTAGTGTCTTTAAATCTTTTTATTTTAAAATTTCTTTTGTTCATTTTGAAAATATATTTTATTGGAAAAAGATTGAATTCATTTTATTTGATAAACATGTCATTGACCATGTTGGATCATATATGGATCTTAGACTCATTTGGGTCAAAATTGGATCGTGGATCTGATTCAAAATGGACATTGGTCATGGACCCAATTTGGATGGATATAGGTCCTAAACCCAGTTTGGATGGATACAGTTCGTAGACCTAGTTTGAAGTGGATATGGGTCGTGGACTCGATTTGAATGCACAACAATATTTAAATGAATACAGGTCATGGACCCAATTTGGATAGATATGGGTCGTGGACCCGGTAGGTATGGATACGGGTCGTGGACTCGGTTTGTGAAGGATATGGGTCCTTAACCCAGTTTGGATTGGGTACGTTTCATGGATTCGATTCATGAAAGATGCGGGTCCTTGACCTAATTTGGGTTGGGTACAGGTCGTGGACCCTATTTGGATTGGATACGGGTCGTGGACCCGATCTAGGGTTAACATGGGTGGTGGATCCTACTCAGGTCAGACCACAAGATCGATTCGATTGGATAGAATCTCCTATTTTTTATTGTATTTTTTCCTTTATTATTTTTTTTTAAAAGAATATGCGGGAAACTTTAAGGTATTGGATCCCGTTGGTCCCTGGGTCTCGAGGTCAATTTGGTTAGTCGAATAACCTATCATAGTTATATGAAGCGTAATGGGCCTCCTTGAAGCCCAATGTCTTAGGTTATTCCGATTCGGCTCATTGAAGGACAAATTTTTTTTGTTTTTTTTTTTTAAATCATTGGTTAGCAATATCTATTTTGTTTAGTTTTCCAAATTTTGGGATCCTTTTAGAAGGTTTCATTAATGTTCAAGCAAGGGAAGGGAGAGCCCCCAAAAAATTGACCTGTGCTCATTTTGTTGTGCCCCATTCGTACTAGTTTGTATTTGGAGCATAGAGAAAAGTAACATTACTTCATCCGTGCTTTAAGCATGGATAGGGCATATTTTGTTATATTCGTGTTTCATGCACAGACAAGGTACATATCTAGTTATCCGTGTTATGAGTACAGACCAGAAAGAAATCTAATTTTCTAGAATTGACAAAAACTGGTTCCTTGGTTTCCCCTTTGAATGCCCACCCACTAGTTGTTATTTTCCCTTATGATTCTTTGTATTTTTTTTTTTTTGAACAACACACATTCCTCCCTTTTTACCTAAGAGGAGAGAAAAAAGAAAAACATAAATAAACAACCTATGATTTATACAAGGGTGCTTCTTTGGGCTTACAACTTGGGCTTCAAGGCCTCGAAAATAATTATATCTCGCAATTGAGAGTTGATACGTTTATTTAGAACATGTGTACTAGCACATCTAATTGAGCACATGCATGCGGTTAATAGGTGGATTTATGGTTACCCGATCTTCAAATCTCGATGCATACCGGAGTTCACACGTCATTGGTTGGTGGTTGGATTTGATGTGTCCATCCCGGACACTTGAAATAATGATCTCAAGCCATAGAACTACTAGGCATTGGGGTTAGATATATTGAGGGTAGGGTGGCATGTGCAATAAGCTATGCTCGTAAGTACTTGTGCATCCTCTTTTTTTCATATTTGTTTATCAACCCCCTTACAAGTATGTAATGAAAGAAAAACAAAGTAAATAAACATTACAACATGTTCTCTTGAATACAAAAGAAACATAACTAACAAACATCAAACAATGTTAGTAAAAAACAAATCTTTTTTTTATTCTTTTTTTTTCAAAAACGACCGAGTTGACACGAGAATTGAAGCTAGTTTTCCTAATGGAGTCGCCAGTTGTAAATACGTGATTTTTAAATTTCCAAGATCACTTCTACTAAGGTTTGGAGTTGCCACCATTCATATTTGTAAAATGGTGTAAATGGTCACCCGATGTACATTTTTATAAAAATTACCATTTTTGGCATTTAGTGACTCTCGTTTGGATAAAGTGCCAATCAACCTAAGATCGGGGTAAACGACTCAATTGGAGAAAATGAAAGGTGTTAAGCACCATTTTCTCCCCACCAAATTGTGGTAACCTCAAAGAACTTGGTCATTTTTTATGATAATGTAAATAAAATAAAAGTACCAGGTGTCGGTGACTTGTACCCTAAGTAAGGATTCATTATCGGCTTAGATTATAAGGAACATCACATCGAAAGAGATGACCTATATAGAAGTTTATCCTTGAAATAACATTTTTTTAAAGACTGTTGGCTAATAGTTATGGGTCCATTCTTCTGGGTTGAGAAGGACCCGAATACCAATTGTCTCAAAATGATTTGAAACATTAAAACAATTTTATTTTGAAAGTTGTTACAACTCCTATACTTTCAACCGAATCGAAGTTCGATTTACCGGAGATAGGGAAGGGGGAGCATCACATCCCATGTCTTTCTAAAAAGAAATTAAAGAGATGAAGGGGAAAGTAGATGAAGGATATGGAGAGGGGAGAGAGAGAGGGGTATGTTTCTTTTAACCCACCTTGAAGCTTTAATGTCTTCTTTCCTTCCTTCCTTCTTCTTCTTCTTCTTGGTTTTCTTTAAGTCCTTAGTAAATTTGAGAGTATAAATATTTAGAATATATAAAGTGAGGGTGTAGTAAAGAGAGGAGTAGAGAGTTGAGTTAAGAGTAAATTTTTTAGTCTAAGACTTGGTGTCTTTTCAAAAGATGAGGAGGGTATTTATAGGTGTTTGGAGGTTATTTTAGAGGTATAATGGGGTGGAGAAATAAAAGAGTAGAGAATGGCATGGGATTTGAAAGTGGGGGTGTGTAATTTAGAGTTGGGATGAGGGTGGTTGTGTAATGAGGGAAAATGAATAATTTTTTGTCCAAATGGTTTGGATCCTCCCTAACCCATTTGTGTGGAGTGTTTAGTGAGGTGAGATGATGGGTGTTTGGTATAAGAGAATATGAGTATAAGGGAATGGTTTGTTGATTGAGTATTAGGTAGATTAAAGAGGAGTAGTATTAACACTAAGAGAATGTGTTGTCTAAGGGGTTAGTTGATTGAATTTTGGAAGGGATATGGGGGTTATGACAAGTGTCAAAAAGAGATGGGGAGGTGAGGAGATTAAATGAGCTAATTGGAGGGAAGAGGTGTAGGGATGGGTTATGATGTGGGTGGTTGTTTGTGTTAGAGAAATGTGAGGTTAGGTTTATGATATGGGGGTATGAGTTGTGATGTGGGTTGGCAATATGTTAAAGAAAAGTGATGGACTATGATGTAAGGGGTATGGATTGAGATATTTTTTAGAGAAAGGTGATGGAGATAGGTTAGAAAAAGGTATAGGTTGAGATGTGGGTAGATTATTTGCTAGAGAAAGATGATGGGAGTAGGAAGTTAGTTAAGGGAGGTAAGTTGGGGTGATGACATATGTCCCATTTTATTATCAAAAAGTGATTAGGTGATACGTGGGTTAGGGCTATGGATTATGGAGTGGATTTCAAGTGGTTTGGGCTTTGGTGTGTTGGACTTGGTTTTTGGTAGGTTGTAGGTTATTTGAGATTGGGTAGGATTTATTTGGGGATGAGACTTAATGGTTAGTGATTTTTAGGATTTGGATAATATGGAATTAGGTTTAGGTTAGGTTGGATAACGTGATGAATGATTTTGTGAGTTGAGGGTTTATGGGCCTTAAGTGGGCTTAAGGTAGTTTTGGTTCTGAGAGTGAAACAGTAAAAGGTAAGGAAGGTGGGGGCACACCAAATCTTGTCCAAAGTTCATTAATCCTTTTAGGGGTCTTAGGGATCCTCAGATTTGATTAAAATGCCACATTTTGGCAAATTGGGTTTTTTATACCCGTTGATGAATTTTATTGAAAATATGATACTTTTTAACCTTATTGAGTGGGGGCCCATTCAAATTGAGGTGTCTTCAATGGATTTATTGAAGAATTAAAGGATGGGAAAATGAGTAAAATGGAGGGACTTTATTGGGGGAAATTTAATAATGAATGGGTTAAAGGTTAATTATCCTTAACCAAATTTGAGCACATATGGGTTTGTAACAGAAATGTCCTTGGGTGAACCAAGGCCTGAATAGAAATTATGCTTAATCGTGGGTCACCCTTACACTAGGCAAAAATACTCTTGGACATCGATTACCCTTGGCAGACAAACAATTAAGCTTGGCCAAGATTGAGGTGTGGCCAGGCTTAAATTTAAACTTGGCCAAAGGTGAAGTATAGTTATGCTTAAATTTAAGCTTGGCCAAGGGTTAGGAACGGTTCGGCTTAAATCAAAATTTTTGAAAATGGCCTTTAGGCTTTTTGGTTGCTTGAACCGAAAAATTGCCTTTGATCTAGTCCCTTCTCGGAAGGTTTTTGGTGCTTCCGAGCTCGGCCTAAGCTAAAATTGGGTGTCTACAAGTCTTGATTAGCTTGGTTTGATCGTCTTTAATTTTGTATTGGTTGGTTAAAATCCATAACCAGTTAATGATTAGTGCTTAGGGATTGGATTAATTGGGATTGATTAGATAAAAATGATTACATTATAGGTTTTTAATGATCAATAGTTAAATATGATGGTCGATCAAATTTCAAAGATCGATTGGATGATTTTCAATTTTTATTGGTTTTCGGATAATATGTCCCTTAAAGAAATATTATTAGCACCCAACCTTCGCTTAATTTTTTTATTCATTTTTAAGTTGGGGTATATTAAGTAAAAAAAATAGACTTTTTATCAATGATGACCCAATACCTAATTTTGAATTTTTATATTTTTTTTTAATGTTTAAATGTTTGGATTAATGTTTCAATTATTCAAATTTGGTTATTTCACGTAGTGAAATTCGTCATTGTATGTGATCAAAGGTGTCATTCCATGGGTAGGAAAATCTTGTTTCATGTGAAAATTTATCGCTTTATATTATCTTAAGCATAAGGGTTTCTAGATTTATTCCAAATTTTAGGGGAATTTTCCTAGTAAAGTAATGTTTCTAAGTATGAATTGATTGTTGGAGGTATTTTGGTCATTTTGTCAATTTGTGTGAATTTCGATATAAGCCTTCTTTCGATCCTAATGTGATTATTTTTAAGTCTTGAGGTCACATTTTCTTAGCATTGTGAGGTCTCTAGATTATCGAAATATGTGACAAACTTAAGTGTACATACGTGGTAAATCGAACGTAGAATATGGCGATCATAAGTGTGTATAATTTTTACGTCAAACATACCGAGAAAAAGAAAGATAAAATCACGAGAATTGGGAAGGGATTAAAAAAATCAGAGATGGACTTCTCACAAGCATCTGACTTATTCACATATTTCATGCTCATCATTAGAAATCCACAGCAACCAATTGAAGGATTGTCACATTAGGTAGATGCAAAATGAGGTGTTTACAAATGTCCTTCTTTGATAGAGGATAGAAGTAAACTAGATGGCAAATCTACTTTAGTAGATAGTATGAAATCCAAATTTCAAAGTCAATGACAATTCATTTTACAACCTAATTCAGCAATTCATTGAATATCTGGATATCTAAAGATAAAAGCTTTCCCTAGACTAAAAGGTATTAGGCCCTTGAACATGAACTCTTACTGACGGTGATGGTGTCAGATCCTTAAATTTTGAGAATTCTCCTGTCTGATGCAAAAGTGCATGTGTGTACGATGGTGTGATATTTTTAGAGTATTCTATCAGATCATTGAGAATAAACTCTCCTCAATTTGTGTCCGGTCTTAGAGATCTCTTCTCACTAATGAAAATTGAGACACATGTACATAATGAAAGTCATTATATGATGTTGAATTTGGATTTATTGAAGTCCCCATATGGTTGGGTTATGAGATAATTGGAGTCACAATATTATCGGACTCGGGTGATACAATTGTGATATTTTTGGACTTCGATTAAAGCCTCGATATTTTTGAGCTTGAGAGATGGTTAGAGCCATAACATTTTCGGGCTCGATGTGGTAAAGTCGTGGTATTTTTGGACTCGGGATTGAAGCCACGATACTTTTGGGAGAGAAGTAAAAGCTTCATTAAATCCTAATTAAACTAACATTCTAGAGTTTGAAAAGTAGGAGTTTCATTTCTCGAACTCAAACTCATAGGAACCATGTTTTCCAGGCAGGGGTTTGTAAGAGTTTCATCAAAATCCAATTTGAAATCACATTCTAGGATTTGAAAAATTGGAGTCTCATTTCTCGGGCTGAGATGTGTAGAAGCTTCATTAAAATCCTACTTAAACTCTCATTCTAGGATTTGAAAAGTTGGACTATTGTTTCTCAGACTCGAATTCATGAGGGCCACATTTTTCAGACTAGGATTTATAGGAACTTCATTAAAATCCTACTTAAACTCACATTCTAGGGTTCGAAAGGTTATAGTCTCATTTTTCGGACTCGAACTCATGGGGGTCTCATTTCTCATAGCTTGGATTAGTTAGAGTCCCGGTATTTTTGGGCTCAAGGATTGAATGCTTAGGCCTTTATTGGCTTATCATGTATCTGAATTCATAACTAGCATTGAGCTTCACCAGACTTTTAGACTTTTGAGTAAGATTTTTTCTTTTTCGTTATGTGATTAAGCATGAAAACTTTGGAATTATGCTGACTTTCGAAAATGCCCCTAGTTTCAAAGTTGGCTTTTAACCTGAGCTTGATTGCGAAGTTTATGAAGTTCATTGCACTTCGAGAGTATGGATGAAAGACTATAAACTTTGATAAATGACAAACAAAAGAAGTCAACATTTCTTTAAATTTGAAATTGATCATTTCTTTTCTTTTGAGAAAAGCTCAAGCTGGATCTGAAATAAGATATGATAGCATATGAATGTTCAATATTTAAAATTATGATGTACTAGGATGGTTATGAAATCCTATGCATAGAGTGAGATTGGAATTAAATAGATTTTTGTTTTAATATTTTTTAGTTTATTATTATCACTGATTACATACAAACTTTTCTTCTAGTGATCTTCATGTTCTACCCATTTATTTTATGTTAATTTATAGAAAAAGTTGGAGATGAATTCCTACTTGAGTTTTGTTGCTTAAGTATTATTTTTAGCAAAATTTTAGATTTTGATTGAAGAAATGATGACTGTAAAGGAAGATAATTGCATATTAATCTAAACTGTACACGTGTCCAAACCAGCTAAGTGGTACTAGGCACAAATCAACATACAAGGTGCTACCCTGCAAATAGGGTAGGTCAGAGCAGAGACTTCCCTAGTTTGGTTGGCAGGGTAGCATAGTGGTAAGCAAGACCAAGTCTACTAAATTGGGTAGGCCAGGTCATAAGGTATCCGAAAGACTGATGCATGCACGCTAATCCTAAAGATCCTGGAAGATATCTCTATAGATTAATATGATCAATCTAAGAGATCTTGATTAGGCAAACAACTCCGTAGATTCAATAGATATCCCATGATTATAACCTATAGAGGGGGAAACCCTATGAATGGCTAGGGGGGATAAATAACACAGGAAATACTATTGAGGATGATCTTTTTGGAAGGGATCAGGGGTCTAACCAGTATTTGAGATTATTCTTCTGCTTCTCTACCTTGAGCGTCGGAGTGATTTTGGCATGTACCAAGCCGTCACAGGTAGGGAGGTGCTAGGAACGACTTTGGATTAGTGCGGTTGGATACATCGTAGCCGTTCACCAGATTTTGACCACATAGAATTGGTGCCATCTGTGGAAACACCAGTAGTAGATTGATTTCGATTGAAACAATGGTGAGATCCACAAGAACAAATGAAGTCAATGCACCCTCACCAACGACTTCAATCGCAGATGCACAACTCTCGATGATGTTAGATGCCATGAGAAAACAACAAAAGAAAATACAGAAGAAGATGGATGACTTAGTCAAGCAAACTCGGCATTTGAGTCAGCGTCTTGATAACTAGTAACCAGTTAGGCAAGATAGCTTACCAAGGGATTCCTAGCTAGCAAGCAAGGACAATCGTGCCTTGAGCATGGAAATGAGTGCACCGTTGTTAATCCCTACGGGATAAGGTGAAACAAAAGTCGCTACTGCAACCACTCGGACTAAGCTCGTAATAAACTTAACCTGAGAAGAGGTCAGAGAGATGATTGAAAGGAAAAGGAGATGGTGAAAAGTGCAGATATAGGCACGACAACAATGCAAACCATTTGGGGGATTCAGAAGTCTGTCTTTACAACAGAAATTTTAGTCGAAGAGATCCCAAAGAAGTTTGTGTCGTCACGTTTTACCCCTTATTCAGGGACAAAGAACCCAGTAGAGCATCTTTTCCAATTTCGACAGATTCTCGAATTACGGGAGGAGAGAAAAGGTTGATGTGCAAGTTGTTCCCCTCGAGTTTGTATAGGAATGCGTTACATAGTTCCACAAGTTTCCATGGGATCTATCACTTCATTCGAGGAACTCTGTAGTACCTTTGTAATGCGGTACGTTTGCAATAGGAAAAACGGTGGAGAGGTCGACGCGTTGCTCGGCATGAGGTTGCGATCTGGGGAGAGCCTTAGAGAGTTTCACAAGGAGATTCAAAGAGAAAGCAATGTCCATAGAGAGTTGTGATGAAAGAACGGCTGTGGTGGCATTCAGAAATTCTTTATCATCTAACTCAAGGTTGTATAGGTCCCTTGTGAAGAAGTGACCAGAAACTCTAAGCGAGTTGTTCGAGAAAGCGGAGAAGTATATTCGTTTGGAAGACGACCCTCAGAGCTTCGGTGGGGAGAACAAGGTGATATACACTGTAGAAAAGTCCAGTAAGTAGCATCTACCACAACAACAGAGTAGGAAGAGGCTGCTTGAGTAAGATGGGGAGAGGAGAAGAGGAGGAACGTATTTTACTATGCCTCCCAAATAGATTTTGCCACTCATCACACACGAACCGTATTTCAAATAGCCTGTACCACTTCCCCGAGATTAGATAAACCGAGAAGAGAGGTACTGTGAGTATTATAAAGCGCGGGCACATACCACCAATTGATGCCAAGTCTTGAGGAGATTCCTGTAGAGGCTGGCAGAGCAGGGCAGGTTGAAAGATTTTCCTAGAAGACAAAGAGAGGACCTACCCCGAGACAGGAGCCATAGGGCCAATCAACCAACTATTGAAGGGCAAGATGGAAAGGTAACAATGATGCATGTTGTCTTCAGAGAGGAGAGTGGAAAGTTGAGGCAGAGCAGGACCGGTGAGAGGATTAAGAGAAGAAGAGCCGAGTACCTGGCTCATGTCTTTACAGCAAGGAGTAGGCTTACTGAGTAGAGAGTACCCTATAAGGAATAGACAGTGGCGTTCATTGAGAAGGATTTGGAGGGGGCAGTAAGGCCCCATTATGATGTGCTTGTGGTGACGTTGTAGGTGGGCACCTTCATACTCAAAAAGGTATTGGTCGACAGTAGTAGCTCTGTAGATATTTTGTATGCTTCGACCTTCTTGAAGATGGGCCTCAACAGGAATGTGTTCATCCCAGTGGGAGCACCGTTGATTGGATTTGATGGGAGATCCAATCAACCTTGGGGGGAGATAGTGTGGCCTGTATAGGCGGGGCCAGTTACTTTGATGACTAGGTTCATGGTTGTTGAGGCAAGTTTACCGTATAATGTTATTCTGGGGAGATGGTGGACGCATGAAATGCGAATGGTTCCATCTGTGTACTACCAGGTCCTTTGATTATCCATGTCGCAAGGGCATGTCGTAAGGGATGTAGAACTTACGAGATGATCAGGTGGCAGCTCAAGTGTGCATGTTGGGCAAGAAGGAGTCATCCGAGACTAAAGTCCAGCAATAAAAATTATAATGGGGGGAGATCAAGGCTAATGGACCCCTATGCCTAGAAGGCATCCAAGTGGTAGATGTGAGAGAAAGAAATCAGATCGGAGTAGGGGAAGAGCTGGAATCAGAAGAATTGAAAGAATTAACGGATTGCTTGAGGAGGAATCAGAATATTTTCACCTGGTCCATTGGAAAGATGCCAAGAATCAGCCCAAAGGTAATCTGTCACCACTTAAATGTCGAGCCAACCTTCAAGCCTGTCAAGCAGAAGTCAAGGAGACAAGCACCACGGTTCAGAAAAGTGGTAAATGAAGTGGTGAGCAGGTTGATTACGGTTGGATTCATTTGGGAATTGCAATTTCCAGAATATATAGTGAACATCATGGCAGTACCTAAGAAGAATGGAAAGGTTAGAGTCTATATAGACTTCACAAACTTGAAGAAAGCCTGTCCCAAAAATAATTTTTCAATACCAAGGATAGATTAGTTGGTCAATGCAATTTCCAATCATGAGAAGTTGTCCTTTATGGACGACTACTCTGACTATAATCAGATACAACTTAACCCAGTAGACCAAGATAAGACAACATTCATCATAGAGTAAGGGCTTTATTGTTATAAAGTAATGCCCTTCGGTCTAAAAAATGTGGGGGCTACTTATCAGAAGTTGGTAGCAGAGCTTTTTAGAAGATTGTTGGGCAGAACAGCGGAAGTATATATAGACGACCTACTGGTCAAGAGCAAGAGGAAGGAAGACCATATTAATGATTTAAAAGAAGTCTTTTCCTGGATAAGGAAAATGGAGATGAAGCTCAACCTAGAGAAGTGCACTTTCACGTTAACCTCAAGGACATTCTTGGGTTACCTAGTCACGAAGATAGGGATCGAAGTCAATCCAAATCAAATCAAAACGTTATTAGAAATGCCTTCCCCAAGGACTCGGAAGTAAGTCCAAAAGCTAACAGGAAGAGTAGCTGACTTTAATTGCTTTATTGCCAGGTTTTTTGATAAATGCAGACCTTTGTGCCAGTTTTTACGAAAAAACTCCAGGTTTGAGTGGACAGAAAAATGTAAACAAGCTGTCTCAGAATTGAAGAGATACCTCTATAAACCACTAATACTCTCAAAGCTAGAAGTAGACAAAGTAACCTATCTATTTTTTGAGTAAAACTTTTATGGATGCAGAAGTGAGCTACTCAAGACTCGAGAAGATGAGATTAGCCTTAGTCTACACTGTGCTATGCTTGAGACCATATTTACAGGCACATTGAGTGCAAGTCATCACAGAGTTTTTCCTAAAGTCTATATTGGGAAAGACGGAAGGGTCTAGCTGAATGGCAAAATGAGCGGTGTAGCTAACAAAGTTTGGATTTGAATTCAAACCAAGGATTTCGTTCAAGGGCCAAGCAGTAGCTGATTTCTTGGCAGACTTCCTTGTGGAGGATAAAGTAGATCTACTGATAGAAGAGTTGGAACATGTGGATGGTGAGCAAGAGTTGCAAGGAGGTCCAAGATGGAAGGCCAATGTGGATGGATCGTCAAATTTCGAAGGATTAGGAATCAGGGTAGTACTGATCACTCTAGATGGGTCAAGAATAGAAAAGATGGTTAGATTGGGGTTCAGAGCATCGAACAACGAAGCAAAGTACGAGGCAATGCTATTCGACCTCGAGTCTTTAGCAAGATTGGGGATAGCTAAGGCAATAGTTTACAACAACTCGCAGTTAGAGATAAATCACATTAATGGGACGTACGAAGCCTGGGACCCCCGAATGCAGCTCTACTTGGAAAAGATTAAATATGCCATGCATCGCACAGGAGAAGTTAGAATAAAGCATATACCCCAAACAAATAATAGGCACGTTAATGCTCTAGCTTACATTGCCTCAATGCTGGCTGGGCAAGACAAGAAAAAGTTTCCATTGGTCAACCAGGAATTTTCGACGATAGACGAACCTGAGCTGACTAGCCTAATGGCAGTTGCAAGAGACCAAGGATGGATAAACCCAATCCTTGCCTTCTTACAGTGGGAAGAGCTGGCCAACAATCCAAAGGAGGCCAGGCGAGTCAAGAGCCGAGTAGACAGGTACACTGTCCTAGATAGGATTTTGTACAGGATGTATGCTTACCCCCAGAAGAAGCAAAAGAGGTGTTAAGCGAAATCCACGAAGGAGACTGTGAAAACCATTTGGGTGCACAATCTTTGGTGCATAAAGTTCTCTCTCACGGGTATTTTTGGCTCTATTTGCAGAAGGATGCAACATTATATGTCAGGCACTGATATAGTTGCCAAAGACACGAGCAGATAATCTGGTAGGCAGTAGTATAGCTCAATTCCCTTATCAACCCGTGGCCCTTTGTGCAGTGGAGGATCGATTTACTAGGTCCATTGCCAAGGGCACTAGGTAATCTGACATTCTTTCTAATAGCGATGGATTATTTTTATAAATGGGCAGAAGAACTCCCCTTAGCCAGAATTCGACAGTAAGAAGTTAAGAAATTTTTGTAGGAGAACATTATCTGCAGGTTTGGTTTACCATACTCTATAGTATCTAATAATGAAGGCAGTTTACTGAGGAGCAGATTAGAGACTTTTGTAGTGAGCATGGGATAATATAGCTATTTTCAACACCACCGTACCTATAGGGCAATGGGCAAGCCGAGGTTACAAATAAGGTGTTAATAGACACTCTGAAGAAGAGGTTGGGGGAAGCAAAGGGTAGATGGACAATGGTCTTGCATGGAGTCTATGGGCCTATAGGACTACCGCCAGAACTTCTACGAGAATGTCACCCTTCGCAATGGCTTATGAAATGGAAACGGTGATCCCTACAGGGAACAACTTCCCTATAGTATGATCCACAGTAGTCTAGACTAGCAAAAATGACCAACAGATAGTTGTAGAGCTAGACCTATTGGAAGATAAGCGAGATGCAACACTAATTAGGTTAGAAAATTATCACAAGAAGCTGCAATGCTACTTCAATAGGAAAGTCCGCCCTCAACTATTTAACGAAGGAGACTTAGTACTACGACGAGTATTCCAGAACATGGATGAGCAGAACAGCGACAAGTTGTGTATAAATTGGGAAGGGCCATATAGAGTAGTAAGAGTAGTCCAGAGGGGAGCCTACTATCTGATAACAATGTTCGGTCAGGAGCTGTCTAGACTATGGTATTCATGTAATTTGAAAAGATATTATTAATAAATGTTTTGCCTTAGTTGTTCTGAATTTCTATATATGAATTAGCAGGGAAGAAGGATCCAGCCAAGATCTAGGCCTACGTGGGTCTTCTTTATCTTCATTGGCAGGGTAAGAAGCTGGTCAGGGCCCAACTTTGATACAAATAACAAAAGTACTATGTGGATCTAGTCAGGATCCGAACCTATGTGGGTCTTCTCTGTCTTCATTGGTAGAGTAAGAAACTGATCGAGGTCCTACTCTGTTATGAGTTCAACGAGAACTAAAGTGGGATCCAGGCCTACGTGGGTCTTCTATACCTTTATTGGCAGAGTAAAAAGTTGGTCAGGGCCTAATTCTGATACGAGTAACAAAAGCACTATGTGGATCCAGTTGGGATCCAGACTTACGTGGGTCTTCTTTGCCCTCGTTGGTAGAGTAAAAGTAGGTCGAGGTCCTCCTCTATCACGAATTCACTAGTAAAAAATTTAGCCGAATATTAAAGTCAAGAACTAAGGCAGTGTTAGAGCCTTCTTCAAAGATAGTGACTCAAATAGTCGTTCACAGAGTAAGAAGCTGGTCAAGGTCCCACTCTATTATGAGTTCAAAGAGAATTAAAGTGGGATCCAGGCCTATGTGGGTTTTCTCTACCTTCATTGGCAGAGTAAAAAGTTGGTCAGGGCCCAATTCTAATACGAGTAACAAAAACACTATGTGGATCCAGTTGGGATCCAGACCTACATAGGTCTTCTTTGCCCTCGTTGGTAGAGTAAAAGTAGGTCGAGGTCCTATTCTATCACAAATTCACTAAAACAATTTAGCTGAATATCAAAGTCGAGAGCTAAGGCAGAGTTAGAGCCTTCTTCAAAGATAGTGACTCAAATAGTCGTTCATAGAGTTATCCCAATAAAAGTTCCTCCTAAAGTAACATTTACTTAAGGTAGAACCTGGGGGGAAGAATATGGTAAAAAGTGAGTTGGTTGTTAAAGAAGAAAGTTAAAGTAAGTTGATTGTTATAGTAGAAAGTGAAAGTAAGCTGACTGTTAAAGCTGAATAACAATTTAAGCATAGGTAGTATGCTAGGGGTAATGCGAATAACGTGTGAGCAGTCTAACCAATGTGAATAGAGCAGTAGTGAAATGAGAAGAGCGCAATGTTGAAATGTGCCAAGTTAAAAAGAAGGATAGCAGGACGTGTGTGCAGTATGAAGTGGTAAAAAATGAACAGTTGTGATAATGAGTGTATAAACGAAAAATTGTTCCACTAACAGCAAAGAGACGATACCAAAGAGAGATCCCAAAGTCTAGATAGTACAAAGTGCAGTAACATAGTAGCTAAGAGCAGGTCATCATTCAAGAGAGGAACGTTAACTAGCCGAGAGAAAATTATGGGTGATAGTGGCAAAAGGATTAGCCTCGATAGTAGAAGCAGTAGGGGGATCAACTCCAATAACAGAGCTTGGGGGGTAAGCGACTTCACCCTGGTCATCATAGGAATGGATGGTTGGTCAGAAGGGCGAGCAGGGGGTGGATCGTTGGACTAAGCTAAAGAATCCACTATCGGGGTAGGATTCAATTTTAATGTAACACCAGCCTCTAGAAGATCGCCAGGAGCTCGATGAAGGATAGCAATAGGGTTTTTCCTCTCATCTAGCTGGAAAGGGGGAATGCACCCTAGACGTCCAGTCTAGGGTATGTTCTTGATAGGAGATACCAAAGGAGCATCATCCATGTCTCTTCATCGTCCCCATCTTCCTCATCTTCATATTGAAGACGAGTAGCCTCAAAGCCTTCATGGTAGGCTTTCGTAGAAGCCTCGTCTACAAGCCAAGAATACTGGGCTTGCAATTGCCCCAATAGCTTCCTAGTTTCAACTTATCCTCTTTAGCTTGAGCATCTTTAGTTGAATCAATACTCGTTCTCAAGGAACTCAGTTCGAGCTCTTGTCGCTACATTTTTTCTTGGAGCTCCACTAGCTTTGTGTCACTTCAGCGCACTCTCTCTTTGTAGCTGGTCAACTCTAGTTAAAGAACACCCTCGAGATCTATTAACTTTCTACTAAATGCCTCTAGGGCTAGGTTTGCCTTGGAGAATTAGGTCAGATTAGCCTCCATCTCCTCTCTAGCCTTTTGGGAAAATTGGTAAGAAAATGTCAGCTCAGCTTGGAGGACAATTATTTTTTCTCCCTACTTTCTAACCAGGATAACTGTCTGGTTCTCAACCTCACACGTCACTTTAAGAAAGCCAGAGTCCTATAAACACGAGCCTATGAAATAGAGAAAATGTAAGTGCATAGAAATTATAGAGCAGATAACATAGCAGAATGAGTGGGAGTTAACTAGAGACGACTGTGGGCAAATCCACCAAAACCTAGGTCAATGTTAGCCTAATCAACAACATCCCAGTCCTTGGGTGAGATGGACTAGGAGAGCAGAAAAGCAACGGTAACAGTTTTCACCCCGCAACTCTTATTGTAGATGTGACAAGGGGGCTGGAATATGCTACTCTCATTCCCACCCTGAAGGAAGGCCCTATAACCCATCCAGGCAAAGTCAGCTCCCTCTAGAGGAGTCTTGCACAAGGCAAGGCCTTCGTGCCCAAACTCCTCTGAAAGAGAAGGACTCCTCAAACTTTTCATGACCAGCCGGTGCTTCTTCCATAGTTGAAGGTCAAGAACAGGGCTACCCTCCCTTGAACTCTACCCTGCCTGCATCTTAGTCTTCGTGCGAGGCTCTATAGAAATAACTACAGTACTCATAGTAGCATCAGTAGCAACAATAGTAGAAACAGAAACAGATGTAGAAATAGGGGTAGTAAGGCCCCCAAGCACCACAACCAACTAATGCACCTTTCTAGAAAGGTTAAAACCTCGGGAAGTTTGACTCCTTTTTTTTCTTCTAACTCTTGGCTAGGACAGCGGGAGGAGAGGCCTTGATAGCAAAGGAACATGAGAACAAAAACTCTAAAAGGTTCATGTCCATCACGTCGGAGGACCTGGTAAAATCCCAGAAGAGGGAGAGTTTGAAGTAAAATAGATCAAATGGTTCAAACCTTGCCTATCCAAGGAAAAAAAACTCATATCAGTGGGATCCCCTCATTGTAGAGGCGGTCGAAGAGGAACAGAAACGATGGTGAATGGGTCAAGATCTTCCACTACCCTCTCAACCCGACCAAAGGGAACTCGTCGTGCAAGAGGCAGCAGAACATTAGCAAAGAGATCTTCCAACACTGTCGCCTCTACATCCCTGATTTGGGGGTCCACTGCCTCGAGCCTCCGATTTTTGGATGTTTTATGTTCTTCCTTTTTAGCCTCCATAGCCACGAGAGCAAAAGAATCTGTGAAAAGTGCAAAGGAGCAATTAAAAGCAAGGCAAATCCTGAATAGAGTAAAAAATGGGACACAACTAGTAGCCTCAAGTTAACATTACCCTAGAAGGTCCAAGGAGCCCTGAATCCCTCGTGAGGTGTACCAGAAGTAAATTTCCAGTCTCCAAAAATGTAAAGAGGGTCTCTATGCTACCTTTTATCAGAACTAGGGAGAGAGAAAACCAATGTCGTTGCCGCACTCTTGAAGGACAACGAATAATACCCAGGCATTGGAGGATGGCCTTCAGATTGTACCGGAAAAGGAAATTGTTGGGAGTGATGCCTATTTTCTCTACAGCGTCCACCAGACGGTAAAAGTTCCTAGACATTTGACTTGGGGCCCAATTATCTTACTTAGTACCTCTCTAAGGAAGGCAAAGAGAAGAAAACTAAGGCCAACCTTAATTTGCCCGGCATAGGCCAAGATTTCTTCTTGGCGGCATTCGCTAGGGACGTCAAAGTCTTCACTGACTCGAATGTGTACGAAGGCGGGAATATTGAAACTCCATCGGAGTTGGGACACAAAGACAGCCATTGAGAAGACGAGTATGTAGGAGAAAGTGGACAAAAAGAGAAGATTACCTCAGTGTGAGAGAGGTAATTGTAGCAACGGCGTAAAGAAAGAAAGGTAGAGATTCCTCATAGAGAAGCACGATGATAGATTTTTAGAGTTTTAGCACAATAGCAAGAGAAGAATGCACTAAGTCCCCTATGTATAGGAATAAGCAAAGGAGCACATATGCTTGAAAGGACAGCTTGTGCCCAGTTGAAGTATCGCAAGATTGGGGGTAGTGCAGAGGGTAAGAAGACACGTGGATGGGCACATATGAAGAGTGACTCATCTAAGCCGTCCAGGCACAGATCAGCATATGGGATGCTGCCCTACAAGCAGAGAAGGTCAAAGCAGAAACTTCCCTAGTTTGGCTGGCAGGATAGCATAGCGGTAAGCAAGACCAGGTCTATCAAGTCGCATGTTAGGTTATAAGGTAACTAAAAGACTGATGCGTGCACACTAATCCTAGAGATCCCGGAAGTGAACTCTGCAGATTAGTACAATCAATCTAAGAGATCCCGACTAGGTAAACAATTTCGTAGAGTCAGTAGATATCTCATGATTATAACCTACATAGGGAGTAACCCTATGAATGGCTAGGGGGAAGGGGATAACTAGCATAGGAAGCACTATTGAGGGGGATTTTTTTGGGAGGGATCAGGGGTCTAACCAGTATTTGAGATTATTCTTCTACTTCTCTAACTTGAGCGTTGGGGTGATTTTGGTAGGTACCATGCCACTACAGGGAGGGAGGTTTTAGGAACGACTTCGGATCAGTGTGGTTGGATACATTATAGATGTTCACCAGATCTTGATCACACAATGATGTTGCACGAGATCGAAATGAGATGATTTAATGATTATTTCTCACTTATATTTTTTATTAGCTAGATAGTAATTTTCCTTTATTAATTGATATTAAAGAGTTTTAATTCGAATTCTGTTAATATGTTTAAATGTTTTTTTTTTTTTTTTTTGTTTTAAATTTGTAGAAGGTAATGAAGGAGTTGAATACTAAATTAAATTCTTTTATCTTAAAATATATTAATGATAATTATTGATCCGTTAATTAAATGAATCTTTTTTTTATCCCACACCTTACTTTTGGGTCACAAGTTGAGTCATGGATCATAAGTAGAATTGTGGATCCTGAATTTGGGGCTTGATAATCCAAATACCATCACTAAGGCTATTATACCGATCTAGATGATAGATCAAATAGGCAAAATGTGAGTCTACTACAACTGAAGATTATTCACCAAAGGGGTTCATTTTATTCATTCTATTTGGATTAAGGGAAATTGGTTCCAGGTATGTAATAACTAATCCAAATTAGTTCATCGCTAGATTATATGTTTATTAATGATAGTCATTCCAATTGATCTGGATTCATTCATATTTGGATGTTAATGACTAATTCCCACTAAAATATTGATTGATTGTAATGGATATGTGAGCATGATTAATAAATAATAGAAAATATGCTTACAAGCCACACATGCATGCACATATATATATATATATATATAAATAGACACAATGAGGTGATTTAACCACACTAACCCGACTTTGCCAGCATGAGATTGAGGTTCCCACATGAGGGGATAAGTGCAATGAACTAGGCCAATTAATGGGACAGACCTTTATCCCATTAACTTGCTTTTTGAATATTTGTGCAAGAATCTACTGTACTCTCCCTCATCCAGGCTCATATGGTTGGAAAAAGAATAAAGACTTTATGTCTAAACTTTATTAAAGAATACGCGCTATCCAATGTATATGGAGAGGCATATGCACTCTGTATCTTAATTGGTATAACCATGTTAATTGGTAGGTTGATAGAGTTGGAATCATCTCCTGAGTTTCAAAGAGGGGAAAGGGGTTAATGGGTCGGGCTGGTCCATGGCGTGGCCTGCAGTGGACCTGACTTGAGCTAAGCTCTGTTCTTTTCTTAGCCAGGTTAGTTAGGCCTATCACTAGTGTTCTCTCCCACACCCTTTCTCTCTCGTTTTATTTTTCATTTTTTTAAGTTTATTTTTATATTTCTTTTCCTTTTTCTTCTTCTTTTTCATTTTCTTTTTCTCTTTTTTTTTATTTGTTTTTTTTTTTCCTTTTTATTTATCTTCTACTTTTTGTTGCAAAGATGATTGGCGCACAAATAGATACGATTGCCTAATGATAGTAGCAATGATAGATGGTACAATGAGGATGGTCTAGAAATAATTGAAGTCAGCTTTGCATCCATCAATTTGGCAACAACACCGATGCTACAGGACCATCTTCTTTCGACAAGATAAGAAAAAGACTACTGATAAAATGACGTACTAACACATATGTGGTTTATATGCGGCTGACGTGGCAAGGCATAGTACCATAGATCTTTTTCCTTGTGTATCCCGAAGAAAAAGATTTATGGTTGGATGTCCTTGCCACATCAGCCACTTGCAGAACGCGTACATTTCAGTGCGTCCCTTCATCACGACTCTAAGAAAAAATAGGGTGAAAAAGGATTAATTATGATGAACTTTCTTCTTTGAATAATAGACCTGAAATGGGCAAGTTCGGGAACTGTAGATCTGTATGCCTCAGGATACACTTTTTTTGGGGAAGTGCTATCTTGTATCCCGAGGTGTACAGATTTACAGTTCGCGAACTTGGCATGCCACCTGGCGGGTCATATTATCACGATTCATAAACTTTAGTGCAGACGATAAGGGTTGGTGTGTTGGAAATTTTAATAGAAACCATTTTACTTAAATCATGGGAAGTTTTTTATTCTTTAGAAAATTCCCTTTTGGAAAATTGAATAGCAATCAATTGGGTTTCCAATTTCGTAGGTTTATGTGGTTTCCTAAATTGAACGGAGATGTTCTCCAGTTTAATATCCTCCATTTCGATGGTAGGCTAAGAATTAGGAGGTCAATTATCTATAAAAGGAGGATGCCCTCCCCCTCTCACGCTTGCTGCAGAAGTTTTGCTCCCATTGATCATCATGTGTGTAGGGTTGGGTAATACACCACATATTCAATTAACTTCCATTTAACTTGAAGGCTCAAGCAAGTTATTGAGCCAACTTTATCACACTGGAATTAAACCAAAAGGGATCTTCATTATTTACCGACAATGACTATGAAGGACTTTTTATTGAGAATTGTACTGAATAGTTCCCCTAGTTAAGATTAGGGACCATATAAGTTCCATTTAATAAAATATTAATTTATTTAGAATCGTTTCAAGATTTTCTTCAGGGAAATTAAAGTACCTCCAATACTCTTTTAAAAACTTTACAAAGTTGTTTAATCTAGAAATATACTGAGTCAAATAAAACTTTGCCAATTTATTTGATTGTTAATATTTTTGTTAATATAGAAAATACATATTTTTATTTATTAAACACTATTCATAAATTAAATATAATTTTATTTGACTCATTTTAGTCGACTTGCTAATTTTTAAGTTGAATCAATTCGATGACCATTTAAGTCGAGTTTTAATTATTTATATTTTAATTATTTAAAATTATTTATATATTTTAGTAAATTTAATATTCATAGGCCAAAAAAATTTAATGATGATGACCATACTCATCTCCGTCACCATTATCATCATTGTTGTAGTTATCATCATCATCTATGTGAGTTAAAGATTACTAGCTTCGGGAAGAGAAAATAAGGAATTTTTATTTATTTTTTGTCAGTTAGATCTTTTTTCATTAATCTATAAAAGATGACCATAGTCAAGGGGCATGTCATTAATTTTAAAACATAGGTTACCTCAAATATTCTCAATAAACAAGTTTCTTTAAACCTCAAAATCGTTGTGTAATTACGATATGTTCGGTTCAAAATTGTTTTTGAATAATATTTGATAAAGTGAGTACTAAAGAGTGCATATTTTTCCATAAGGGAATTTTTTATAAATTTTTTCAAAGAGTAGGTCTTTGAGGTCATTGTCTCTTATTTATAGCTCGTCATCTTGAATTTATAATTTACACATATCTAATCTGAACTCATAGATAATTGTGTGTAGTTCTTTCTTGTTTTCTTGATTGAAAGTTGAAAGCTCTAGATCAAGGGGTAGATTTACAATGGGGGTTGTGGGGTCACTTTCCCCCACAAGAATTTTCGAAGTCTATGAATTAATGAGCTATTGTGATAGATATTAGTGGCAGATAATAAAACATCATGTGCTATTGTCCCCCCCACCCCCACAAATATATATATATATATTTCATTTCCACTTATAGTCACCAGCAGAAGTATATTTTTTTTACTCTTAGTCAAAATCTTGGCTCCACCCCTAACTAGATCTATGATAATTGGGTTTTCAACCTAACATGGTGTTGTGTATCTCAATCTTCAAGAG
Source organism: Akebia trifoliata (assembly GCF_017979445.1). NCBI lineage: Eukaryota > Viridiplantae > Streptophyta > Magnoliopsida > Ranunculales > Lardizabalaceae > Akebia > Akebia trifoliata. The sequence continues at coordinate 26,313,207 of NC_141377.1, forward strand.
ATGTTGTGCATGATCTCTTTGTTTCATATATGGTTGGTTGAGAATGATACTTTGTTTTAGGAGAAAGACTTTTAAGTCTCTTTAGGCCCACATAGATTAACAAATTGCCAAACCAACACTCGAACTTCTAGATTTCATGGTGTAAAGGGAAATAACTGCACATTAATCTAAGTCGTTCACGTATCTTAGCTAGCTAAGTGGTACCAGGTGTGGAACAGTTTATGGGGCGCAGCCCTACCAGTAGGGCAGGTCAAAGCCAAGACCTCCCTAGCTTGGCTGGTAGAACAGCACGGTAATAAGCCTGACCAGGCCTGCCAAGAAGGGCATGCCAAGTCATAATGAGCCCAATTAGATCTGTTAAATAAGGTAGACCAGGTCATACAATAACCATAAAACTATTGCGTGCACGCCAATCCCGAAGATCCCGAAGTGGATCTTTGTAGATAAACATGGTCGAACCAAAGGATCCCAATTAGATAAATAACCGCGCAGAATTAGCAGGGATTCCATGACTACAGCCTATAAAGGGGAAACCCTAGAAAGGGCTAGGGGGATAAATAACACAGTAAACACTATTGGAAGGGATCCCAATTGGGGAGATTAGAGTCTAGCACGTTAAGGAGACTAATGGGTTGTTTCTCTGCTTATCTAACTTGAGCGCCAGAGTGGTTTTGGCAGGTACCATGTAACCGCAGGGAAGGAAGCACTAGGAAGGAATTTCAAATCGGTGCGATCAGGTCTATCGCAGCCATACGTCGGATTTTCGACCACACACATGGAAAAACTTTGATTAAAAAGTAAAAATTAAAAAAAAAAAATCATTTTTGAGCTTGATTTAAGGTGTTGAAAATTGAAGGCACTCGACCTCTCAAATTTAAAACTAAAATTCAATGGTGAATTTTTTATTTACTTTCTTTTAAATTTTTTATTCAAAGTTCATAGAATTTTGTCCTTTATTCACTACAAAAATTAGGGCTTTTAGAGGCTCATATTTTAGACGGTTTTGTTGAAGCGTCGAGATAAATAAAATGAAATGGGCTTTTGGAGGTAGTTTCATTGGAAATGCCGTAGAAGAACCAACGTAGATCGATTGGAGGGGTTTTCATTGGAACGCCTTTGAAGAAGGAAGAAATGAGGCTCAAAGTGGGCAGTTTAATGGTAAAAATCTAAAGCACTTTTCATGAATCGTTGAGATAGACGATAAAATAAATCGTTGGGAGGCATTTCCAACGGCCATTTTGTGAACTGCCATTAGAAACCCTAAATCAAGGCTCCATCATTACATAGATGAAGAATTGAGGTATTTTCAATATGGCAACTTTGCAGTCTCCAATTTAGTAGTAAGTTTTTCATTTCCCACTCCCACCATATATTTCCATCCCATTCTCTAACGATCTCTCAAGGTTGAAGGAGAAGAAATGAGGGTTTTTGTTCAAAACCCAAATCTATGGAGAGTTGGAATAGGTAAAATTTTTTTTTCCCTTTTCTATGTATCAATTGGTTTTGAATGATTTTTTTTTTTTTATCATTAGGGTACAACGCGAATTTGAACTTTTTTTTTCTTCAGAAAATTTGATTTATAGTATTTGGTTGATTTGGTTGATCCTAGAGAACCAAATCTCCTAAACTTTCGTTATATTGCTCTCTCTCTCTATATATCAAGTAAGTAGTTGCCTTTTTTCTCAAAACAGCCAAAAGTTCTAGAAATTTAACATCTAGATCTTAAAATTTTCGTGTTTTAAAGAAATTTTGTTTCAGATTCTATGTGCATCTAAATTCGGTTTCACTTAGGGTCAAATGTTAACTCTTGCAAAACCCCTACTTTTTAACAAACTTAAAAAATTCATAACTATTAAGCCGTAAGTCTGATTTTTGCAAACAATATCAACTTGGCTTCGTATTTTCTCCAACTATCCAATCCATAATGAGTTTCAGATCATAACAAAATTTATGGGTCAAAATTTTAAAACGATCACCATTTATCCATTAGTCTTATGAAAAATCAATATTCAAATAACAAATCAAACATTATTCCAATTAACGAACTACAATAAAACTAACAATTTCAAAAATGGGACAAAATAAAATAAACATAAACTAAAAAATCGATCTTAATCTAAAGAGATTGTTGGAAAGCAATTAAATCTCTAGTTTTTACCGTTATACATCGAAACCGCTGCTTGATCTAAAATGTTGGATATAAAACACCGTAAGCTATGAAGCTTTATAGGAAAAATCACTATTTCCCCACGAATAATATTGTTAGTAACATGTGTATAATATCATATGAAAATAAATCAATAATTACGATCTTACATGAACCAATTTTAGCATTTAGCGTCGGCATTTATGGCCTAGCTCAAACATTCATCACACATGGCCTATCTCATTCTGAAATCTTCTCGGAGGTTTTAGGGATTTGAACCCAAGGACTTCCGTCCTATTTTATTTTCTAATCTAACAACTTTTCATTTCATAATCATGTAAATCAATGAATATGATCATAAAATAATATTTTTTTAACCACATAATATCGTACTATAATTTAACCATATAATATCATGACATGCATCATCACATGAAATTTGTAAAGAAAGTGAACCTACCAAAAAAAATTGAGATTTAAATAGTTGAATTTTGTGATGACAGAAGAGTTTCTCAATTTTTTTTTTATCGGATTAAATCAACAGAACTTTGACTATGTTTTGGGCTCACAAAAATTACAACATTGATTAATAGTATCTTGCGGAAGTGAACAATTTAGGGAGATGCTATAATTACTACGATGGTAAGAGTTTACACAATTCCCCTAATTTATAGACTTTTCCTTAAATTTTCAAATTTTGAAACTCTCCATTTTTGCTTAGCGATATTAGGGTGGTAACTACTAAATTTTAACTCAATGAATTGAGTCTCATAATTTTATCTCACAACCAACAATCTTGTCCTTCTATTTAATCTAGTTAAAATCATAGTCATTGATTTTAAACAAAATTTTTGATAATTAATGAATAAGATTAAATTAAAATTTAAGATATTTTATAACTCTAAATTTTCTATTCGATTTGGTCAAAAGAATGTCATGCGGCGACTTACTATTGAAAGAGAATTAATTTGAAAATCATCATCTCAAGATTTTCTCTTAATTTTTCCAACAAATCCCCTTATTATATAGTTTATATGTCTAAGATTTCTAGATAAATCTTAAATACACCTAATCTATGAAGATCTAGGGGTTGTGAATCAAAGACTTGTTGTAGAAGAAAAAATTCAAACCTCCATAACTATATATACAAATTTTACTAGATTTGGGGATCTTTATCCCTTTCCTAAAATGATCTCAATTCTCCTATAGGGTTTCACAACCAAGAATCCTCAATTAGGTTAAAAAGAAAAAAAAAAAGTTCATCAGACCTTGACTTGACCTTGGTCCAACCTCGCAAACCCTAATTCACACATAAATAAAAGGAACAAAAATACCCTTTAGGTATTTTCTTAAAAATAATCTAAATATATAATTAGATATTAAAATCTTATACAAAACCTAATATATCTTCATTTTTTGTCGATTAGCCTTGACACGTAGTTCAAGAAATGTAGAAAAACTCAAAATAATAGAGGGTAAAGTCATCCTGAAAAATTTTCTCTCTTAAATTCTCATAAACTAGATATTTTGTGTACATTTTAATTATAAACAACTTTTGTTCTTTGCCTGACACGAACTTTTGGCACCTAAATGCCCAAAAAGGCGAATTATCAAAATCAAAATAATGATTACATCCCTAATGGAATGAAACTCTTATTTGTTTTACCGTTTCAAGTCTAGGAATCCAACCCAACATACTCTGATATCAAAATACAACCTAACTTAACATTTTAAAATAAAAAATTTTAAATTACCAAAATATCCTTGTCGGCAACAAATTTTACAAATCTACCTAGAGATTTGTGAAATAAGATCGCAAATGATTTTATATTGATTTTTATAAGAAGGAGATACAGATCTCATTGTCTTTTTCTGATTAACAATTAAGTATAAAAATAGTGGTTATCTGTGTGTAGGTTAATATTGAAATGTTAAATTGGATCTACCCAAACAAAAAAAAACTGAACCCGTTTTATAAAAAAAAATTCAAAATTACAACGGCTTTAATTCAAATTTTAAATTAAAAAAAAATATATCTAATTTACCTAAACCTGAAAATTTCGATTTGGTTATGATGTTTGAGACTTGAACACGAACCGAACCCAAACCTGAAACTTTCGGTCTAGTCTCAATTTTAACTAAATCTGGCCAGAACCTAAATATTCGGTTCGGTCTGGGTTTATCCAAATGTACATCCCTAGCTTAGGTGAGAGTGCTCACCAATCTATTTGGTTCTTGGGCAAACTCATCATTGATTTGATTCAAATCCCAATTGTTAGTTTTTTTTATAGTTTTTGTTTTTTTTTTTAATTTTTATAAGATGGCCCATCCACTTAGCTGCGTGAGCCTAGTACTTGACTTAAGTCACTTCGACAAACTCCATTTTTTTGCGATGATTTGTATTTGTTTGGTTATGTTGACTTTCTCTCCGGTGCTAGCATATATTGAGACTCTTCTCGATTTAAAATTCATGATGTGACCCCTGACTTAGGTCGTTTATGAGAGACTAACACAAAATAACTGATCACCCTATTCTTCAACCCCTTGTCAAAAACCCTTGCTTTTACCCCCCAAAATTCATTTCCTTGATCCTCTTCATTATTTAAACTAAAAAGTTAGATTTATATGGCAACCCTTACTTTTTTCTCAAAAAATCTTGGTTTTTATTTATTTTTCTCTCAAAAAACCATTCCCTTTAATTCCTGATTTATTTGGCAAAATCCCTCCATACAAATTTTATTTTCTTCTCATTGATTTATTTAGTAATCCCTAATTCATGCTTGAAATCAGGTATTGAAAAAGTCACCTCGTCTTTAACCTCAAGGTTGAAGAAGTTCACTTACAATGGGGTTTTGAAAAACAAAGTCAAGGTTTCAACAACAGAAGAATATGGTCAAGGGGTTATGTCATCAATTTTAAAATCAAGGGGGAGCCCTCTGAAATACACACCATATCCCAGAGGGGTATCTAAAATCTGACGGCCTGCAAATAATCCGTGTGGCCCCTAGGAGATAATTATATCACGTCCCTCTTTTGGGATACATTAGAATAGTGAATTTCTTTTGTTTACTTTAACACAAAAGGGTCCATGTCATCCACTGTACTGCCTTGTGGAAACTTACTAGGCCATTGACCCTATAATCCAATCTTTTGGTAGACCTATACATAAATAATAATATTGTTTAGTAATTTCATGTAATTAAATTTGAACCTTTGTCTTAGTTGATTTCTATTTGATCATATTGTTGTATTCAAAATAATTGTATGTGCCTAACTAATGAAGCTAATAATTTTTATATAGGTACACCAAGAGGGAGTCTCAATATTCATAGGGTTGGTGGGCTTAAAAGAACGTGTCTTGATAGTGCCAAAATGAAGCTTCTTGTGTTATGCTTCTACTGAGGTGTTGCTTTTTAAGTGCTTGGCATAGTCATTTTATGTGGATCGCTCAAATCAAACGTGTAAAGTGAGTGCACTACGTGAAAAAAGCCCATATTTAATGGTCTCAGTCCGTCTAATATTTTCTTGTCAATTTTTATTTTTTTTTTTCCGACAGCCCTAAACTATCAAATTATTGGAAGAGAAGTTTCAAGAGAAACCCAAAATATCCATGGTCTGGGACTGATGATTTTGGTGATTTAACAAATGATAGAATGGCCCAAGGCGGTACATGTGCCATATCTAACCCATTTCTTGATCAAAGTTGCAGAATTTAGATTTCTTGAAACTATAACTTTTTGTTGTTCTGCATCAATGTTTATTGTGTCACACCCAAATAAAAACAAATTATGAAATTCAAATAAACTAAAGATGAACGGTGAAATACAATAAATAGCTAAAAATTCAGAATATCCACAATGGGTTCGCATGGTTTTATACCAAACCCACCTAGAAAAACAAAAGTTGAACAAAGCAGTGGTAGATGAACACAGATATTAATATTAATATATGAGATAAACAGTAGAGTAGAGACTAAGAAGTTAAAAAACAAACACAATGTCAAGGTTTTATGGGATTCGTATTGTCCAGTATCTAAAATTTTTAGCTTAAAAGAGAGAAAAAACAATCATGGGTTTTGATGATTTTTAAGGGATATAGTGACTGAATCACTAAATCTCCAACCTTTCAAGCTAGAATCAGAATATCTACAATGAGTTTCCTTGTTTTCATCCCAACCCCGCCTTAAAAGAAGAAAGAAACAAAAGATGAACATATCAGTAGTGGTGAGAAAATAGAACAAACTGAAACCCACATTATAGTTTTCACCGTTTTCAAGTAAAACCCACCAACAAGAAGTTCAAAGGCTAGGTGATAGAGAAGGAAAGAGAAAATACCTTTAATTCTATGAAATAGTTGTTAGAATTTAGAGGGTTAAATTTCTTTTATATTCAATGGCTTTAAACCAAAGGGTAAACCAATCCCAACTTCTTTTTTTTTTTTGCTTTATACTTTATGTTTTTTAATTTATTGCTTTAAGCTTTAGTTATTAGTATGGATTTTGACTTGTGTAATTTTAGCCCTACATCGACTAAGAAAAGAATTGATTTGTAATTCTTAAATAGTTGTACTTCTAATAGTTTTAAAGTTGATAAAAGTAGTAGACGGGCTCACACGCACACACGGGGGCCCAAGAGAAAAACCCAAGGTTCCAATTGGGATTTTGATCTACCAGTCTAAAAACCTTAATGCGTGTGCACATGTATGACTTACGCATAGGGGGGTGCAATGTCTCGAATATGAAGAGATTTGTGACTATTCTAAACAGTCACTTTCTCTTTTATTTATATGTTCTTGTTTAGTCGATTTAAAATACTTTTCTCTGATCTTTTACTTAATAAATTTTCGACTATTAGTATACTTTTATTCTTTAATGTGAGAGTACACAACAACGTCGAGTTTGAAATTACGTTCCAATTAGAGTACCATCTTCGAAACATGAGTTAATGTATCTTGGAGAACGAACACCTACAAATTGTGATACCATAATAGAGGAAAATTTCGTTTTAGGACAGTGCTTAGTGCATGTCTCAACCATTAATTTATTTATATGTTCTTGTTTAGTCGATTTAAAATACTTTTCTCTAATCTTTTACTTAATAAATTTTCGACTATTAGTATACTTTTATTCTTTAATGTGAGAGCACACAACAACGTTGAGTTTAAAATTACGTTCCAATTAGAGTATCATCTTCAAAACATGAGTTAATGTATCCTGGAGAACGAACACCTACAAATTGTGATACCATAGTAGGGGAAAATTTCGTTTTAGGACAGTGCTTAGTACATGTCTCAACCATTAATTTTAGGTAATATTTTTATGTTATATTTAATTTGAAAATCAGGAATTATTTCAAACTTTTTATCTCTCTTTCCATAAGAAATCAGTACACAACAGAATAACAATCCAAAAAGAAATTATATTAATTACTGATTTATATGGAAACAATGTTAAAGAATTTTAAATTTTGGCAATAAAAAATGTTTTACTATTTAACAACATAACATTTGACTCATATCATTACTCAAGAACCAGTTTCTTTGGATGATAATGAGGAGGATTAAATCAAAAGAAACGAATATCGAAAATGGAAATATTTTAATTTCATGTGCCGGAATTATATCCTAAATAGATTTAGTAATATTCTTTATAAGGTTTATTCCTCTGTTGAATCTACCAATACTTTATGGGAAAGTCTTGAAAAAAATATACTCTAGAAGAAGCCGACACAAAGAAAGTTGTTATTAGGCATTTTCTAGACTTTAAGATGGCAGATTCTAAGTTCGTAGTATCACAATCTGAAGAGTTCCAAATCCTTATTTATGAGATTCATGCTGAAGATATGAGTATAAGTGAAGGATTTCAAGTTGGATCGATAATTGAAAAATTACGACTATCTTGAAAATACTTCAAAAATAATTTCAAACATAAGAGAAAGGAAATGAGACTCGAGGATCTAGTGATAAGACTTAGAATTAATGAGAATAATCGAAAAAATGAGACAAATTCTATGATTTCTAAAGCTAATGAAAGAGAAGAAAAACCTTCCAAATTCACTAGAAAGTTCAAACCCAGATTTCAAATAAAGAATATAAGGAAGAACTTACATGGTCCAAAAAAGTCAATATCCAGAAGATCTAGGAAAATTACTATTTTTACAATAAACCTAGACATCGTGCCAAGAACTATCGCAAAAAAATAAAATAATCAGCAACACCATAAGAAACATGAACAAGCCAATATGACTGAAACTCAATTTGACAATTAGGAATTACTTCAAACTTCTTCTCTCTCTTTCCATAAGAAAACAATACACAATAGAATAACAACAGTTTCTTCACTTTATTTTTACAAAGAAGATAAAAAAGAAAGTAGAGAAACCCCACAAAAAATTTCTTGTTTTTTTAGTAGTAAACACCCCAGATTTACATCTGCCTGACTTGGCGTTCCATCATCTGGTTGTTGGGGATTCTTAATGATGAATGCAAAATTTTGAAAGCTTGCGAGGAGTCTTTTTTAATTCCCTATATTTTCCTCCCATTCCTTTAATTATATTATCTTCTTTCTCCTTGTCACGCGATATAGAATTATACACGTTTAGAATCACTACACCATATACTCGACTTAGTAAGTATACACGATTAGGTTTGCCACACATGTTGATAACTTTGAGATCTCACAACTCTAGACAAATGAGACCTTGAGACTTAGAAATAATCACATTGAAACCAAAAGAAGTCGCACGCAAAAAATTGTAAAAATTAACAAAATGATGAAAATACTTCTCGTAGGTCCCACACCTTTGAAATGTGTCGAAAATATCTTCATTAGTCTTGAAATGTGATTTCGAGTCTAATAGGATTCAAATCGACAAAAATCGAGAAATTCATGGACAATCACAAAATGACCGAAACACCCATTGTTGTCCAACTTGTACATAGAGACCTTGACTCTTAGGAAAACTAAAATAAAAAAATATTTAATAAAACAACCAACTTGAAATTTTTTTTAAAATTGAAATGAAAATTCAAATGATCAACTTGAAAATTTTAAATCAATGTTCAATATAAAATTTAATCGAAAAATTAACATTAAAGTTAAAATCAGATCGACCAATCAAATTAAAATTAAAATCCAATCAACCAATTAACATTAAAATTAAAATCAAATTGAAATTAAAATTTAATCAACCCATTAAAATTCAAATTAAGGTTCAATCGACCAACTACAAGTAGATTGAAATTTAATCGAAGAATCCAATAACTAATCAAATCAAAATTCCAACTCATCAACCAATCGGTGAATCTAAGCAACATTGAGCTATAGGAACGGTGTGAGTTACAAAGCATGGGAACATACTCTTTTTTCTCTTGTTATTTATAAATCAACTAAAAGAGAAAGTCTTTCTTTGGTTCGGTCAAAGAAAAAAGAAACAAATAAAGCAAAGAATAAAAAATTAAAGGAAAGCATCAAAAAAGAAAGCAAGAGAAAGAATAGAAAAAGAGAAAATGAAAACTAATGCCTTTATAAAGGGAGTCATATGTCCTCCTGAGGAGGAGAGGTTTTTTTTTTACAACAAAAAAAAGGGGACTGAATTTTGTTTTGAAGAATAGAAAAAGGAAAAAAGGGGACAAGGATTGACTCTTTAGCACTAGGATAGGGAACATTGGAATGAGGCTAAAAAGAGGAAGAAAGAGAAGACCATTCACCTTTCTCCATCACATATGCCACCTCTCATCATCTTCTTCTTCCCTATTTTATTCAATTAACAGTCTTATTCACATTCTTCATTTTCTTCACCATTTTACAATAACCCCAAAGTCCTCTCTCGATTCAGACCTTCTACCTCAGTCCCTTCTCTAAGCCTTTCCTTTTCAATGTCTCACTCACCTCTTTAATGCCCAGCAATTGCAGCCCACCCTCTTTCCTTACAACTTAACAATTAACAACCCATTATAGTAGCACTCCACACCTCTCCTTCTCTTCCTCTCAATCCCATCTTCTTCCGTAGTCCATTTATGATAACCCTACCATTAACCCCCATATATAGCAACCCCATTCATTCATCCTCCACTCATTACAACAACACTCCACAACTATCATTCTCTTCCTTTCCATCTCATCTTCTTCCTCACTTCACTTACAATACCCCTACAATTAATGCCTAACAACAGTCCCATCTCTCTCTTCCTTGCGCATATTTCAGTTATTAACGTCCTCACCACAGACCTTTCTATCTCGGATTTTTCTATCTTGGACCACTCTTTCTCGAGCTCGTGAAAACTCACTTTCAATCTCTCACAAACTCTTGAATCTTGAAGGATACACAACATCCCTTACATGTTTTGCAAGGATTGAAATTAATTAGAATATAGGTAAGATCTTGGTTCTTTTTTTATATGTAAACATTGATGTAGTTGTCGTGTGTTTGTATCAAGTTCATTGAAAAAAAATGATTGATGAGTTTTAACTTATCATGGGAGGAATAGTTGGAGCAATTAGTTTAAGTCTCATGTTAATTGCCGAAGTTTGAGATATGAACGCATTCGAGATTGAAGGATAATTGCAGGATTAATGCAACGAAGTCCTTATCATGAATTACTAACCTTTCTTGCAGGGACACCTAATGCATCTTTAGTCAATATGAAATATGATTTTGTTACTCATATTATCATACTAAGTCGAGTCACAAATTCACATTGGACTCTTATTAGTACGTTGAGTTGACTTACAGACCCTCATTAGACTCTTGTTGCTATGCTGAGTTAAACCCACTGATTTTTTCAAGACAAAGAGAGCGATTAAAATCAAATTTTTTATAAATAATACGTGCCAAACTCACTGATTTTTCAAGACAAAAGGTGGGATCAAAACAATTTTCTTTCTACTACAATATGGATTAACTAACTGATTTTTGGGAATTTTAGACAGATTTAATATGAATTTTTTATAAAGTTTGGTTGGATTAACTCAATACTAGGGCATTACAGCTCTTAACGTGGAAGATTTTCATAAACTTTAATGATATGACTCACTATTATTTTTGGTGGGTATTGGATCAAGTAAATCAGAATTTTTTTCATAGAATTAATGAGTTGACTCACTGATTTTTGGTGCATATTGGATTTGATTAAATCGGAATTTATTCCTAATTGGATAGCGAATATCGTGGTAGTACTGAAGGAGAATGGGAAGGTTAGTGTAGACACCCCATTTTTGCACTTGCTTGATTAATCAACTCGTCAATCCGATCACGACGATTCCCAATGATGGATGATTATTCTAATGCTCTATTTTGTTACTAGATATGTTTCAAAAATTCGGATGAGGTATCTCAAACTAACAAAATGTAGAAACTACGCTACACAAGGAAAATATAATCCCAAAAACATAGAAATCATCATTTTGTAGATAAAAAGAAGTTTTTCGATAAAAATCACTAAAAAATGACTAAATTACCAAAATACCCCTAACATTAAAAAATCCTTAGAGCCCCTTACATTTAGGAAAACCCATTCGAATACATAAAACAACAAAATAATAGCAAATAAACTATTTCATCAATTTTCACAAAATTTGATAAAATTATGAAAATGCCCCTCAAAAGGGTTGACAATCATTTCACTTCAAACAATTTCATAAGTGACACAAATCCATAATCTCATTGAATTTCTTACGAAAAATCGATTCCAAAACATTCCGGAACATCGAAAATCGCCTTGAAACGCAAAAGTTCTCTTCGGGGGCAAAACGATAATTTTTCAATTTTTAAAAGTTTTAATTTCAAAATTAATGAATACAATATTAATTATCGTAAAGTCAAACCTTAATAAAATTAATTTAAAAATTTAAACCAAGTCAATCTCATAAGACTTAAGTCAAAACCCTAATTAAAATTTAATCTAAAGAAACCAAGTCAATCTCATAAGACTTAAGTCAAAATCCTAATCTAAAGAAACTAGGTCAATCTCATAAGACTTAAGTCAAAATCCTAATTAAAACCCTAATCTAAAAAGACTAAGTCAATCTCATAAGACTAAAGTCAAAACCTTAATTAAAACTATAACCTAAAAAGACTAAGTCAATTTCATAAGACTAAAGTCAAAACCCTAATTTATCTTATCTAAAAGGAGACTTAGTCAAATCTTATATAGAGCCTCCACAACCTAATTTCGTAGGTTAAATAAAATCCTAGAAAAAGTAGGTCAAAAAGCCTTCCTAGCCTTCCCAAAACCTTGATTTTGAAGTCCTTATCCCTTACCTATCATCCAAACCCTAACTTTTACTTAAAAAATACCTAGAAATCTTACAAAAATGCCTAGAAATCCATCAAAAAATTAGAAAACACTCAGATGTAGGAAGCAGATACTTCATCTTAGAGATCAGAAGCGGATTCAATGACGAAAACGAAGTAACAAATCTCATATAAGGAATCTCTCCACTAGATTTAAGGAAATAAATCATCGCGAACATCTAGGTACATTTTCCTCTATTTATTTTATTTATTTATTTTTAGGTCTTCTAACATTGTAGTTTTCTTGAAAAATAGTAGAGACCAACATTTGCCGAACGGGGAAGGTGCTTAACAACTTCCAACCCCGTAACATGATCCTCGGACTTAGTTTCTTTTTGTAGATTAGTTATTTTTATCCATATTGAGTCAATGCTCGATTCCTATACCGTAATAATTAGGTGACGACTCCCAAACCTCAAAATCAAAAGTGGATCCGCACACCCCGTTGATCGAGGGCCTTTTCAGTGGCAACTCCACTGGGGATTATTATGGATCAAACTTGAAAAGTCCCAAGTATGGGAACATTGCCATTTAGACCTATTTTTTTGTGTTTTATTTATTTTTAGTTTATTTGATTCATTTATTTTCGGATTGTATTATATTCTCTTGGCATCATTTTTAGCATATTAGTATGGAATATTATTTGTTATGATTCAATTAAGAGTTGTTTGGGATGACCTTAAATAATACAGGATATTTAGAGAATGATGATGTGAAAAAATAGGTGTTGGCCCATTTTTTGGATTATTTTTTGGGTTTGTATTATCTTTTGGTATCCTTTGATTCGATTTTGGATACTTATATTTGGCATATAATTTTTATGATTCAATCTAGCGTCATTTTGGGATGACACTAAACAATGAAAGATTCAAAGTGACATATGAATGGAGGAAGGAATGATGGTGGTTGGGATGAGAGTCATGGAAATTTGTTTTTATTTTAGAAAATTTTTAGCACGTTACTATGCATGGGTGATAAGTTGTGTAAATAAATTATTTATGAGTGATGTGCTAAGAAATAAAAAAATTACTTTTTTTTAATGTTGTTCGTGATAAGGAAAGAATTCTAGGAAAAAAATTTCAAAAATAAATAAAATATTTTTTTTCTGCGTAGTGTGTCGTTAGTAGAAAATAATTTTTTATTTTTCATCTTCTTCTCAAATAAATTATTTGTGAGTGATGAGCTAAGAAACAAAAAAATTACTTTTTTTAATGTTTTTCGTGATGAGTAGAGGATTCCAATAAAAAATTCGAAAAAAAAAACTATTTTTATGCATGATGTGCCGTTAGTAGAAAATAATTTTTTATTTTTCATCTTCTTCTCAAATAAATTATTTGTGAGTGATACGCTAAGAAACAAATTTTTTTTTTAATGTTTCTCGTGATGAGGAGAGGATTCCAATAATAAAGCGCAAAAAAAAAATTTATTTTTATGTGTGGTATGCCGTTAGCAGAAAACGATTTTTTATTTTTCATATTTTTCTCAAATAAATTATTTGTGAGTGATGCACTAAGAAAAAAAATTATTTTTTGTAATATTGTTCGTGACGAGTAGAAGATTCCTATAAAAATCATAAAAAAATAAAATTATATTTATGCATGGTGTGTCGTTAGTAGAAAATGATTTTTTAATTTTCATCTTCTTCTTAAATAAATTATTTGTGTGTAATGCGCTAAGAAACAAAAAAATTATTATTTTTAATGTTGTTCGTGATGAAGAGAGGATTCCAATAAAAAATCGCAAAAAAAAAAAAAAGGTCATCACTCCTTATCTCAACGATTATCATCTTATCCTCGATTTAATATTTATTAAAATCTCAATTTATTTTGGATCGCCCAAATGGGACCCTTGATTGGACCATAATAAAATAAAAAATTTTCTTTTATTTAGATGAAAAATAAAATTTTCCCCCTTGCTTATTTTAATGTTGGATCATATTGATTATTCTTGTGATATAAATTTTGCCCATCTAATATGATATGATCTTGATATACATGCCTTGATTCAATCTTGATGTTATGAATATTGTGTGTATTTCTTAATCAATAATTGGAATTCATATTCTTGTGATCTGGTCTGGTTTATGAGCCCATTTAACTGAAAAAATGCCCCCGGCACACCCTACCTTGTTTTGCACACACCACTAGCATATTTATTGCTTTGCACGCTTGCATGTCCCTTATAGCCAACGTGGCACTATGCGTGACTTGCTTTCCTCGGAGATGTGACATCATTCATGAAAATCACAAATCTAGTCACGTATCTTAGGGTATATAAAATTGGGGCATTAGTACTGTTCGATCACGTGACACTGAAAGGTATATCGATGCACCCAGACTGGAGCGACCTGAGCCTTCGTCCTATTTTAAGTCGCAAAGTCACATGTCCCGATTACCAACCCTAGACTCGTACCTATACGGTATATCAAAGTTTACCAATTGCACTTCTTGATCAAAATTAGTGTCCAAGCGAGATCCTGTCTGCTGTACCCTACTATACGAGGGGGATAGACAACGTCTATTCTAGATGAGAGGTATTTAAGTGGGCCCTTGCTCAGCATCGTGCGCCACCTCTCAACTGAGGATTAAACTGGCTACTTTTGACTTCAAAGATTAGAGTTGGAGTCTTAGATTATCACCTAATACGGTACATCAAACCCAGTCACCACATACCGTCTGATTGAGTACGCTTGAGAGGTGTAGATATGTGATTTTTGTCATTATGATGGCCACATCTACGATGATTTGGAGTCGCCACCATTCAAATTGTAAGTGGGTGTAAATGGTTACTCGATGCACATTTTTTGAAAAATTGTCATTTTTGGCATTAGTAACTCACAACGGATAGGGAACTAAGCGAACCTAGGGATCCGGGTAAATGGCTCGATTGGAGAAAAGGGAAGGTGTTAGGTACCCTTTTCTCCTCGTCAAGTGACGGTAACCTCAAATAACTCGATCATTTGATAATAAAAATGGAGAAAATAAAAGTGCCACGTGTGTGCATTGTGTACCCTAGATAGAAATTCATTTTCGGCTTGATCATAGGGTCATTTCATTGATGGAAATGACCCTTATGAACCTTTAGCCTAGGGGTCCACTCATTTAAAATAAAGATAAAAGAGAAGATGGGGATATTTAGAAAAGGGAAAAGGAGGGAGAGAGAGGGGAGGTGTACTTCAAACCCACCTTGTACCCTTGATCTTCTTTTCTTCTTCTTATTCTCTCCAATGTCTTCTTCTATGAGTCTTCGTAGGTCCTTAGTAAAATTTGAGAGTATATATATTTTTTTGTGAAAGATTAGTGTGGGATTGGAGATGAGGAGAGAAAGTAGACTTTTGTTTTCTTTTTTTTGTGAGACTTGGTAACCCTTTTTTAAAGGAGGGGAAGGTATTTATAGGTGTTTGGAGGGTGTTTGAGGGTATAATGGGATAAAAAATTGGGAGAATAGAGAATGGCATGGGTTTTTCAAGTGAAGGGTATGAAATTTTGAGTATAAGTGAGGGTAGTTGTGTAATGAGGGAAATGGGTTGTGTTTTAACCCAAATGATTTGGATCCTACCCAAATCCATTTGGGTAGAGTATTTGGTGGGATAAGAGGAGTGATGGTTGATAGGAGGAATGGGGGTGTAAGGTAGTTGTTTAGAGAAGGAGTGTTAGGTTGGTTGAGGAGGTGAGGTGTTTAGATTTAGAGGGATGGGTAGTGTAAGAGATTGGTTGGTTGGATTTTGGGAAAATAAAGGAGATAATGACATGTGGCATATGTGATGAGAGGGTGTGGTGATGAGATTGGTTGATTGATTGATGGTGGTTGTTTGATTAGAGAGAGAGGTATGGTTAGTTAGTTGATGATGAGGGGAGTATGGGTTGAGATGATTTCATTGGAGTGTTTTAAGGAAGGTGATGGATAGAGATATGGGTTGTGGTGTAGGTGGTTGATGATATTAGAGAATAGGGATAGGTTACGGTATGTGGGATATGGGTTGTAATGTGGGTGGTTAATGAATGGGGATAGGTTAGGTTAGGGTAGGGTAGGGTATGGGTTGAGGTGATTTTGGAGAGAGGTGATAGGGTTAGATGGATTGTTTAAAGAATGGTAATGGGGATAGGTAATTAGATGGGGGAGGTGAAGGGTGGAGATGACATGTGTCATCTTTTGATGTTGAGAATGTGATTGGTTGATGTGGATAATGGGTTAAGGTTGTGGATTGGATAATGAATTGGATATGGGTAATGGTTTATGGGCTTTTAAGTGTTGGGCTTGGGTTTAGGAGAGTTGTGGGTCATTTTGACTTGATTGGGATTTGTTTTGGATTGGATATTTGAGGGAAGGTAGGTGTTAGGGATTAGATGACATGGAGTTAATTTTAGATTAGGGTGTAACGTGGGAAATTGGTTTAGGAGAGAGTTAAGGGTTTATGGGCCTTGCATGGGCTTAAGGTGTTTGTGGATTTCGAGGTGGAGCGGTGGAGGGTGGATGATGGGTTGGCATCCCAAGTCTCTTATTTTTTTAATTTATTAATTTTTTTGAGATTTTTATAGTTGTCGGTTTGATCAAAAATGCCATGTGTTTGGCAATTTGGGCCTTTTGGGCCCGTTGGAGAATTTTATCGATCGTTCAATTTCTCTTGGATATAAAGGAGGTGTGGTGAGGTCGAACATGTGTAGGATGGGTCGCAACCCTTCTTATAGGTCCCTTGGACCATTGGGAGGTCTTAAGGCCTTGCTTTACTCAAAATTGCCATTTTTTTATCGATTTGGGCCTTAGAGGCCCGTTTGCCTATTGAATGGAGCGGAGCATGTCGAGCTTTTTGGTGGACCTACTAACCCATTGAGAGGTGTTAGAGGCTTTGATTTTGACGAAAATGTCATATTTCGAGGGTTCGGGCCATCGAGGCCCGTTGGCTAAATTTATTGGAAAGTTACTGTTTTTGGGCCCTTTTGAGTGAGGGCCTGTTCAAATTGGGGTGTCTACAGCTGCTCTTCTTTGGAGGAATTACGTGCAAAGAATTGCAACGAATAGACTAAACCCCTATTTGTACGAACCCGTCGAAATTTTGTAAAACACGACTTCGAATTACAGGTCGAATTGATGACTTTTGTGAAAAAAATAGTTACTCAAACACGGGGTCTGACATAGTTACCTTATTGATTCCTTAGTCTTGATGACGCAGAGCTTGTGTGAGACCTAGGATTTGGTGACGATTTAGTGATTTTTGAAATTTGGATATTTCTCGATCGTGTTTTAACTCATCGAAATTGAGTGTAATTCAAAAGGATTTTTGAAATTTTCTGATTTTTTTGAATATTTTTTTATTTTTATTTTTACTTGATTTTTACTTGATTTTGATTTTTTCGATTTTTTACTTGATTTTTTTTTTTGGTTTTTTAGTTTTTATTTGATTTTGATTTTGATTTTATTTATTGACTGATCCGTGCCTAACACACGGATAACGCTAGGCTCGATTTTACCCGTGTTTAGAACACGGATAGCATTCCTATTTCTTTCATCCGTGTTTGAGGCACGGTTATGACCAAATTATCTTTATTCGTTCTACTGGCACAGATAGCACGCCCTTTGTTTCACCCGTACTGGTAGCACAGACCAGTATGAATTTTAAACGGTTAAAGCCTGCACACCCTTTCATTTTCAATTTCTTCTTCGTTTTCTTCGGTTTCTTTTCCCTCTTTGGCGATTTCTCTTCCTCTTCCTTTACTTCTTTTTGGTTTTCGTTGATTTGGACCTTGAGTTCGGCCTTAGGAGCGATTTGGAGAGTGTGTCACGCTTATTCGTTTAAAGCTTTTAAAGGGTTTGATCGAACTACGACTTCGCATTGAGGTATGTCGTTTCTTCTTTTTCCCTTTTCCTTTTAATTCTCTTGCCTACTTCGTGTGGGGACATTTGCTCTGTGCATAAATAACATCCCTTCTTTGTGCCACCCATTTTTGATTTTTTCCTTTATATGTTCCCCATGTGAAGTTTTCATGATTTTTCAAATATTTTGCATCTGTTTTCCTTTCCTTTTTGGAATGCAATCATGATGTAAATTACCCTGTCGATCTTTATTATATTTTCCGAGAATGTGTGGTGGTGGGTATGATTGATGGCTTGTGAATTTTGAAGATGGATTTGTGTGGTGTGATGGTGGAGAGTGGTGTTGGACAGAGTTTTTCCTAGGGTGTTTGGGTTTTGATATGGCAACGGTGGTGTTGTTTTGGGCGGTAGGAGGGGTAGATTTTTTGACCGTTAATAAGATATAGCGGTTTGGGACCGTTTTGACAAAAATTTTGATGAGGAGTTTGGACCGCTTGGGTGATTTTTATGATGGGTCGAGGGTCGATTCTTGGGTGCTTGCCGGGCTTGGTAGGTTTGGTTTATGGTTTATTTAGTCAGGTTAGAATGTATGGGGTTGTGAAGAAGACTGGGTGTTTTTAGAAAGGAATTGACGAAGTGATGGTGGTGGCTAGATTGTCGGGTTACGAGCAGGATTGTTTAGGGCGAGGAATGGGATGGTTTAGGTGAGAAATTGGGTTGGTTTTTGAATAGATACCCTGGGCGATTAATGGACTGGTTTAGGTGTAATATCAGGGTGGGAACTGGGTAGTTTAAGGTTTGTTCGGAATGAGAATATGATCGAGTTTAGAGATGGTTTGGGATTGTTTAGAGGTTATTTGGAGTAGGTGCTTGGGTCGAGTTTGAGGGACGACTCTTGGTAGGGATTTAGAAGTGGCTAAGGTTGCTTTGGGGTTGATTTAGGTGTTTGAGAAATGGTTTAGGGGCCGACTTTGGGACTGAAACAGGGAAGGTCTGACATAGTCACGGGACTGTTTTAGGACTGTTGGGATTTGAGTTGGACTGTTGGTGAAGGGGCTTGATTTTTCTTCTCTTTCCCTATTTTTAGCATGCTTTTTGGTTGGAACTATCTGCTTATCATGCTCCTTGCGTTTATTTTTTTTATTTTTATTTTTGTTTTTTTCTCTTTGCCTACTTGATTGTGAATGTTTCGACTTGCTTCAGATATCTGCGTATTTTCTCTCTTTCGAATGGTATCCCCCTGTGATGAATGATTAATCGGCTTGGCATGGGTATAGGCTTGGTTGGATGCGTAGGTTTGGATTGGGTTTGGTTAGGTTTGATTAAGTCTGACTCGGGTTGACTGGGTTTAATGGGTGGACTGGGTTGATTGAGTTGACTTAGGTTTGACTGGGTTTTAGATTGAGTTGACTTGGGTTGACTGAGTTGGCTGGGTTAACTAGGTTAACTGGGTTAATGGGTTTAGCCTGGTTGATTAAGGTTGACTGGGTTAATGAGTTTGTTAGGTTTTGACTAGGTTGATTAGGTTTGACTAGACTTTGACTGGGCTTTGATTGGGTTGAACTTAGTTGACTAGACTTTGGCTGGGCTTGACTAAATCTGTCTGGTTTGACTGAGTATGATTCGAATTGATTGGGTTTGACTCGGGTTTGATCGAATTGGGTAGGTTTGACTCAGATTTGACTGGGTAGGTTTGATTGAGTCAACTAGGTAGGTTTAACTCAGATTTGTCTGGTTAGGTTTGACTCCGATTTGACTAGGTAGGTTAGATTAGGTTGACTGAGTTGAGCGAGTTGACTGGGCCTTAGGTTGATTGGGTTGACTGTTTGATTCAGATGGGATAGGTTTGACTTAGATTGGATAGGTTTGACCAAGTTGATTAGGGTTGACTAGGTTTGACAGGGTTTGACCAGATTGATTAGGGTTGACTGGGTTACCTCGAGGTAGGCAAATAGGACACTTTCCTTTGCTGGCTCAGCGTTTTATTATTTTACTGATGGGTAGAGAGAGGAGGAGCCGGGTAGTGCATCAGTCGTCCGACGAGGAAAATGAGGTGAGGCCTAGGACCTAGACCTGCTTCACTTTGGGGTCCGATGTGGCCACAGAGTGTGGCTGGCCGAGACAACCCTCACTGAAGCCTGAGTCATCTATAGCTGGTTCTTCTTCTGGGAATAGGGTAGACGAGGCCAGTACTTATCAGAGTGGCCCAGTTGAGGATCTGACAGGCAGCAGCAATAGGAGAGGCCGGGCGGATAGGGTTGTGGGTGCCGACAGAGTGGGTCGTGAGGTTCCCAGGGTTGAGATCCTTGCGGAAGAGAGTGAGAGAGTACTAGATACCTCTCTGCTTCGTGGGCTAGGGAAACATGTTTCTATGCTTATTTGTTTGGATATCCCTACGCCCTATCCTTCCACTAGTTTCAGAGGTAGATGGAGCACCTTTCTTTCCACCGCTGCCCTATTTTCAAACGATATCCGAATGCAGTTTTCTACCGTGGGTTTTGGTGCATTCTTGCAGATTCCTACTCTTAGGGTTGATCGACCCTTGTTCTTAGCCATGGTTGAGAAATGGTTCCCTTCAACTCATTCTTTTCACATGTCGGAGGTGGAGATAGGCATCAGGCCTTCTAACTTTTTTGCCATCACGGGTATTGCGATAGATGGAGAGCCCTTGCCCATGGCCATGTTGTCGGTTCAGGAGGTGGGTGAACTGTTGGGCATCACCAGAGTCCCTGCCTCCATGGTGGGAAAGCAGGGGTGTATCAGCACGGAGGTATTGATGGGCCTTTTGTTGATAAAGGGGGAGGACGGAGCCCCTCATACTTATCGAGAGCGATCAGCCCGATTTGGAAATAGAGACTTTGATATTATCTTTCGCATCTGCTTCCTTCTATTCATCGGTAGCTGTTTCTTTTTAGAGGATGACTCTTCGGTTTTTACCACCTTCCTTTCAGTGATGCATGATGTCGATCGTATTGGAGATTTTGACTGGGGGAGTCTAATCTATAGTACTATTTTGGCTGGTCTGGATCGAGTAGTGGAGGGCATTACTGCGCCTCGTGGAGCTGGGATCTCCACACGTCTCTTTTGGCAGTTTATTAAGGTAAAAGATATTTTCTTTCGTTTCTTTTCAATTTCTTTCTCCATATCTCGCTCATCGTTTGACATTCCGCACCCTCTCTTCAGATTTTTGTTCACTTGTACTTACCCTTTTACCTGCTCACTCATCGCTACCCCGACGAGGGCTATCCATTGGGTGCCTTTTGGGCTACGAGAGATGCTAAGGCCATTAGGAGCAGCCCTAGGAGTGCCTGGGCCCACATTGATCGATGTCGACTTCGAGATGTGAGTGTCTGAACCTTTCTCTTTATTTGACTCTGAAACTGCCTGTATCTATTGTTTGACTATCTCTTTTGCAGATCTTTTCGGTTACGCTTTGAGACCTCCCCCGCACTGTCAGCAGGAGGTAGGAAGTGAGGAACGCCTATCGGCGTAACACCAGGCAACAGCGCTACCCCTTCTTCATCAGAGAGTAGAGGTACACATTTTACCTAGGAGAGCGTCTGTTCTTCTAGCACGACGGGAGTCTTCGTATTCTTGTCGCTCCACTTGAGCCCATCTCGGGGGTTATGACGGTAGAGGAGTATCTCGTCTAGGCGAGGGGCGTAGATACTGCTGGATTGGTAAGAGGGGGCGACTATCAGGCATGGTTCCGAGAGGCATCCATTGGATGCATCATGCCTGCAGTTACTACCCAAGCTGGAATCACAGAGATTGGAGGGGTTCTGCTACAGGAGCATGCCGTCACAGTACATGCTCTATCATTATCTCTTTTTTACAGAACTCACTGTTTTTTTATTATTCTCACTTGATCGGTGTTCTTGCTTTCGGGCTGATGATCTTCGTCGTCTCCGAGAGGGCTACGATGTGATCGAGGCTCAGGCGACGAGGACCGTGGAGATGGAAAACAGGTAGAAGGCCTCTAGAGCGGAGGTAGAGGAGCATGCTGCTTGGATTGAGGAGCAGGAGGCTCGTATAGAGGTGCAGACAGCCAGGATCTAGGAGTTAGAGCTGGAGATGATGCTGCGAGAGTCACGTTTGCAGGCTGAGATGGTACGTTATTTCTGTTTCATAGATCATAGCTCATAGCTCATGGTATTAAATTTTGACTGACTCCCTCATATGATCTTTTCAGGACTACTATAGATGCCGAGACAGAGCGAGCACCTCTGCGCGTCCTCCGACACCTCCTAGAGTAAGTGTCTGCATTTTAGTTGTTCATTTCTTTGCATATTCTGTACATATCACTGCCTGTGTTCTAATCTGCTCTGTTCTTTTGTTTTCATTCCTCTCCTTCCACTGGCCCTGCTGCCCCCGGCACTGATCTCGCAAGTACTATGGAGCAGGATGCTGCCCTGGATGCGGAGATATTCTTCACGGATTCGGAGGGACAACTGCGGATGCACGGTCTACCTTCTTCCGGGGTATCTGGCTCAAGTGTAGTGGCCGGGTCTTCTTCTGGAACTATCCCTGAGACTCAGAGTGCTTGGGACGATGCTCTTCCTTCCATTTGATCTTTGTGTTCCTGCCAGCATTTTAGACATTTTGTATTAGTTTTCTGAACATTATGTGTAAACATTTCAAACTTTTGTATGTATATATATTTGTGTCCATATTTCATTGTGTTTGTCTTATTATGATCACGTGTGCAATTGATTCGGGTTCCAAGGAGTTTTTTGGGTGTGGTATCCATCATTAGGGTTTTTGAGTCTTCTTGAGTTTTGGTGAGTCTACGGGTGGGTAAAGGGTGCGATTAGGGTCCCAAGGACCCTTTGAATGTGCTCTTTGAGTGATGTGAGTCATTTAGGATCTATGGTGAGTGAGGTGGTCCTTCGAGGTCTGATTTGGCCCGATATGATTCTGGCAAGTTCCTACGTGTCCGATATATATTTTGAGAGTTTCTGGGCATTTCGAACGCTTTTATCGAACGCGTAAGAATTTCTATCATTCTTTACATGATTTAGAGGTGTCAAGCCCTGAGATGGCCATTATGTAGTCTGGAATTATCGATATCTCAAATGACTCAAGACCCAAGGCTTAGAGCGTTCTGGTCCGTGTTCTCAACACGGATGGGTTTTTTCAATTTTCATCCGTTCCAGGAGCACGGATAGGTCATTTCCTCTTTTATTCGTGCCTTAAGCACAGATGAGTCACATTTTGCTTCATCCGTGCTTCCAACACGGATAACCTAAGATTGATTCTATCCGTGTTTTGGGCGCAGATCTATTGACATTTGTCCTTATCCGTGTTTCAAACACGGACCAGTATGATTTACTCTCTATTTTAAGCCTGTTTCAACTTCATTTTGTCCTAACATTTCACTTTTCACGATTTTTTACTTCCCTTTTTCACTTTTGACTGATTTTTGCTCTCCTTCTTTCTCAAAGCTTCTTCTCAAGCTCCATGGAAGTGTCTTCTACTCTCCCCAATTTGAAAATGTATGGCATTGTCGATCCTTTTTTGAGTAGTTGGATAAGTAGTATGGATAACGATGATTGAGCTCAATAGTGTTTTAACAAGTTGGGGTTCACTCTTTCTTTGCCCAAGGTTCCATTGCAATGGAGCTTGATTGAGGCTATGTTGGGGTATTGGATCCCCAAGCTTAACCTCTTTCAGTTTGGGGTGCATGAAATGACTCCCACCATTGAGGAGTTTGAAGTGTTGTTGGGGTTTGAGATATCGGGCCCAGTTGTGATTCCACCGTTGCGTAATGGATACCGAAGTGAGGCTTCCGATTTTTTTGGGATAAGCCGCAAGTTTTTAAAGATTCCGGATGGTGGATCGATTTTGAAGACAACGTCCAAGTCTTTCTTGATTGAATGCCTCACGGACTCCTCGAATCCGTTGATTCATTTTAATGCCCTCACTTTGATGGTGGTGAGCCAACTCTTGTTTCCGAGTGGCGGAGACATCATGGATCTTTCTCTTATTCACGTGATTCAGCAAGTCCGGGAGAGACACCGGTTGGCACCGATGCTTTTAAACGATATGTTCTAATCTCTCACGGCTTGTTCTTCCGGTCGTGATCGAGTTTTCCGAGGGTGTGCTCCACTCCTGCAGGTAAATTCCGAACTTAGCTTAGTTTTTAAATTTAAATTTGAACTTGCTAGTTTCCAAAGTTTAGAATGCTCCTGTTATTGTAGCTTTGGTTTATGGATCATCTAGCTTCAACTGAAGTGGTAAATCGCCCATTTTGCGTTAACGCCGATCTTGTACTCATGATATCGAGGCGAGTTGCTCCCTTCATCTCGGGTGGCAAAGAAGAATGTTATTCTTTTATCGACAACCTTGATGATGAAGAAGTGAGGTGGGTTAGGGCCTTCCAACCTCGAGGGTCTCCCATGATAGTATTTGACGGTGCCCGTTTTCTCATTTTGATTGGTCTTCACGGGGCAACCCATTATGTACCACTTCGGGTTCTTCGTCAATTTGGCTATGACCAGGGTGTGCTCATCCCTAAGAATTTCAATGAGTTGGTTGGTCCATTGTCGACTGCACTTTTGAGTCGACTCGTAAAAGAATGGGGTCGAGTTGAGGTTTTGAGTCGACCCATCTTTGCAACACACCAATTCCCGGCATACTTGCATTGGATTCGAGAGCTCATCTCTGGGAGACCATCAGTGTCGATAGTTCTCCGAACACGTCCTGGTGCTTCATCCTTCTTTGACTATCGAGATCGAGTGGAGGAGTCTCAAACTGATCATCGTCGAATTCAAGCCATTTGGCTCAAGTCCGAGAAGAAGATACAAAAAGAAATCGCTCGGCTGACATCTGCCCTTGCCCAGTCTGGATCTAGTGATGGTGGTGAAGTGGCTAGGCTTCGAGTTGAAGTTGCCGAGTTGAGGGATCGACTTGCCCAGTGTCCTCATTTTGAGGACTTTGCAGCATACTTGGTGAGCCGTGATGCTTCCGATACCGAGAAAGTGATGATGAGTCAAGCTGCCCGGATCTGTACTTTGGAGGAGCGCCTTGACTCTTTTTTCATTTCTCACCATGATGTTTGACTGATTGCGCTATATTCTCACTTTTGTATTTTCTTGTCATTAACTGGATGTATGCAAAAACGTTGGAAGATTAATGCAAAGAAAATAAGTTTTGTACTTACTTGGCCTCAGGTACATCTATTGTTCTTGAAAACTCGAAGTTTTGTTGAATACGTCCTAGATTTTTCATCATCAGTCAAAATAGTAGTTTTTTTTTATTTTTTTTATTTTTTTTATTTTTTATTTTTTTGAAATTTTGTTAAATGTCTTTGTCAAATGAGTACGATAAATTCAGAGTTTGTAAATCTTATTTGGTTATGACAATTTCGGTGTTTTTACCAAACACAGGGGATACAAGCGTCAATTGTGTTTTTGGTACCTTTAGAATCATGCCCAGTGCCTTGGTATTGGAAGCTTGTTATCTGTTTGGGTATCAGGATTTGGAAAGATTTTTCCGTTCACAGTTTATACTCTTGCGGGCTAGGAGTTTTTTTTTTTTTTTGCTATTCACCCCTATTGCCCCTGGTACCAATTAAGGTTTTCACCGGACCCGATTTCCACATTTTAGCGCATCGACGTTCTTTTTGAAATTTTCATCGTGTCAGTGGTTTTGATATTGCAATAATCTGATTCTTTTACTCATAGCGCCCTTTCGGGTTTTCACTATGCCCTTTTAGACTATGTTTGTTTCTTTAAATTCTTCCATTACAATTCAGTTCGGAGTCTTTGTGTCTCTGTGGCTTGGTGACCAAGTTGAGCTGCGAGATTGGCGACTCTACTCTTGTAGTGGCACTCTTTCTTGAGTAATAGATCTGGATTTCCCTCTTGAGTTTGCTGACGACTATTCGTGGTTCGACAACTCAAATTGAGCCGCGAGATCGGCTACTCTACACTTCGAGTACTCTTTTTTTTCAAATATCCGACCTGGATTCCCCTTTTGAGTCTTCCAACGACTAATAAGACTTTGGTGGTCCGGACCAAGTCACAAGATCATTGATGCTGCCATTGTCATTGTGTTGTCCTAGAACGTTCCCTGATCAAAAAGGACTTTTGTTGGGACGGAACGTTGGCTTAGGCTAATGGTAGTGGAAAGTTACAAAAAGGGTCTAGGTCTGTCTAGAGTGGGTTGGACTTGAGGTTCGTCTATTTTTGTTTCAAAAATGTGATCTGTGTTTCCTCCCCGCATCTCTCGAACTTGTTTAAGTTGAAGATCTAGGTCGAGCTCAGATCAAATGTCCAAGTTTTTGACTTTTTTGAAATATTTTTAGCCGTTCACAGTTTATCCTCATGTAGGCTAGGAGTATTTTGATGCTTTCTTCTTGTTTTTTCTGATTTTCTCTTTGATTTTCTTTCTTTTGTCACTTTTTTTTCTTTTTTTTTTCGGTATCGTTTTGTAGTTGTTGACTGGCCCCAGTCTTAGGTTAAGAAATGAACGTGATAGCTCAAAAGGATTGACTAAGGTAGATAGTTTGTTCAGGATATCAAGGATGGCCTTTCGTCATCTCAGGGTTAGTTCTTAGGCGTAGTATTTCTTAACAGTGTCAGCATTGATCGGTTGTGGGAAGACTTGTCCATCCATCTCCGTAAGGTTCAGAGCTCCTCTTGTCATTGCCTTTTGCACGATGAATGGTCCCTCATAGTTCGGTCTGAATTTCCCTCTAGTATCTTCTTGGATTGGCAAAATTTTCTTCAACACAAAGTCTTCTGGTGAGAAATTTCTAGGTTTGACTTTCTTGTTGTAGGCACGGGCTATCCGTCGCTGATAGATCTGTCCATATCAAATGGCTGCAAGACGTTTCTCCTCTATCAGATTCAGTTGATCAAACCGAGCTTGAATCCATTATGCTTTATCTAACTCTGCTTCTTTTAAGATCTGGAGGGAGGGAATCTCCACTTCTACGGGTAAGATTACTTCCATTCCATAGAACAGTGAATACGGAGTTGCCCCAGTCGAAGTCCTGAACGAGGTTCAATAGGCATGAAGTGTGAAAGGCAACATGTCGTGCCAATCCTTGTACGTAACTGCCATCTTCTCGATAATTTTCTTGATATTCTTGCTGGTAACCTCGACTGCTCCGTTCATCTTAGGTCTGTAGGGTACAGAGTTGTGATGAGTGATCTGGAAATCTTCGCACATCTTGATTATATAATTTTTCTTGAAGTTCTTGGCATTATCAGTCACTAGTCTGCTAGGAAGTCCGTATCTACAGATAATCTTGTTCTTGACAAACTTCAGGACATTGCTTTTGGTGACATTAGCATATGAAGCAGCTTCTACCCACTTTGTGAAGTAGTCGATGGCCACTAAGATGAAGCGATGCCCATTTGCAACTTTAGGTGAGATTGGCCTGATGACGTTCATTCCCCAAAGTGAGAAGGGCCAATGAGTGGTCATATTATGTAGCTCTGAAGGCGGAGCATTAATCTTGTTGGCATAAATCTGACACAGATGGTATTTGTGAACATACTGATAGCAGTCATTTTCCATTGTTGTCCAGTAATATCCCATCCGCATAATCTTCTTTGCTAGCATGTGACCATTCATGTGGAGCCTACAGACTCCACCATATACAGTCTCGATTAATCATTTTTCTTCTGCTTCTACCACGCATCGGAGCAAGACCTCGTGGTGCGATTTTTTGTACAGAATACCATTATTAAGAAAGAATTGCCCTGCTAGTTTTTGAATGGTTCTGCGATCATTTGACGTTGCATCTGAGGGAAGGGTTCGATCCTCGAGATATGCTCTGATGTCCGAGTACCAAGGTTTTTCTTCAGATTCTTCTACTTCGACGGGAAGACAGTAAGCCAGCTCATCTTGAATTT
This sequence comes from Akebia trifoliata, assembly GCF_017979445.1. Classification (NCBI taxonomy): domain Eukaryota; kingdom Viridiplantae; phylum Streptophyta; class Magnoliopsida; order Ranunculales; family Lardizabalaceae; genus Akebia; species Akebia trifoliata. The sequence goes on from NC_141377.1 coordinate 26,341,322, forward strand.
CAATCTCAATTGGGTCGATGACCAGCTCTTTTGAGATACTAATAATGGAAGCAAGCGTAGCTAGTGCATCGATGAATTGATTCTTAGCTCTTGGCATGTATGTAAATGAGATCCTGTCAAAGCGTGAGCTTAGTTCTTCTAGATACTCGTGGTAAGGGACCAGTCTCTGTTCCCGAGTCTTCTATTCTCCAGTCGTCTAATAGACTACTAAGCTTGAATCTCTGAAAACATCGATCTCATCTACCTCGAGATCTAGTGCTGCTTTCAACCCTGCTATGCATGATTCTTATTCAGCTTTGTTGTTAGAGCATTGAAATTTCAATCTGATGGCGATTGGCACATGGGAACCATCTGGTTTGATTAAGACTACCCCTATCCCATTTCTTTTCTAATTGGCTGTTCCGTCGAAGTACATTTTCCAGCCTGGTTCTTCGTCATCTTCATCATTTTCAATCTCGATAAATAGTATGGCTTCATCCGAAAAGTTCGTCTTTAACGGCTCGTAGTCAGGCAACGGGTGCTTAGCGAGGTGGTCTGCGATGGCTTGCCCTTTGATGGCTTTTTGAGTGACATAAGTAATGTCAAACTCAGATAACAATAACTGCCATTTTGCTGTGCGGCCTGTTAATGCTGGTTTTTTGAATAGGTACTTCAGGGGGTCCATCCTGGCGATAAGCATAGTTGAGTGGCTGAGCAAATAATGACGCAGTCGTTGAGATGTCCAGACTAATGTACAGCAAGTCTTCTCAACTGTTGAATATTTCGCTTTGTAATCGGTGAATTTCTTTCTGAGATAGTAGATGGCCTGTTCCTTCCGTCTTGATTCATCATGTTGCCCTAGCACACACCCTATAGATGTTTCTTGCACTGAGATATACATCAGTAGAGGTCGCCCTGGAGTAGGAGGGACTAAGACTGGTGGATTGAACAGATATTGCTTGATCTTGTCGAATGCTTCCTGACAGTCTTTGTTCTACTTCTTCGACGTATCTTTCCTTAGTAGCTTGAATACCGATTCACAGATAGGCGTCAATTGCGCTATAAACCGACTGATATACTGTATTCTCCCCAGAAAGCCCCGAACGTCCTTTTCTGAAATAGGTGCCTTCATTTCGAGGATATACTTAGTTTTTACCGGATCTATCTCGATACCTCTTTTGCTGACTATAAACCCCAATAGCTTGCCTGATGTTGTCCCGAACACGTATTTGGCAGGATTGAGCCTTAAACTTTACTTCCTGAGCCTGTCGAACAACTTCTTGAGATTTACCAGATGATCTTCTTCTACACCGGATTTAGCGATCATGTCGTCTACGTAGACCTCCATCTCCTTGTGGATCATATCGTGGAATAATACGGTCATTGCCCGTTGGTACGTCGCCCCCGCATTCTTCAGTCCGAATGGTATGACTTTGTAGTGGAAAGTATCCCATGGTGTGATGAATGCAGTCTTTTCTTGGTCTTCTTCTACCATTTTTATCTGGTTATAGCCTGAGAAGCCATCCATGAACGAGAACATGCCATGCCCTGCTGTACTATCGACTAGATTGTCGATGTGTGGAAGTGGAAAATCGTCCTTAGGACTGACTGTGTTCAAGTCTCGGTAGTCAACACACATGCGTACATTTCCATCTTTCTTAGGTACTGGGACAACATTGGCTAACCACTCAGGGTACGTAGAGACTGCAAGAAATCCGACTTTGAACTGTTTCATGACCTCGTCTTTGACCTTGAGGGTCTATTCTGGCTTTAGTCTTCTCAGTTTCTGCTTGATCGACTTGCTAGTAGCAATTGGTAGTTTGTGGACAACCAGATCTGTGTCTAACCCAGGCATATCCTTGTATGACCATGCAAAGACGTCCTGATACTTTCGTAGGAATTCGACCATTTCTTATTTTGTTGCGACGTCAATAAAGCTCCAATCTTGACAATTCGTGGGTCCTTTTCGGTACCAAGATTGATTGAATCTGTATCCTCGATATTTTGCTGAACACCTTTCTCGTGACGTTCCACCAAGTTTTTGATTTCTTTGGGTGGGTACTCCATTTCGTCCTCAGACTCTTCTTCTATCCCCATTAGGTCGAAGTAGAGTTCAAGATCAAAATCATACTCATCCCTTTCAAATTCTATTTTATCTAAGTACTTATTTGATTTAGACAAATCCCTTGAAATTTTTTTTTTATTTTTGAAAAAAATATTTTTTTTTGTAATTTTGAAAGCTTTTTGATTTTTTTGATTTTTGAGAAATTTTTGTTTTTTTACTTTTTGAGAAATTTTTGTTTTTTTGTGATTTACTGGATACCTGAAATAAGAAGAACAATCGTGCAAATTTGTTAATAAAGATAGGGAGCCCTCAAAATAGTCTTTACCCGAGGACGAGGGCTCGTTATGATCCTCAGGCAAATTGATGTAGTCTAACGGTATTTTTTTTAGGCCTCAATAACCTCAAGAGTTAATGGAAATTCTTCCCAGTTGTGCAATGTCTCCCCTTCTCTGAGGGGGCGAATGAGATGATCGAGTGATTTGTTGGATGATTTGGTTGATGGTTTGGAGATGACCATGATCTCCGATGGTTTGTTGTCAGATTGGGGCACAGCCCTCCCAAGCTTGGTGGGATAATGACTGATGCCCAGTCAATGTCCATGAAAAAGGTTGATTCTTTCTCGTGGTTTGTAGTGATTTCCACTTTGGTGGATTCTAGAGCGGTCTTTGATGGAATTTCATCGGAATCTCCATTGAATAAAACATCAATGCCTTCTACGAAGGATGATTGAGACTCGATGACTGGGTCTTCTTAAATGTAAATAGGTTTGGATTTTACCACTTTTGGCCTTTTGGTTGCTTTCATTGGCAGTGATTCTGATAAGCTGTCGGGTCTAGTATGTGATTTTGGAAAGTTGATACTGATATGTGGAATTCTGCTTAGATTCTAGATGTTCGGTTCACGATTTTGCCTTCTTGCTAGTCGGAGTTCTTTTTTCTTGTCATTCATTTCTGCAATATCGCTTTTTGTGGGCCTAAACCCCAGACCGAAATAAGGAGTATGCTTTCTTACTTCGACCGATGTAGCTCTTCTTCTTCCTCCTGGTCCCAACCCTTGCTTGGGTCGATAACCTACCATTTTCATAACCCGACCAATCGTCAAATTTGTTCTTGATAGCTTTGTCCTTACCTTCTCTTTCTCCTTCTCGATGTGATTGACAGCAGCGAATTGGTATGAATGGTAGATTGCCTTGTCCTTTGTCATTTCGATATCAATGAATGGCACATCTTGAGCTCTCCTAGCTGGAATAAGGTTCTCTGCCAATACTGATATCATCCTCTGTCCCATGATAAATTTGACTCTTTGGTACAACGAGGAAGGTACAGCTCCAGCAATATGGATCCAAGGTCTGCCCAGTAACAAGTTGAAGGTCATTGGTATTTCCATAACTTCAAACGTCACTTCAAAGGTGTAAGGACCTATTGTGATCAGTAGGTCCACTTCGCCCAGTGAATCCCTTCTTGAATTATTGAACCCTTGGATGTCTTGTTGTTGGTTTCACATGTGACCAATCAGCGTTGAGTTTCCGGAAGGTTGCAAGCGGACAAACATTAAGCGCTGAGCCATTATCAATCAGTATTCTGGCAACCATCATGCCCTTGCATATGACCATAATGTTTAGTGGCTCGACGTGCCCTGTTCCTTCAGGCATAAATTCATTCTCTATGAAAATAATAGGATTGGGGGCCATAATCTAGCCTACCATTTGTTCCAACTGCGCCGATGAGGTGGTTGTAGGTACATGTGATTTCCCCAGAACTCTTAGTAATGCCTCTTTGTGTTCCTTTGATTTCTGCATTAGGCCCAAAATACTAATTTGAGCTGGCTGTTTGTTTAGCTGGTCCACGATATTATACTCACTCTTTCGAGCGAGTTTAATAAAGTCTACAGCCTCTTTATGTGTCACCTTTGCCTTCACTTCCATCTTATCATCTTTATACAGCTTACCCTTTCCCTTCACTTTTTTTTTCTCTTCGTCTGTCACTTCTTTTGCTGTTTCTTTTGTTTCTTCTTTGATGTTCACTTCATTTTCTGACGATTTCTGGTACTTCCCTGCCTTTGTTATACGGTCGATGTCAGCCACCGTTGCTTCCTTCATAGTTTCAACCCTGGTGGTTGTGGTGATAGTGGTTTCATAGCTCCAAGGAACTGCCTGGTCAGAGCTATAGGGGAATGGTTTAGGTGAGCGTATGGTTATGGGGGGTAGATCGGGTTTCATATTGAGGATGAGGGGTAGTGGTGACGATTTGGGTATAGTGGTGGTGGGAGGAGCTATATGAGGATTGTATGGAATGACGAGTGGTGGACGTGAGGAGGAGGTGTATGATATATGAAGGAGAGGTCGGGTTGATCCTTGAGGAGTTGGCAGTGTGTATGGTCTAACAAGAGGAGGTCGGGTTGAATTTTGATGGTTCGATGATCCATAAAGAATAACTGAGGTGGTCGGGTAGCAGTATTTTGATGAGTGGGGTGGATGGTGAGGTCGGCCAATCTGAGTGGTGGTAGTGAATTTTGGGATGCGTTTGTTGTGTAGTGGTTGACTGTGTTAACCGTTGATGCCTTGAATTCTTGGGTTAGGTGGACCCTGATTTTTGTCCCAATAGGTGCTATCTAATCCGAAGGATTAAAGTTGAGTTCTCCGCAGATGACATTTACCCCGTGCCCATTTCCTTCCCCATTATGATTAGGTAGGAGGTTTTGATTGATATTCTGTTGTTGGGATGGGTTGGCAGGCCCATCCAGGATGAGAGCCATTTTATCAATCAGGTTTTATTCTTGATGCTTGAGCTGCTAGCATTGGTCTGTAGAGTGCCCTGGCGCACCCATATGAAATTCACAGAACAGGTTCGAGTTGTACCCTAGCCCTTTAGCAGCCTCGGGGTTTGGTGGACGTTTTACCAGGTATTCACCCCTGAGTAGGATTGGCAGTAACTCTGATAGTGTCATAGGTAACTTAGTGAACACTTTATTTACTCTGTTGGGTCGTGCCTGTTGATTATGCCCATATAACGGTGCCTGCTGTGCAACTGGTGGAGGATTTGCTCGAAATGAATTCTGAGGTAGAGGGTTTCATGTTGGCGGCGTTGGTGCCCATGAAGTTGACGATGCTTGTGGTCTTGGTGCTGGTGAAGGGATGAAGAGGGGTCGATTCGGCTGTACGTTATTAACCTGAATTTCTTTCCTCTTCTTTCTCGTAGGTACTGGCTTTCTCTGAGGAGGGATTCCTGTTGTTGCCCCTAGACTCGTGAAGTTAAAGATCAGACCGGTTCAGATCCCATCTTTGACCCGATCCGCCACTTGTACTAGATTCGAGAATGTGCCTGTGGTATACCCCACCAGATGAGTATAGAAGGCGTGCCCTAGTGTTGAGAAAAAAATGGTGTTCATCTCTTACTTTGTCATTGCAGTAATTTTGCCAGAACATCTCGGCTAGGTCTTGCCAGTTCTTAATGAGCGAGTGATCCAATCCAGAAAATCATTTGAGTACCGGCCCTATTAAGCTCCTCTGAAACAACTACACCAATAACATGTCATCCTCGCCATACTGGCAAATGGATCCACAATACAACTTCAGATGCGATAGCGGACACCTTACTCCGTTATATTTTTCAAACTCCGGACACTTGAACTTGGCTGATAATTGAGCATTGGGGTAGAAGCACAGATCCTTGAATCGGGTTCCGCTCATAGTGTTGAGGCCCTTCATCCTCCTCATTTCTTCCTACAGAGATTCGATTTGCTGAGCCAGTTTTTCATCTGTTGCACTTTTGACTTCCGTAGCCCTGTACTCACATTCATCGTCGGGAATGACCACAGGGGGTGGCTGATTCTGTGGAATATAGAGCGGAGGCCCCTGGTATTCAGGCACTACAGGTGGCATAGTGGTCTGTGGTCCTTGTGGAGGTTGCTCGGGTAACTCTTGATTCAACCCGGATGCATGTTGCTGTATCGTTTGAGCTTGTAGGATGCTAGCATTGGCTAACACAGTACTTACTATCTTTTCTTGCCTCTCAATTATCTTTAGTAGTGCTGTGATTTGTGGATCGATACCAGAGGTTTCGGTTACTGGGGGTTGTGCTGGTTCAGATGATCTCAGAAAATATGAAGGCACTTCTGGCTGCTTGTATTTCTTTCGCTTGGCCACCTGTGGGTACAGGCAACCAAGTGTTACTATCTCATTTACAAAAAGAAAGATGCATGATGTTTTATTAAGTCGGGTAAAGTTGTTTATCATGACTTTTAGTACAAAAAGTAATTTCTCGATGTGGAGCCGGTATCAACATTGAGTTGGTAAAATATTTTACAAAAGAATTACATCAGCACGAAGCTGGCATCGATACGGAGTCGATAAAATATTTAAGGAAAGGTAGTTTCATCAGCCCGGAGCTAGCATCGACACGGAGTTGGGAAAATATTTTGAAAATAGAATTATCTCAACATGGAGTTGGCATCGGCACGGAGTCGGCATAAACACGGAGTTGGCATTAGCACGGAGCTGAGATCAACACGGGGTCGGAAAAATATTTTGAAAAAGTAATTTCATCAGCACGGAGCTGGCATCAACACAGAGTCAGGAAAACATTTTGAAAAAGTTAATTTCATTAGCACGGAGCTGACATCGACACGGAGTCGGGAAATTTTTTGAAAAAGGTAGTTTCATCAGTACGGGGTTGGCATCGACACGGAGTCGGAAAAATATTTTGAAAAAGATGATTTCATCAGCACGGAGCTGGCATCGACACAGAGTCGGGGAAAATATTTTGAAAAAGGTAATTTCATCAGCACGGAGCTGGCATCGACATGGAGTCAGGAAAATATTTTGAAAATGTAATTTCTAAGATAAATCGAGTTGGAATGCCCATGTTTTTGGTAGACTCCAATTCAGTTATCTGAAATCACTGTCGGCCAGGCGGATCTCCAAGGAAGAGGCAGCGCACAACGGCACTCTTAAATCACCTTGTTCCCTGAATAGACATAGTCTATCCCCCTCATATAAACAGGGTAAGATCTTTCTAGGCACCGACTTTGATCAAGGACTGCCATTGGTACCTTTTGAAATCTAATTTTTTTTAATGCATTCGAGTTGATTGGCTGGTTGTTATCTTTGTTAGATCATGATCTTGGTTCAAAATTGGATCTGGATCTGGTTTGTAATAGATCTGGGCTGCGGATCCAGTTGAAGATAGATCTAGGTTGTAAATCCAGTTGAAATGGGTTGAATCTAGGTTGTGGACCCAGTTAAAAATGGATCTGGGTCTTGGACCCAGATGAGAGTGGACCTGGGTCGTGGACCCAGTTGGAAATGGACCTTGGTCGTGGGCCCAGTTGGAGACGGATCTGGATCGTGGACCTGATTTAAAAATGGGTTTGGATCTGGGTTGTGGACCCAGTTGAAAATGGATCCGGGTCGTGGACCCATTTGAATGGATCTGGGTCGTGGACCCAGTTGGATTGGATCTGGTTCGTTGACCCAATTGAAAATGGGTCTGGGTCTTGGACCTAGATGAGAATGGATCTTGGTTGTGGACCCAGTTGAAAATGGATCTGGGTCGTGGACCCAGTTGAATGGATCTGGGTTGTGGACCCAGTTGAAAATGGATCTGGGTCGTGGACCCAGTTGAACGGATCTAGGTCGTGGACCCAGTTGGATTGGATCTGGGTTATGAACCCAGTTGAAAATGGAACTGGGTTGTGGACCCAGTTGAAAATGGATCTGGGTCGTGGACCCAGTTGAACAGATTTGGATCGTGGACCCAGTTGAAAATAGATCTGGGTCTTGGACCCAAATGAAAATGGATCTGGGTCGTGGACCCAGTTGGATTGGATATGGATTGTAGGCCCAATTTTGACAGGTACGGGTCGTGGACCCGGTTTAGATGTATACGAGTGGGGACCCGGTTCGCAAAATCATTTTTGGTTTGGGAAAATCCGTAAATCTTCCCCTCTTTTTTTTATTTATTATTTTTTCATTATTTTTTTATTTTTTTTTATTTTGACTAACAAAGATCCATTTTACTTAATTTGTCCAAAACTTGGGATTTTTTTTTCTACGGGTCATCAATGTTTGATCAATAGTGAGTGAGCCTATTCAAAAATGGACTGTCGAGTTCATTTTGTAGGGTCTAGTTCAATCTAGTCCGTGTTAAAGGCACGGATGTAACCCTCATTCTATTATCCATGTTTTAGGCACGGATAAGACATTTACTATTTCAACCGTGCTCAAAACACGGGTAAAGTAGTTACTGTTTTAACCGTGCTTCCAACACGGATGAGGCATGCTTTGACTCAACCGTGTTCCCAACACGGATGATGCTCATTTTTGTCCATCCGTGTCATGGACACGGACCAGAAAGAAATCCAGTTTCTAGAAATTCACAGAACTGTTTTCTTTGCACCTGTTTTCCATGTCTCCCCTGTTTTATGCCCTTCGCTCATTGTTTTTCTTTTGTTTTGAATGATGCTATGTGCATCACTCCTTTTTACCTAAGGGAGGATAAGAATAAATCGGAACATCTACCTAAGGAACTAGGGGTGCCCCCTTGGGCTTACAACTCGGGCTTCGAGGCCCGACTATGACTTGTACAATTACAACTTTGCTTGGGGGTCGATGTGGCATTAAAAATTTGTGTCCTAGCCTCGTCTAATCGGGCACATGCATGTGGTTTAATAGGTGGCTTCACGATTACCCGATCTTCAAATCTCGATGCATACTGAAGTACACATGTCGTTGGTTGGTGATATCAAGCCATGGAACTACTAAGCATCGGGGTTAAGTATATTGAGGGTGAGGTGTCTTTGAAGTGGGGCTATGCTTGCAAGTGCACATGTGTATTTTTTTCATTTCTTTTCATCGACCCCCTTACAAATATATAATACAAACAACAATAAAAAATAAATAAATAAATAGTACAATGGACATGTGAAACAAAATAGAAAAGAAACATAAGAAACCACAAACAAACCATGTTAGTAAATAAAAATCTATGCTTTTTTTTTTTTGTGTTTTTCAAAATGACCGAGTTGTCACAAGGGATGAGCCATGGTTCCCCAGTAAAGTCGCCAGCTGTAGATACGTGATTTTCTTCATTACAATGGCCACATCTACGATGGTTTGGAATCGCCACCATTCAAATTATAAGTGGGTGTGAATGGTCACCCGATGCACATTTTTAGGAAAATTGCCATTTTTGGCATTAGTGACTCACAACGGATAAGGAACTAATCAAACCTAGGGATTCGAGTAAGCGACTCGGTTGGAGAAAATGGAAGGTGTTAGGCACCTTTTCTCTCCACCAAGTGACGGTAACCTCAAATAACTCGGTCATTTCACAATAAAAAAGGAGAAATAAAAGTGCTAGTGTGTGCATTTTGTACCCTAGATAGGGATTCATTTTCGGCTTGATCATAGGGTCATTTCATTGATGGAAATGACCCTTATGAACCTTTAGCCTTGGGGTCCAGTTACTTAAAATAAAGATAAAAGAGAAAAGGGGGATCTTTAGAAAAGGGAGAAGGAGAGGATAGAGAGAGAGATGGGGGGCACTTCAAACCCACATTGTACCCTTGATCTTCTTTTCTTCTTCTTCTTCTCTCCTATATCTTCTTCTATGAGTCTTCTTAGGTCCTTGATAAAATTTGAGGAGAGAAAGTAGACTTTTGTTTTCTTTTTTTTTTGTGAGACTTGGTAACCCATTTTGGAAGGAGGGGAGGGGTATATATAGGTGTTTGGAGAGTCTTTGAGGGGTATAATGGGGTAAAAAATTGGGAGAATAGAGAATGGCATGGGTTTTTAAAGTGAAGGGTATGAAATTTTGAGTGTAAGTGAGGGTAGTTGTGTAATGAGGGAAATGGGTTGTGTTTTAACCCAAATGGTTTAGATCCTACCCAAATCCATTTGGGTAGAGTGTTTGGTGGGATGAGAAGAGTGATGGTTGATGGAGGGAATGGGGGTGTAAGGTAGTTGTTTAGAGAAGGAGTGTTAGGTTGGTTGAGGAGATGAGGTGTTTAGATTTAGAGGGATGGGTAGTGTAAGAGATTGGTTGGTTGGATTTTGGGAGAATAAAGGAGAGAATGACATGCGGCATATGATTGAAAGGGTGTGGTGATGAGATTGGTTGATTGGTTGATAGTGGTTGTTTGATTAGAGAAAGAGGTATGAGTTAGTTAATTGATGATGAGGGAAGTATGGGTTGAGGTGATTTCATTGGAGTGTTTTAAGGAAGATGATGGATAGAGATATGGGTTGTGATGTAGGTGGTTGATGATGTTAGAGAATAGGGATAGGTTAGGGTATGTAGGATATGGGTTGTGATATGGGTGGTTAATGAATGGGGATATGTTAGGTTAGGATAGGGTATGGGTTGAGGTGATTTTGGAGAGAGGTGATGGGGTTAGATGGATTGTTTAGAGAATGGTGATGGGGGTAGGTGATTAGATGGGGGAGGTGAAGGGTGGAGATGACATGTGTCATTTTTTGATGTTGAGAATGTCATTGGTTAATGTGGGTAATGGGTTAAGGTTGTGGATTGGATAATGAATTGGATATGGGTAGTGGTTTATGGGCTTTTAAGTGTTGGGTTTGGGTTTATGAGGGTTGTGGGTCATTTTGGCTTGATTAGGATTTGTTTTGGATTGGATATTTGAGGGAAAGTAGGTGTTAGGGTTTAGATGACATGGAGTTAATTTTAGGTTAGGGTGTAAAGTGAGAAATTGGTTTAGGAGAGGGTTAAGGGTTTATGGGCCTTGCATGGGCTTAAGGTGTTTGTGGATTTTGAGGTGGAGCGGTAAAGGGTGGATGATTGGTTGGCATCCCAAGTCTCCTATTTTTTTAATTTATTAATTTTTTTGAGATTTTTGTAGTTGTCGGTTTGATCAAAAATGCCATGTGTTTGGTAATTTGGGCCTTTTAGGCCCGTTGGAGAATTTTATCGATCGTTCGAATTCTCTTGGATATAAAGGAGGTGTGGTGAGGTCGAACACGTGTAGGATGGGTGCCAACCCTTCTTATATGTCCCTTGGACTATTGGGAGGTCTTAGGGCCTTGATTTACTCAAAATTGCCATTTTTTATCATTTTGGGCCTTAGAGGCCCGTTGGCCTATTTTGTTGGAAAATTGGTATTTTTAATGGAGTCGAGCATGTTGAGTTTTTTGGTAGACCTACTAACCAATTGAGAGGTATTAAAGGCTTTGATTTTGGTGAAAATGCCGTATTTCGAGAGTTCGGGTCATCGAGGCCCATTGGCCAAATTTATTGGAAAGTTACTATTTTTGGGCCCTTTTGAGTGAGGGCCTGTTCAAATTGGGGTGTCTACAAGAGGTATATAAGTGCACTTGGGCAAGGGTAGCTGGATAAATTGCATTGCATGTAGTAAATCTAGAGTTTAAGAGCTCCCCATAGGTCACGACCGGTACTAAGTATGAGTGTTCCCGGGTTGCTCTAATCAATCCAACCACATTGAAAACCTAAAGAGGAGATTTAGGCAAAAATTAAGGTATCAGCAAATTGGAAGAAATGTCCTATCAAGAAGAAAAATTCATAAAGAAGTTTACTAGAGGATGTAGAAAATTATTCAAGTCACAACATTCATTTTTAGTTGAAAGCTCACATCTGATGAAGATAATGTTGAAGTCGAAGAAACTCAGAAGTCATTTTGAACATTGTAGGATATTTAACAGTATGTTTACTTATTCAAGTATTCACAAAAGAAAAATGTAGAACCATCGACCACTTTGAAAAAAAAGATCTTCTATTATAATAATCATCAAGATTTTAAGTTTAGCATTTCTAAAAAAAAAATTGATCAAATTCCTTATTACACATATGATAATCTTAAGAGTCTTGAATTTAAAGGAATGTCGATTCTTCTGTCTATCATATATCAGAGTCCATAGTTGCTCGTTCATATTTTCCAAATATAATTCATTTCATCAGTTTCATAGTCAAGTTCCAGTTATAAGCCAACCTTGAAAGTAAGGGCATTTTTTTAGAATAACTATGATTCCAAAGTTTTCATTCTTGATCACATGATAAAAAGAAAATTTTACAAAAGCTTAAAAGATTTGGCGAAGCCTAATAATAATTATGAATTCAGATGCATGATAAGCCAATAAAGGCCCAATCTTTTAAACTTTGAACTCGATAATACCGACTCTTTAACTAATTCAAGTCCGAGAAGCATAGCTCCAATAAGTTTGAGTCCAATAATTGAGACTCTGACTTTTTTTGAATCATAGAATGAGTAGGTTTTTTGAAGTACCTACAAACCTAAGTTCGAGTCCGAGAAATGAGACTCCAACCTTTTGAATCATAGAATGAATAGGTTTTTTGAAGTGCCTACAAACCTAAGTTCAAGTCAGAAAAACGAGACTCCAACTTTTTGAATCATAGAATGAGTAGGTTTTTTGAAGTGCCTATAAACCTAAGTTCGAGTCCGAGAAACGAGACTCCAACTTCTTGAATCATAAAATGAGTAGGTTTTTTGAAGTTCCTACAAACCTAAGTTCGAGTTTGAGAAACAAGACTCCAACTTTTTAAATCATAGAATGAGTAGGCTTTTTGAAATGCCTACAAAACTAAGTTCGAGTCCAAGAAGCGAGATTCTAATTTTTTGAATCATAAAATGAGTAGGTTTTTTGAAGTGCCTACAAACCTAAGTTCGAGTCCGAGAAATGAGACTCTAACTTTTTGAATCATAGAATGAGTAGGCTTTTTGAAGTGCCTAAGTTCGAGTCTGAGAAGCGAGACTCCAACTTTTTGAATCATAGAATAATAGGCTTTTGAAGTGCTTACAAACCTAAGTTCGAGTCCGAGAAACAATACTCCAACCTTCTGAATAATCCTACAAACCTAAGTTTGAGTCTAATAAATGAGACTCCAACTTTTTGAATCATAGAATAAGTAGGTTTTTTGAAGTGTTTACAAACCTAAGTTCGAGTCTAATAAATGAAACTTGAACTTTTTGAATCATAGAATTAGTAGATTTTTTGAAATGCCTACAAACCTAAGTTCGAGTCCGAGAAACGAGATTCCAACTTTTTGAATCATAGAATAAATTGATAGGATTGTTAAGTTCCTGTAAACCTTAGCTAGAGTTCAATAAATGAGACTCAAATTTTTTCGGACTCTAAAAAGGAATTTTGATAGGTTTAATGAAGTTTATAAATCACCTATCTCGTTATTTAAACTTACCATAATTCAATATTGTGTGATTGTCTTCAGTGCGTATATGCATTTCAATTTGAATCATCATTATTAGTAAGAGGAGATCTCTAAGATCTGACATTCTTTTAGTTTGGGAAGAGTTTTACCCTCAAGGATCCGAATGCCTCGACGAATTGCTAAATCAGGCTGCAAAATGAATTGTCATTAGCTTTGGCATTCAGATATCGTACTATCTACTAAAATACATTTGCTATCTAGTTTGCTTCAACCCTCTGCCAAAGAGGGGCATCTGTACATACCCAATTTTTGCACTTGCCTGATTAATCAACTCGTCAACCTGATCGTGACGATTCCCAATGATGGATGATTATTCCAATGCTCTATTTTGTTACTAGATATGTTTCAAAAATTCGGATGAGATATCTTAAACTAACAAAATTGTATAAAATATGCTACGCTAGGAAAATATAATCCCCAAAACATATAAATCATCATTTTACAAAAAAAAAAGCTTTACGATAAAAATCACTAAAAAATGATCAAATTACCAAAATACCCCTAACATCAAAACATCCTTAGAGCCCCCTTACGCTTAGAAAAATCCATTCAAATACATAAAATAATAAAATGAAACCAAATAAATTATTTCACCAACTTTTACCAAATTCGATAAAATTATGAAAATACCCTTCGTAAGGTTTGACAATCATTTGACGTCAAAAATTTTCATAATTGACACAAATCCATAATCCCAATGAATTCCTTACAAAAAATCGATTAAAAAATATCCTGGAACATTGAAAACTGACTTCAAACGCAAAAATTCTCTTCGGGGGCAAAACGATAATTTTTTAATTTTAAAATTTTTTAATTTCGAAATTAATGAATAAAATATTAATTAACGTAAAGTCAAACCTTAATAAAATTAATTTAAAAATCTAAACTAAGTCAATCTCATAAGACTTCAGTCAAAACCCTAATTAAAACTTAATCTGAAGAAACCAAGTCAATCTCATAAGACTTAAGTCAAAACCCTAATTAAAATCCTAATCTAAAAAGACCAAGTCAATCTCATAAGACTAAGTCAAAACCTTAATTTAAACCCTAATCTAAAAAGACCAAGTCAATCTCATAAGATTAAAATCAAAACCCTAATTTATCTTATCTAAAAAGCCTCCCTAGCCTTCCCAAAACCTTGATTTTGAAGCCATAACCCCTTACCTATCATTCAAACCTTAATTTTTATTCAAAAAACACCCAGAGACCTTCAAAATTACCTAAAAATTCATCAAAAAATTATAAAATACTCAGATCTAGGAAGCAGATACTTTATCTTGGAAATCAGAAATGGATTCAGTGATGGAAACGAAGCAAGGAATCTCTCTACCCGATCTGAGGGAACAAATCGTTGCGAACATCTAGGTACATTTTTCTCTATTTATTTTATTTATTTGTTTTTAGGTCTTCTAGCAATGTAGTTTTCTTGAGAAGTAGTAGAGATCGATGTTTGCCGGGCGGGATTGGTGTCTAATACCTTCCAACCTCGTAACGTGATCCACAGACTTAGTTTCTTTTCGTAGATTAGTTATTTTTATCCATTTTGAGTCAATTATCGGTTCCTAGACCATAATAACTAGGTGGCGACTCTCAAACCTCAAAATCAAAAGTGGATCCGCACACCTGACGGATCAAAGGCGCTTTCAATTAGAGTTTGAATTGACTTTACAAACCTAAACAAGGCCTACCCTAAGAATAGTTTTTCTATGCCGAGGATAGACCAACTGGTATATGCGACTTTAGGCTATGAAAAATTGTCCTTCATGGATGGTTATTCTAGCTACAATTAGATACAGCTTAACCCGACAGATCAAGATAAGACAACCTTTATCACTGAGCAAGAGCTCTACTACTACAAAGTTATGCCTTTTTGGGTGAAAACACAAGGGCAATTTATTATAGGCTGGTAACAGAACTCTTCAAGGATCTGTTAGGCAAGACTGCAAAAGTCTATATTGATGATCTGTTGGTGAAGAGTAAAAAGAAAGAAGATCATGTTGTTGATCTAGAAGAGGTCTTTTCTAGAGTGAGAAAAGTTGGGATGAGGCTCAATTTGGAGAAGTGCACTTTTACATTAACTTTAAGGATGTTCTCGGGCTACCTGGTCACAAGGAGAGGTATAGAAGCCAAGCCAAACTAGATCAGAGCACTACTAGAGATGTCCTTCCCGAAAATGCAAAAAAAAGTTCTTAGTAGGAAGAGTAGCAACCTTAAACCGATTCATTTCCAAATCTTCAGATAAGTGCAGGCCATTATACCAGTTACTGCGAAAGAATATCAAGTTCGAGTGGATAGAGGAATGTGAGTAAGCCTTCACAAAGTTGAAGAAATATCTGGGCAAACTGCTTATACTCTCTAAACCAGAAGTAAAAGAGGAACTAGGGTTGTACCTAGCTATTTTAGAATGCGCACTCAGTTCTGTCGTGGTCAGGAATGGAACAACGATAGAGCAGCCTATTTACTTCTTAAGCAAGACCTTCACTGATGTCGAGAGACATTATTCCAGACTCGAGAATATGGGATTAGCTCTAGTCTACATAACGATACGCTTAAGACCGTACTTCCAGGCACACTGAGTACATGTCATTACAGAGTACCCCTTGAAGTTTATCTTAAGGAAGATGGAAGGATCAAGCAGAATGGAAAATTGGACTGTACATCTAGCAGAGTTTGGATTGAGTATAAGCCTAGAGTTTCACTGAAAAGCCAAGCAGTTGCAGATTTCTTGATAGATTTCCCAATAAAGAAAAAATAGATATGTTGGTAAAAGAGCTAGAACATGCTGAAAAAGGGTAAGAAACGCACAACCATCCAAGATGGAAAGCTTACGTGGATGGATCTTCAAACCTAGAAGGGTCAGGAATAGGAGTGGTGCTAATCACTCCTGATGGATCCAGGATAGAGAAAATGGTTAGATTGGGAGTCAGGGCATCAAATAATGAAGCAGAATATGAGGCAATACTACTCGACCTCAATTCATTAGCAGGGCTGGGGGTAACTGATGCTACAGTCTATAGTGACTCGCAGCTAATAGTTAATCACGTCAATGGGACGTTTGAAACACGAGATCTTAGAATACAACTCTATCTGGAGAAAATCAGGTCTGCCATACTTCGAGTTGGGGAGATCAGAATAAAGTACATATTGCGGACAAACAACATGCATGTAGATGCCTTAGCCTTCATAACCTCAATGCTGGCAGGACAAGACATAAGAAAATTACCATTGGGCTGCCAAGAAAGTCTCGTGATAGACTAACAAAAGCAAGTTAGAGATTTTTGTAAAGAACATGGGATAATGTAATTATTTTCCACGCCACAGTACTTGCAGGGCAATGGATAGGCTGAAACTACCAACAAGCTACTAATAGATACGTTAAAGAAAAGACTAAAAAAAACAAAGAGAAGATGGACAAGAGTCTTGCATGGCGTGTTATGGGCTAATAAGACAACTGTCAAAACCTCCACATGGATGTCCCTGTTCACTATGGCTTATAGAATGGAGGTAATGATTCCTATAGAAAATAACTTCCCCACAATAAGATCTAGAATAGTGTAGTCTAACTAATACAACCAACAGATAATTATAGAAGTAGATATTGGAAGAGAAGCGAGAAACAACGCTGATAAGGCTAGAAAAATATCACAAGAAGCTGTAAAGTTACTTCAACAAGAAAATTTTTCACAGGTAGTTTAAAGAAGGAAATCTAGTGTTGCATAGGGTATTCAAGAATACAGAAGAGCAAAACAGCGGCAAGCTGGACGTTAACTAGGAAAGGCCATATAGAGTAGCAAGAGTAGGCTAGAAGGAAGCTATTACTTGATAACAATGATCGGTCAAGAGCTACCTAGATTGCTAGTAACCTACGTGCGGATTTAGCACTGAAGATGGATCTCACCTAGATTTGGGTCTACGTGGGTCTTTTTTACCTTAATTGGTAGGGTAAAAAGCTGGTTGGGGCCAACTCTAAGACGAGTAACGAAATACTAATGTGGATCCCACCTAGATCCGAACCTATGTGAGTCTTCTTTGCCTTAATTGGCAAAGTGAGAAACTAGTTGGGGTCTTTTTCTGTCACAAGTTCAAGAGCACTTAAGATGGATCCCACCTGGCCACCTGGATCTTGGCCTATGTGGGTCTTCTCTTCCTTAATTGGTTGGGTAAGAAGCTAGTCGAGGCCCAACTCTAACACAATTAACGAAGCACTAATGTAGATCCCGCCTAGATTCGGACCTATGTGGGTCTTTTCTGCCTTAATTAATAGAGTAAGAAGTTGGTCGGTGTCCTACTCTATCATGAGTTCAAGAGCATTGAAGATGGATCCCACTTGGATCTAGGCCTACGTGGGTCTTCTCTACCTTAATTGGTAGGGTAAGAAGCTGGTTAGGGACTCTGATACGATTAATGAAACATTAATATAGATCCAGTTTGGATCTGAACCTACATGGGTCTTCTCTACTTTAATTGGCAAAACAAGAAGTTGGTCGGGATCCTACTTTGTCACAAGTTCAAGAGTACTGAAGATGGATCCTACTTGGGTCTAGGCCTATATGGTCTTTTCTATCTTAATTGGTAGAGTAAAAAACTGGTCGGGTCCCTACTCTAGTACGAGTAAATCAGTATTGAGATTGGCTCATTTTAGAGTTTGGTCTATGCAACTCTCCTCCACTTCAACCAGTAGAGTGAAGAACTAGTCGACCATACTCTATCTTGAGTAGAAAGCCAAGAGAATTATTTAGCGTAAAAGTAGATCTTTGAAGACATCTACCAATGGGTAAGAGAAAAGTTGTTAAAAGACTGTAGTTTGCCTTAGAATAATAAAAGTGCTGAAAAATAGTCATTTCAGGTACAAAGAAATAAAAGCTAAGTTAAAGCCTTTATTAAGAACATAAAGTCAAAGAGACCTCCCCGAAATATAGTGTAGTTACCTTTGGAAAGGTTCGACCTAAGTAAAATTTACATAAGGTAGAACCTGGGGGGAAGAGGTAGTAAATATGAGCAATTCAAATAATTTAACAGTGGAATGTGCAACTTCAGCAATAATATGAGCAGTTCAAACAATTTAGTAGTGGAATGTGTAGTTTTAGCAATAATATAAGGAGTAAAAGCAATTTATCAATGGAATGTGCAGCACAAGCAGTGCGAATAAGAGTTCACATAGAAGGTAGATTAGCAGTTGGCTTAAGTAAGGCAAGCAATGCGAAGGAACAGATTTGCTAGAATCTTTAAGTCAAGTGTAATGTTGAAATTATGCTAAGTTAGAAAGCAAACTAACAGATTGTGTATGCAATGTAAGCAGTATGAAGAAGTGAAGTTTTATATTAAAGATAAGAATAGTACTTATGTGAAAGCAAATTTTCTCATTAATAACAAAAGAAAGAGTACAGAAGAGGTCCCAAAGATGAGATAGTACAAAAAATAGTAACAAAAACAAAGTACAACTGAAACCAAGGAGCATATCTTCATTCGATGGCAGATGGTTGGTTGGCAGAAAATAAAATCTCTACAGTAGGATTTGGAGGGTTGACCACTTCGTCCTGATCAACATCAATAATAGGGGCAAGAGGTAGGTTAGAAGGCAGGTCAGGGGGCAGATCACTAGCCTGGGTAGAAGAATCAGTCGTCCTGGCTGGGTCCAATTCTACGGTAAGCCCAGCCTCCATAAGTTCACTAGGGACTCATTCCAAAACAGCAATAGGGTGCCCCTTCTCATCCAGTTGGAAGGGTAGGAATAGCCTGAAATGCCCAGTCCAGCTAGACATATTCTTGATCGGAAAAACAATAGGACCTTCATCCTCATTATCCTCTTCATCTTCCTTATCATCCTCCTCCTCATATTGGAGATGAACAACTTCAAAGCCTTCATGGTAGGCCTTAGTAGAAGTTTTCTCTGCCAATCGAGAGTATTGGGCTTAAAATTGCCCCAGCAGTCTCTTGGTCTCAGCTTCATCTTCCTTGGCCTAAGTTGCCTTAGTCGATTCAATAGCAGTTCTAAGGGAGCCTAGGTCAAGTTCTTGCTACTGCACTTTCTCTTAAAAATCCACCAACTATGGGTCTCTCCTCTGCACTCTCTTATTATAGCTGGCTAGTTCCAATTAAAGAACACCCTAGAAATTTGTTAGCTTCTTATTGGTGGCTTTCAAGGTTAAGTTTGCCTTAGAAAATTATGCCAAGTTTGCTTCCATCTCCTCTTTAGTCTCTTGGGAAATTTGGCTAAAATAGGTCAACTCAGCTTGGAGTTGAGTTATTTTTTCTTCATACGCTCTAGCCAGGATAGTCGCCTGGTCCTCAACCTCACACTTTTTTAGAAGGCCAAGGTTCCATAGATGTTGGCATGCGAGAGGAATAAAGCAGTTAAGTGAGTAAAGCATGCAAAGTAAATAGCAGAATAAGAAGAACAGAGAATTACCTGATTGAGGTTGTGGACAAACTGATTGAAGCCCAGGTTAGCATTGGCCCGATCCTCAACATCATAGTCATTGGGAGAGCAGAGAGATAGCAGCAACAGGATCCTTTACCCCACAACTCTTATTTTAAACGTACAAATAGGGTCAAAAAATGTTATTCTCATTTTCATCTTAGAGGAAAGCCCCGTGACCCCTTCAAGAGAATGTAGTTTTGTCTAAAGTAGTTCTGCGATGACTAGGACCCTCTTACTTAGACTCTTCTAAAAGGAAAAGATTCTTCAAACTTGTCCTAATCAAAATACTCTTCTTGCACTATTGAAGATCAGGGATAGGGCTGTGTTCCCTGATGGCGTCCGATTTTTGCCCTACTTGAGTCTGAATCTCCTCAAGAAACCCAGTAGGGACAATAACAACAACAACCATAGTAGAGGTAGAAGTAGAAATAGGAGCAGCCTGTCCCCTACGCATTAAGGCTAGCTGACCTGCTTCTCTGGTAAGGATAAAGCCTTGACAGGCTAGATTCTTCTTTTTCTTCTTGGTTTGGCCAATGGGAGGAGCATCCTTGATGGCAAAATAATAGGAGAAAGGGAACTCTAAAAGGTCAATGTTCATGACGTCGGAGGACTCTAACAGAATTGGAGGTAAAGGAAGATTATAAATAGAGGAAAAGGAAAGATCAAGATCTTCTAGGATCTATTCGGCCTGACCAAAGGAAACTTGACCAGATAAGGCTCGTCGTGCAGGTGGCCAAGGAAAAACAGAGGCAAGGGGAGAATAGAGATCTTTCGAGATCGATTGGGCCTGATCAAAGGAGACTCGTCGAGCAGATAGCCGAGGCAAAATAGGAGCGAAGTCTTCTACCACCACCCCCTCAATAGATTTGATTCAGAGGTCCAGTGCCACTAGCCTTTGATCTTTGTATGTTTAGGTTGTTTTTGTTTAGCCTCTACAATAGAAAGGGTAGAAAAATCTATGAAGAAAAAGAAAGCAAAAGTTAGAAGCAGATTAAGTTGCAAATAAAATTCCCAATTCTTGGAGATAAGTATGGGATCCTTGTACCACCATTTGTTAGCACTAGGGAGAGAAAGAGCCAGTGCCACCGTTGCTCTCTTGGAGGACAGCGAGTAATACCCTGGACATTGGGGATGACATTCAGATTGTATATAGGAAAGGAAGTTATTCGGGGTTATGCCTATCTTCTCCACAATCTCCACCAAACGGTAGAAGTTCCTAGACATTTGACTTGGATCCCGGTTTATCTTACTTAATACCTCTTTAAGGAAGGAAGAAAGAGAGGGAAACTACTGTTAGTCTTAATTTGGCTGGTATAGACTAAGATTTCTCCCTGACGACATTTGTCAAAGGTTATTGGGTCGTCACTGACCCAAAGAGACACAGAGGCTGGGATGTAGAGTCTCTGCCTAAGTTAGGTTATGCTAATAGCCATTTAGAAAGTAAGTTTCCAAAAAAGAGAAGACAAAGAAAGAAGATTGTGAAGTAGAAAAAAAGAGATAGAGAATTTTTCACAGAATTCAGAGAGACGCAATCACAAAGTTATAGAACAGTAAAAGGGAGAATGAGCGCTAAGTCTCCTATTTATAAAGAATAAGTAAAAGAGTACATACGCTAGAGGGGATAGCCTAAATCCAACATAAATGTTGCAGTTTGGGGGTAGTGCAGATGATAGTGGGGCACGTGGATGGATATAGATGAAGACTCATTCATTTTAGCTGTCGTAGATGATTTGGAACGACGTTGCATTAAATGCGTCGATTCATTAAGAGAATCAAGACAACCAATGAGAAAGGAGATACATATCTCGAGAAGATGGAAAGATTTTGTGTCTTCTCGAGAGGAGGTAATTGTAGAGGGAAATAACTACGCAATTATCTGAGTCGTACACGTGTCCAAGCCTATTAAGTGGTATTATGCGCAGATCAGCATATGGGCACTTCCTTTCAGTAAGGCAGGTCAAAGTAGAGATCTCCCTAGTCTGGCTAGAAGAACAACACATCACTGAACGAGACCTGGTCTGCCAAGCAGGGTAGATTTAGTCACAGAATAACTGTAATCCCGATATGCCCATGCCAATCCTAGAGATCTCAGAAAAGATTTCTGCAGTATAGTACGACTAATCCCAAAGATCTTTTTTTTATTTGTAGATCTATAAAATAAAGGGATTCCCTAGGATCACCGCCTGTGAGAGGAAAAAACCCTGATTCACAGTAAGGATCCATAAATAGCATAGTGAGCATAAAAGAAATGATCTTTTGGTTGATTGGAGGTCTAGCTAATTCTTTAGACTATTCCTCTACTTCTCTAACTTGAGCATCGAAGTGATTTTGACAGGTATCACGCTGGCACGAGGAGGGAGGTAACATGAGCGACTTCGGATCAATGAGACATATTCCATCAGCACCGTCCACCGGATTCTGACCGCACACTTATATTTCTGGAAAGCTCAAAAAGTTGGGTTTTTAATAAAAATATAAGGAGAAATTCTTACAAAATTTTATTTTATAAATTTATCACATAACCCAATATGGTACAAAAATAGTTCCCTATTATCCCATTCATACATCCTTGACAAAAAATTCTACATCAATTAGTACATATATGAAAATTAAATGAGGTTAATTTTGTGAGAAAATAAACTCAAAATTCAATATAGACTACTGCAAATCAGAAAAATTCAATGAATTGTTTGATTAAGATCTATAATAAACAGAAGAAAATGTTTTCTATTATAATTTCAGCAAAAAATTTCTTTGAAAACAATTCTCAAAAACATATTAAATTGCTTTGTTTGTTTTCAAAAAAAGTTCATAAAAACACATGAAGGTCCATGAAAGGTTCCAATTGATTTCGTTAGTTTTTCAATCTTATAGATTTTTCTATAAATTTTTCAATCCAACATGTTCCACCAATGTAAGCAATAAACATTAATAAGTGGGTTTTAATAAATTTTCATAACATTAATTGAAATATTAAAAATGATCATAACAATGAAATATTCAAATGTTATCTCTAAATTTATTAATAATACCACCCAACCAAGAATCTAAACATTATTCCTTCCACGACGAATCAAGATTGAAACTTATTACAACCAAATAATTCTAAGAGAATTAAATGAAAAAAAGATAAAGAAAAATATTACATTAAAACTAAGAAAATAAATTCTTTTTAATAGTCTTCTTGCCCATGTCGACACCTATCTAAAAGCTAAAAAATTTTGGTAAACAACCATGAGTCCCAGAACTCCATAGGATCTTCCTTTCTTTCCAAAAATTATAAAAATAATAAGCAAATATGGCAATGCTTCAAACTCATACAACGAAATCAATAAGATATATCTATCAGAATATCAACATAAATATGTGTGAGAATATTATTTACTTTCCAAACAAACATATATATATATATATATATATATATATATAATATATATATATATATATATATATATATAATGAAATGCACAAGTCTCAATTTTCACACCAGCTCGGCCAACTGTAGACACCCCATTTTTGTATCCGCCTGATTAATCAACTCGTCAACTCGATCGCAATGATTCCCAATGATGGATGTGTATTCCGTTGCTTTATTTTGTTACCAGATGTGTTTCAGAAATCCGGATGAGGTATCTCAAACTAACAAAACCTTAGAAACCACGCTACGCTAGGAAAATACGACTCCAGAAACATAGAAATCATCATTTTTCAGACAAAAAGAAGCTTCACGATAAAAATCACTAAAAAACTATCAAATTGCCAAAATACCCCTAACATCAAAACAACCCTAGAGCCTACATTACGCTTAGGAAAACCCATTCAAACACATAAAATAATAAATCGAAACCAAATAAATCGTTTAGCCAATTTTCACAGAATTCGACAAAATTACGAAAATGCCCCTCATAAAGTTCACAACCATTTCACACAAAAAATTCATAAATGACACTAACTAATATTTCCATTGAATTTATTACGAAAAAGCGATTCTAAAACATCCTAAAACATTAAAAACCGACTTAAAACGTGAAAATTCCTCTCTGGGGGCAAAATAGTAATTTCATAATTTTCATAATTAAAAAATTCGAAATTAATAAATAAAATATTAAATAATTAAAGTGAAATATTAATAAAATTAATTTTAAAATATGAACAAAAAAATCGATCAATCAGGCTTTCAGGCAAAATTGTTGAGGGTTCGTAAGATATTTCTTTAAGGACCTTTCCATTTGGGGGTCCAAAGAATTAAAGATATAATAGAGAGGGGTTCTCCAAAAATTTAAAGTCAATCAAGCAAGACTAAAGTCAAGATATTAAAGTCAATCAAATAAGACTAAAGTCAAAATTAAAGTTAATTAAGTAAGACTAAAAGTCAAGTATTAAAATCAATCTCATAAGACTAAAGTCAAAACCCTAAATCAAAACCTTAATCTCAACTAATCAAGTCAATCTCATAAGACTAAAGTCAAATCCTAAATCAAAACCCTAATCTAATCAAGTCAATCTCATAAGACTAAAGTCAAAACCCTAAGTCAAAACCCTAATGATTAAGTCCATCTCATGAGACCAAAGTCTAAACCCTAATTGAAACCCTAAAAAGAAACCCTAATCAAACCCTAATGCTTCTAAAATTTTTATAAATAGGAGCCTCCACACCCTATTTTCGTATCAAAGAAAAAATCTTAGAAAAAGTAGGTGAAGAAGCCTCCATAACCTCCCCAAAACCCTAATTTTGGAGCCCCAACTCCTTCCCTAACACCCCTACTCCGATTTTAGCCTAAAAAACACCCAAAAACCTCTCAAAAATATCCCAAAAATCCACAATAAATTTGAAGCACCCAGATCCAAGAAGGAGATACCTTACCTCGGAGATC
Source organism: Akebia trifoliata (assembly GCF_017979445.1). Classification (NCBI taxonomy): domain Eukaryota; kingdom Viridiplantae; phylum Streptophyta; class Magnoliopsida; order Ranunculales; family Lardizabalaceae; genus Akebia; species Akebia trifoliata. Next base: position 26,365,880 of record NC_141377.1, read on the forward strand.
AGAAATCAGATCGGGAGATAGAACGAAGTAAGGAATACGATACAAGGAGTCATTTTCACCAGATCTGAGGGAATAACACTTTTGCAGATCAAAGGTAAGTTTTTTTATTATTTTTTAATCTAGGTTTGTCATTAGCGATGTAGATTTATTTGGGATAAGTAGAAACCGGCATTGGTCGGGCGGGGTTGGTGCCTAACACCTTCCAACCCCGTAACATGATCCCCGGATTCAGATTTCTATAGTAGATTAGTTTTTTATCCATTTTAGAGTCATTTTGGTTCCTAGACCACAATAACTAGGTGGCGACTCCCAAACCTCAAGGGTCAAAAGCGGATCCGCGTACCCCGCAGATCGAGGGCGCTTTCACCAACCTATCCCCGTTGATTTTCACACCAGTTCGGCTAATACCTCACTCCCAAAACAAGGAGTCTTCCTCGACGATATGTTATTTTATCTAATAAAATTTCATTCCACTTGGACATTTCACTCCATTTGTTCCCTTTAGGACGAATATTTCCTTTCTAAGATCCTCAATCTCTTAAATAGTCAAACACATTTGCAAATCACACACAAAGCATATGTAAAAAAATAAAACAAAAGCATTCTCATGCCTTTAAGAAAATAAAAATAAAAAATCTTACATTGTATTGTCTGATTCACACCCATCTCATATTAAAATCATAATTTTTAGAGAGAAAGAAGTCATCTACTTGAAATATGGGTGAAAAGAAGTTACTAAGGCCATGCTTGTTTGCATCGCAAATCACCGTAAACGCAAAACTTTGTAGTTATAGAGTTTTACATTTATTGGATTTTACGTAATTTTGCAATTGGAGTACTTGGTTGTGTCCAATGCAGAATTTTGTGCTTGCTTAGTTATTCTGAAAACACAAAAAAAAGAATGCAATTTATGTTTTTTTTGAAAAATCCAATTTTTCTTGTAAAATCTAATTTAAAATTTAAAGAAATTGACATTTGGTTCTATCATTTTTAAACAAATTGAAAAACTACAAACCAATATTCATTTCCATAAGGGATTAATATTTGAAAGATGATTACCCATTTGAACCAACATTTGAAAGATCTTCCAATTTGAATCAACCAAAAAGCTAAATTAATAAATAAAATAAAATAAAACAAATCTCAAACCTACCATTGTCATTAGTAGAAATCAAATACAAAAAGAATTTTAACATGAGCAAATGAGCCTATATTTAACGTAATTCATATTAGTGGGTTGATAAGTAATGTGTCAACTAACTAAGTTTTCTTTTTTTTGGCTAAGCAAGCAAGGGATCGTTGGTTAATGGGGATTTGAACCTTAGGTAATGGGCTAAACTCTCCTCAAGCCTTACCACTTAGCTAAGTGACACCTTCATTGTCAACTAACTAATATATTCATATAGGGTGAATTATATCGTCATAGTTGAGATGGTAAGGGCGATTGGGTATGCTCCCAGGTCACACCTTCGAATCTCTATAAGTCCCTCCACTTACAAAGTGGCTATATTTAACTGTTAACACATGCTAAGGTGGTTGGTATGTGTGGCTCGTCAAAGCAAAACAAAAATATAGGGTGAATTATTATTTCTTGAATTGAAAATGAGTTATATACAATTTCATCCACTTTTCATTTTAAATACCAAAACATAAACAATCATGTTGGAGAAGGATACAAGAAAGGGGCGGAGAGAGTGAGAGAGGTCAGCTTGGATTGTTCTTTGATCATGTGGAAAAGAGGAAAATATAAACATAGTTTTGTGGAGGTTTTTGCTCAATAAAGTTTTAAGGTGTTTTTGGATTATTTTTGTGAAATGTCACGACTGTTTATAGTGGGGCCCATAAAAATATTTACATACAAGCAGCCGCATTCTGCAAATCATTATAAAAATTTCTGTTTGTGACTTTTTGCGGGGGCAAATAAGCAGAGCCTAAGTCTACAAGCGTTTCCTTTCGATTCACGTTTCTCTGCTACCAGCAATGATCCACAAACACGAGCGAATATAAAGTGAGGTTATGATGGATTTTTCATAACTTTTTTTTTGTGTACAAATAAAATGAATGAAAGAAGATGAAGTGAGAGGATGAAGATATGTGATTGTGATGCCAAAATAAGATGGTCCCATCCTTTAAAGAGTCGCCATAGTCAATCCAACGTCCCAAGTTTTTTCCTTTCACTCACATGTTTCGTTAGTATTTGGAATAGTATCTCTCTCAATTTCTCTTTGAAATAGATTTAGGATAACAATTTAACATGTGGTTAGATCTCATTCAACCGATAATGATCAAGAGAATCTTAGAGTGACAAGCGTCCAAGATAAAGTCTCTAACACATTTTAACCGTTAAAATACTATTGACTAATAGGATAGTGGTCTAGGTGAAACTTATCCACCCACCACAGAGTCAAGTACTTCTCCTTCCTATTTTCCAACTGTTAATTTGACTCTAGAAGGATTTTACTCCCCATTAAATAAAATTGCCTCGACCCTTTTTCCACTAAATAACAAATAAGGATCCGACTGGTAGATGGGGATTTTTAAAGAATAGAGAGTCGCCACTTAGTTTAAGTTTAGGAAACATAGACAATTCTAAAATGGATTAGGTGGATCCACGAAAAGAAATGGGTAAGGGATCATATTACGGGTTTCGAAAGCTGTTATACACCGAACCCGCCTAATCGAGATGATCAATCTTTACTACGATCCAAACTATCCTGTAGTCAATGGGTAAAGACTAAAGCCAAGCTAGGGTCCCATCATCATCAAATTATATCAAATGTGCTAAATGAATTTTACGACAAATATTTTCTCAAATATCACATAATTTCTCGAATTTTGCACAAAAATGAAAATATTTGAAAAAGCCTTAATTCTAGCTTATGCTTCAAAGTTTACGTGGCAATATTTCAATTAAAAAATCCATATGTACAAAATGTAAATACCCAATTTAAACAAGCCCCTACTCGAAAGGGCCCAAAAATACAGATTTTTCAAAAAAAGTTACCAACGGGCCTCAAAGGCTCAAATCATTAAAAAGTGACATTTTGATTGATCTAAGGTCTCTAAGACCCCTTGAGGGTCTAGTGGGTCCACCAAAAAGGATTTGGTATACCCCCACCTTCACCGCTCTATTGCCGAAATAAAAAATACCGGATTTCAATAAAAGTCACCAACAGGCCTAAAAAATTAAAGTTGCCAACACGTGGCATTTTGATCAATCCAATGATTCCAAAATCCCTAAAAAGATAAATATATATATATATATATATATATAAAATGAGACTTGGGATACCCACTACCCTCCACCGCTCCACCTTCAAATCTGGAAAAAAGCCTAAACCCATTCAAAGCCCACAAACCCTTAACTTTCCAAAATTAATTTCTCACCTTACCCGTAACCCAAATTCAATCCCATATCACCTAAACCCTAAAACATACCCACCTTCAAAAACCCATTCCTAAAACAATCCTATCCAATACCTAAACCTTTCATAACCCAAGTCTAATACACTAAAAAGCCCACAAACCCTTATCCATATCCAATTCATATCTAACCTATAACCCTAACCCAAAAACCACTACCCACATCAACCTATCACCATTTGATCATCAAAGATGACACATGTCATCACCCCCTCTCACCTCCCTCATCTAATCACCTACCTCCATCACTTTTCTCTAACATTCATCTATCCACATCATTTTTCTCCAAAAATCATTTCAACCTATACCCTTCCCTAACCTACCCACCTCACATTTTTTAATACCATCAACCACGTACATCACAACCCATATCCCCTACACCCTAACCCATCATCTTCTTCTAAACACTCCACCAACTCACATCACAACCCACACCTCCCCTCATCATTTCTTACAAAATCATTCTCACAAACCTAACCAACACTCCTTATCTCCAATCAAATACCTAACACTTTTCACCCCCATTCTTTCCATCTCACATTACTCACCTCATCTCACAAGTACTCTACCCAAATGGATTGGGTAAGATCCAAATTATTTGGATCCAAACACTACCCATTTACCCTCATTCCAACCATAAATTTCATACTCCTTACCTTTAAAACCTATGATATTCTCCACTTTCTCAAGAATCCATCCTATTATACCCCTAAAATATCCCCCCAAAACCTATAAATACCCCTCATCCTCTTCTAAAAATGGTTACCAATTCCCCTACCAAGTCTCACATTAAAAAATCTACTCTTCACTCATCCCTTCTCTACTCTCACACTAATCTTCTAAAATCAATACTTTTATATTCCACTTAGAACTCAAGAAAATACAAAGGGGAAGAAGAAGAAAGAAAACAACTTTGAAGCTTCAAGGTGGGTCAAAAGAGCAATACCTCCCCCCTCTCTCTCTCTACCCTCTCCTCATCCCTTTTTTGTAATCCCCCTTCTCTCTTTATTTTATTTTTAGAAGAATTTAGGATGTAATGCTTCCCCTCCCCTATCTCCTGTAGATTGGACTTCAGTTCGGTTGAAAGTATAGGGGTTGGAATCTCTTTCAAAAATAAAAATCGATTTTAATTCTAAAATTATTTTGAGGCAATTAGAATACGGACCCTCCTCAATTCATGAGAATGGCTCCGTGACCTTAGCCAACACTTTTTAATATTGATTATATCCAAGGCTAATGCCTTTTGGGATCATCTTTTTCAATGAGGTGAACCTTACAAGGTAAAGCCAAAAGCAAGTCCCTACTTAGGGAACAAGCCCCTAACACATGGCACTTTATTTTGTTTGCAATTTTATTAAAAAAATGACAGAGTTGTGTTGAAATTACCGCTACTTGGCGAGGAGAAAATGGTGCCTAACACCTTTCCTTTTCTCCAAACGAGCCGCTTACCCCGATCTCAAGGTTTGATTAGTATATTATCCATCATGAGTTACTAAACGTCAAAATGTCATTTTTTCAAAAAAATGTACATCGGGTGACCATTCACACCCTCTTACAATATGAATAGTGGCGACTCCAATATTTCATAGATATGGTACTTGTAATCGAGGATCACTATCTACACAAAGATTTTCTAAATCGACTAAAATAGAAATTTGTAAAAATTTTCTAAATTGAAAAGTTATGAATTGGAACTTCTAAATTGGCACTTTATGAGATTTTTAAATCAGAAATATGAAATTATCCAAATAAAAAAATCATGAATATGATGAATTTTTAAATTAGAAATTGGCAAATATGAATTTTTCGAAGTAGAAAATTATGATTATAAAATTTCTCAAATTACAAAATCATAAAATTCTAAAATTAGAACGTTCTAAAAGTGAACCTTGCAAAAATGAGAATTGTGAACATGAAAAATTTTAAATTACGAACACATGGTAGCTCAACCAATTGGCGAATCAACAACCCACATGTGTAAAATTTCACATAAAAACATTAGGGACATGGGGAAAATTAGTGAATCAACCGTTCACACATATATACAAATTTTTTTAAAAAGGGACACATGGAAAACGTTAATAAATTGATTGGTGAATTAATTCCCATATACACAGAAATCAGTGAGTTGACTCAAGCCTATTTTATTGAAAAAACTCAATTTTTAAACTTCCTTCATACAAAAATCAGTGACTTACCTCGACTCAAATCTTCTAAAAATTTTCATATTAAAATTCAAAAGTACTAGATTGGATCAATTATGTGCGTACACACCTATCTATTTTATGGGGCATTGATCTTCAAACAACGAATGACCTTGTTCGAAAGGAAATCAATGATCTATATGGACAAGCCGATGTCTCAATTTGTTTTTATCGGTATCACATGCTAATTCACATAAAATAACAATTAATGCTCAAAACAAGACCTAAATCCCTCCGGCCATTAAAGGATCCATTAGAGACTCTTCCCTGCATTCCATATACATTAAAACTATGGAGAGGTATTAAATAAGAAAGAAAACAACCCACCTAACTCACCGATCGTTCGAAGGATGCACTAGAGATTCGTTTACACTAAAATGGACACGAGAAGAACGTGGTTGTTGTACTCGATTCTTCAGAATAGCAGATGATTAAGAAATCTTGAGAGAGATGTTAAAAGAGCGGGTTATGGGAATAATTAAAAAGTAAGGGAGAGGGATTGGGGATGATGGTCGTGAGCAGCTGTTATTGTGAGGATTGTGATTGCTCGAATGAGATGAGAAGAAGGTGGCCCAATGAAGTTGTTATAAGCATTGACAGAGTTGGGACTGCTATACTTGGTGAGGAGGATGGGGTTTCAAGTGGATCGAAGAGGCAAACAACAGAAAGAGGAGAATAAGAGGAAGAAGACGATGGTATGGCTATGGAGGCTGAATCGAAAAAAAGAGGAATGGGGCTTTTATACCTTGGATGGAGACGATGGTGGTGACGTTGGGTGAGGGAGTGTGACCTACGGATTACATGGAGAATATGTAGATAGATGGTTCTTAGAGTGAAGAAGAAAGAAGGATGAAAGAAAAGTCAGTGAAACGGGTAAAAGTCTGAGAAAAAAGATCGATGGAGAATGTCTGTTAGAGAGGGAAAGAGAGATAGCTTCTTCTTTCTCCTCTTTCCTCTTAGTTCTGTCCAAAACGTGATAAAATCCTCCTCTTTTCTTTTTATTTTTCTTACTTTTCAAAATTTTTCATTTTTTCTGCTTACTGTCGTATGTGGGTTGTGAGAACAAGAATTTAAAAAATAGAAGCCCCTCTCCCTTTGTAAGGATGAGAGGTAGCCTTTCTATAGGTGTTTTTTAGGATTTCTTTTTTAGTAACTTTCTCTTTCTTTCTTTTACTTGTTTTTTTTTTTTTTACTTTTTGTTTGTTTCTTCTATGACTAAACCAAAGAGAGACACTCTCTCTATTTGAGTTTAGAAGGAAAGGGACCATGATCCCATGCTTCGTAACTCACGCCGCTTCCAAGCTCAATGTTAGTTAGATTCGTTGATTGGTTGAAGGGTTGGAAATTTGATCCGATTGGTTATTGGATTGTTCGATTTTACTTGAGGTTGGTCGATTGAACCTTAATTTGAATGTTAATGGGTCGATTAAATTTTAATTACGATTTAACTGGTCAATTGGATTTTAATTTAAATGTTGATTGGTTGATTGCATTTTTTTATTTTTGTGATTGGTTGATCGAATTTTACTTTGAATGTTAATTGGTTAATTGTATTTTTTATTTTTTTATTGGTTGATCGAATTTTAATTTGAATGTTAATTTGTTGATTTGGATTTTAATTTGAATGTTGAGGGATTGATTAACTTTTGGATTGAATATTGATTTAAAATTTTCAAGTTGATCGTTTGAATTTTAATTTTCATTTCTATTTAATTTTTTTATTTATTTTAAGTTTGTTGTTTTATTTCAATTTTCCTAAAAGTCAACGTCTCAATGTACAAGTTGGACATTGAGGGGCATTTTGATCATTTTGTAATTTTTTCATAAATTTCTTTGTTTTTGTCGGTTTGCATCCCGTTAGACTCGAAATCATATTCTAAAGACAATGAAGGTACTTTCAATACTTTTCGGGTGTCCGAAATTCGTGAGGGGTATTTTTTTCATTTTAATAATTTTTGTCCATTTTAACGAATTTTGGAGTGACGTTTCTTTTAGTCCCAACTTAATTATTTCAAAGTATTAATGTCATATTTTTCAAGCGTAGCGAGGTCTCTAATTTATCCAAATGTATAGCAAACCTAAGCGTACATGCTTGCTAAGTCGGGTGAAAAGTGTAGCGATCCTAAGTTTGCGTAATTTTATGTCACTGGGCTAGGAGAAAGAAAAGAATAGAATTAGAAGAGAGAGGGAATTTGATGGATGCCTTTCACAAGCTTTCGAGTTCTTTGCGCTCATCATTAGAATCCATGGCAATTGGGTGACGGATTGCCAAGTCAGGCGGATGCAAAAATGGGGTGTCTACACTAAATACCCAAGTTGAGTCTAACTATTTTCACTTTGTGCCCTCATCTATATATGTTTTTCTTTTTTTTTCTAACAAATCTCCTTATATACCATTTACAAGTTGGGCATAGTAGCTTTACTCATGTCTCCACATGGAGACTGTTGGAGTTGAGATCTCTTAGGAAACACGGTAGTTTCCTATCTCTTAAGAAACTCGATTTGCTTCCCATCTCTCTTAGTAAACCTTAGGAAACACAATAGTTTCCTATCTCTTAGGAAACTTGGTTAGGTTCCTATCTCTTAGGAATCCTAATTGTAACATATATATATAACTCTGGTTGTATTCTAAATCTGTAACAAATCAGAAAAACAATATATATGAACATTTCTCTCTATGCATGTAGGTTGTATTACTGAAACACGTTTTCTATCTTATCGTTTTGTTTTCTATTTTTGCTACATGGTATCAAAGCAGGTTTTTTAAATCCTTTCACTCTTAGTGATTTACTTTTTTTCTTGTTGAGATTTTTTTTTAGTCAACAATGGCGAACTCAGATGGAAATCATAGTTGGAGACTATCATCTGTGTATTGAATGATCCCAACTACATTTTGTGGTCCAGAGCTATGTCCTTGTCTTTGGACAGCAAGAAAAAACTTGGGTATATTAACAACAAGATCATTCATCTAACTACTGCAGATCCAAAGCTTGAAGAATGGATCTACAATGATCAACTTGTGAGATTGTGGCTTCTCAACTCAATGCAGCCAAAGATAGTAGAGAACTTCACTTTCTCAGATTCTCCAAAATAGTTGTGGGACTCTGTGGCGAAGCTGTATAGCAATCAAAATAATGTAGCCCGCATTTTTGAATTAAATAGTGAAATCGTTGTTGTAAATCAAGGGGAAAAAACCTTTATAGAACATCTTGGGCATCTAAAAAAATTATGGGACGAGTTGGAGATGTATCATCCGCATACTGTTGATGCTAAGACTCTCTTGAAGAAGGCTAAAGAAGATACGATTTTCTCCTTACTTAATAGTCTCAAGCTTGATTATGAGAATCTTAGAAGTAATATTTTCATGAATGCAACTCTTCCTTATTTGTCTAGTGTTTGCTCTACTATTCAGGGAGAAAAAACTAGAAAAAAGGCTATGACCAATGAATTAAATTCTCATACTAATAAAGCTAAAGCAAGCACTCTTTTTGTTGGAAAAGATGACAAGAAGAAATTTTTTAATAAGAAGGAAATAATCAGCACAAGCCTAAGTGAGATACCTATAGCTGTGATCATTGTGAAAAGATAAGTCATACCAAGGATCATTGTTGGCAGCTTCATCCTCATCTTCCTCAAACTTTTGACAAAAGTACTGATAAAATAGAGCGAGCAGCAGTCGCTGAGACCTCTATCTCATTAAATCATCTCACTCGTCTTCTACAACAACTCAGTAAGAATCTTCCCTTAGAATTTGATCCTTCTTTTTGTACTCATGTGGTTGGTGCATTCGTAGCTAATGGGACCATGGTGCCTGTTCAAGGCACTGGGAAAATAATTTTTTTCTCTGGCTCATCCAGTTCTAAATCCCTTCTTGTGCCATCATTTCCTACCCAATTGTTGTCAGTTGGGAAGATAACTAACTCATTAAACCGTGATGTCATTTTTTCTCCCATAACTGTTATTTTTCAAGATCAAGTGTTGGGGAAGAAGATTGATGAAGAAGTTTATTCGAATGGTATCCATCTACTTAAACCTATCAATAAAGCCTGTCATACTAGTGATATGTTCAAGAATCGTCTCTTTCATCAACGGCTTGGATATCCATCCAACCACATTTTATCATCTTTTATCATATTTATTTCCTTTTTTTTTCTATTAAATCTAGTACTTGTGATGCTAGTCAATTTTCAAAACAAACTCGTTTGTCATTTGTTATTTTGAGTCAGTTACTATTGAACCTTTTGAGTTGATTCATTATGACTTGTGGGGACCTACCCCAATCACTTCTTATGATGGTTATAAATTTTTTGTGTTATTTATTGATGATAAGTTTCGTGCTACTTGGATATATCTCTTAAAATCTAAATATGAGGTGTGCTCTGTTTTTCAAGATTTTCACAATATGGTGACTACTCAATTTAATGCGAAAATTAAAATTTTTTACTTTGACAATGGGTTTGAATTTGCAAAAGGTCCATTGCCTATCTTTTTTCATAGCCACATAATTATTCAATAGACTAGCTGTGTGGAACTCCACAACAGAATGGGGTTGCAAAGAGAAAAAGTCAACATGTTTTGGAAAGTACAAGGGCCTTAATGTTTCAGATGACCATTCTGAAGCCATATTAGTCTCATGGGGTGTTAACGGTAACTTATCTCATTAATAGGCTCCCTAGTCGAATTTTACGTTTCAAATATCTTTTGGAGATCTTGTTGACTAGTAAGCCAGCTACCTCCCACATGCGGATTTTTGGATTTGTATGTTTTGCCCATCGCTAGGCTACTCATCGTGATAAGTTTGACACTCGAGTAATCAAGTATGTGTTTGTTGGATACTCTTCCATACAAAAATGGTACAAATGCCTAGGAAGTTGATCATTTCTCGTGATGTCCATTTTAATGAAGTTGAACCTTATTTTTAACTTAAGTCGGGGAATTGGTCCCATGCGAGTATTTGGCAGATTTGGTACCTCTTTCGGCTATTAGCTCTGTCAATGAGATTAATAACATTAAAGAACATGATCTTATGGTGGCTAATCTTTCTAACTCAGCCCCTACTAAAGTTGCAGTCATTGATCTGATCCCATCCATTGAAGTAGTTCAGAGGAAATTTCAGAGGGAAACTTGTCTTCCTAACCATCTTACGTATCATACTGTGGCCTATCCTATATAGGACCGTGTAACTTATGATCATGTAACTCAATCTCATATAGCCTTTCTAAGAGTTATATTGAGTTATGAAGGGCCTAAAAATTTTTCGAGAAGCTAATCTTGAACCGGTATGGAAACATGCCATGAAAAAAGAGTTGTGAGCATTGGATGAGAACAAAACTTGGTCTATGGTATTGTCACCTCCTAGGAAGAAGACTGTGAGATGTCATTGGATTTACAAGATAAAGTACAATTGTGATGGCAGTCTTAAATGATATAAGGCCAGGTTGGTTGCAAGAGGGTTTACCCAAACTTATGGAGAAGATTACAAGTAAACATTCGTGCTAGTCGCAAAAATGAATACCTTTAGAGTTTTATTGTCACTAGCTGTGAATAATGATTGGAAATTATTCCAGTTAGATGTTAAAAATGCCTTTTTGCATGGAGACTTAGAAGAAGAAGTGCATATGAGTATTCCACCTGGACACCCTCAAGAATCTCATGTAGGACTAGTTTGCAAGTTACACAAGGCCATCTATGGCCTTAAACAATCACTTCGTGCATGGTATGCCAAGCTCAGTTACGTGCTTGAAAGCAATGGGTTCTTACGAAGCGGCATCGATTCTTTATTGTTCATCAAAAGGACTACTTCAGGAACTACAATAGTTCTAGCCTATGTTGATGACATAGTAATTACAGGTGATGATCAAACTGAAATCTCAAGACTCAAGATTTTGTTATTAAGAATTTGGAGATTCTAAAGTTTTTTTTAGAGATTACTTATTCAAAAAAAGGTATATTTCTTAATCAAAGAAAATATGTGCTAGCCTTGTTACATGCGACAGGAAAAATGGGTGTAAAACCTACAATTACTCCTATTGAGAGTGCAGGAAAAACTAACTTGGATGGTGAATTGTTGTGTGATTTTGGTCAATTCCAACAAGTAGTAGGAAGGTTGATTTATCTTACAATTACTCGCCCTGATATTTCCTATGCAGTTAGCTTGGTTAGTCGTTTTATACATGTGCCTAGAACTAATCACATAAATGTAGTTACAAGAATTTTGTAGTACTTGAAGGGATCTCCTGGAAGAGGAATATGGATGAAAAAAATGGTCATAGTTATATTATGGCTTACACTGATGTAGATTGGGCAAGATGTCTGATTGATCAACGGTTTCCAGTTGGATACTACACATTTTTTGGAGGTAATTTGGTAACCTGGAAAAGTAAGAAGCAAACTGTTTTTATACACTCAAGTACTGAAGTAGAGTATAAAGCCATGGTTGCGACTACTAGTGAAATTGTTTGGCTCTTTGCATTGTTACAGGATTTGGGTTTTGAATCATCCCAACTATCAAAAATGTTTTGTTATAATCAGGCTGCAATTTATATCGCTTCTAACCCGGTGTTCCATGAGCGAACAAAACACATCGAAGTTGATTGCCACTATGTTTGAGAAAAAGTTCAAGCTAACACTATATGTACTCCTTTTGTTCGAAGTCATAAACAATTAGCTGACATTTTTACCAAGGGGCTTCCAACTACTTCATTTCAAGACATCATTGACAAGTTGGGCATTCTTGATTTCTTTGCACCAACTTGAGGGGGAGTAAATTTGGTTAGGTTCCTATCTCTTAAGAAATCTAATTGTAATATACATATATATATAACTCTGGTTGTATTCTAAATATGTAATAAAATAGAAAAACAATATATATGAACAGCTCCTCTGTGTGTTCACGTAAGCTGTATTGCTAAAACACATTTTCTATTTTATCTTTTTTTTTTTATTATTATCTTTGCTATAGAGACCCATACAAGCATTAGCTTTACTTTACTTAATTTCTTTCTGATATCTTGGGCTTAACTTAGTACTCTTTTAGATCCAAACATTGAACCCAAAAAGAAAATAGATGATAGTAATCCGTTGTTTAGAAGAAAAATCATTGTTTTTATTTATTTATTTTCCAACCCAATATTTTACCAATTTCAAACTATGATAAAATTTGACCAAGTTAAATTTAGACTAAAATTTATCTAAGATATTACAATCTATCTCCATTAAAAGAATTTCTTCCTAGAAATTAAAGACATTCCAGAAAAACTTAATAATTCATTGAATTCCACTATTAAATTGAGATTCAATTTCCATCGAAATTTAAACTAAGTACCGATAAAAACATACAACATACATCTTCCATTTGTCTGAAACTTAAACTTCAAACACATATAACATATTCTAGTTGGATTAACATCATCATGAAATTCTTATGTACTAATCGAATATTCAAACCACCAACAACACTTTAAATCACAAATTAATCTAAAATAAGAATGCTCACATATAGTTCTTCCAAAATAATAATCATAGTGTACAATTATTTTTTTGTTAACTACTCAATATACTACAAGTGTACTATCATTAAATACATTTGTTTTGTCCACTGTATCAAAGCTCCAATCTAGTAATTATGCCTGAAAATTCCTCAAACACATAAATTCAATTTATCTTGCCAAAAGAATTTTTTATTATTTTGATCTATAATTTTGGTTGAGCACTAAAACCTAAGCTCAAATTCCTTTCAATTCCTTATCATCTCTCTATGATTCGATCAACCTCTGGACAAGGGTTGGTCGAGCTACCTAGCTATAAACATAAGTTTGAAATTCTTGTCTTCCAACAAAAAGATTAAAGTCTTCGATCGCATCAAGCATTTTCCACCTATGCAAAGTTAAACCAACTATTATTCCCCGACATTTTTGTCTTAAGGCATTTGCTACAACGTTCGCCTTCCCAGGATGATAGTTGAGACTAAAGTCAGTCTTTTAAAAATTTCATCCACCGCCTTTTTCTCAAATTCAATTCGTTCTAGGTGAATACATACTTCAAAATTTTGTGATCTAAGTAAACTTCAAATTTCTCTCCATACAAGTAATTTCGCCAAATCTTCAGGGCGAAAAAAAATCGTGGTCAATTATAAATTGTTTTTAAGATAATTTTGTTCTTGGTTCTTCAATTGATGAGACACATAGGCAACCACTTGACCTTGTTGAATCAAGGCACATCCTAAACCTTAGTGACACATTACTATAGAGGGTATACCCTTCTCCACTTGCTGAGATAATCAATATAGGTGCTAAGATTAATCTCTTCTTCAATTCCTGAAAGGACATTTCATACCCTTCATCCATTTGAACTTCACTTCATTCTTGGTCAACTATGTCATCAGTACCATTAGACGAGATAAACCCTCAACAAATTGTCGGTATTATCCAGTTAGACATAGAAAGTTGCGGATGTGAAAAACACTCTTCGGTCTTTCCCTATTCAAAACTTCCTCAAATTTCGTAGGATCTATAGAAATTCTGTCTACAAAAATTACATGCCCTAAGAATTGGACTTCAATAATCAAAAGTCACATTTTATCCACTTCGCTTAAAGTTTGTTTGCCCTCAAAATTTATAAGGAAATCCTAAGATGTAACTCATGCTCCTCTCGACTCTTTCAATAAATTAAAATGTCACCCACAAATACTACGATGAAATGATCTAGATCTTCCTTAAATACCCAGTTTATCGAGTTCATAAAAGTGGTTGGTGCATTCGTCAATTTGAAAGGTATCACTAAGAATTTATAAGGACCGTAACGAGTACGGAAAGTTATCTTTGCAATAACTTCATCTTTCACCCTCAACTAGTGATATCTTGATCGTAAGTCAATCTTCGAGAAGTATTTAGATCCCTTCATCTAAGAAAATAAATCGTTTATCCGGGGTAAGGGATATCTATTCTTAATTGTTACCTTGTTCAATTGTTGATAATCTATGCAGAGCCTCCAGGTATTGTCCTTCTTATTCACAAAAAGTACCGGTGCACCCCAAGGAGAGGTACTGAAACGTATAAAGCCCCTATCTTGTAGGTCTAGAAGTTGCACCTTCAAACTCTCGAAGTTCAAATGGTACCATATGGTAAGGGGCAATGGATATAGGCATTGTGGAGGGATAGACTTCAATCGCAAAATCTACCTCTCTTCTTGGAGGTAACCAAGGCAATTTACCTGGAAATACATCTGAAAAATCTTGAACAGTGGCTACATATTTGAATGGTTGCTCATTGCCTTCTTCACCCACTATACAGGCTTACAAATTCAAATATCCTCCAACCTTCGATCGATAAGTTCGTTGGTCAAATAAGGGTGCAGACAAAGGAATGTTTTTTCACCAACAAAATGGAACATCGAACTACTAAGATCACGAAATGAGATTTTCTTCTTAAAGTAGTCTTCAGTAGTGTGGTAAGCTGCCAACCAATCCATACATAAAATGGCATCATACTCTGACATCCCTAACTGAATAAAGTCAACCACTAATTCATTATCTACAATACAAATCACATACAATCGACACACCTGATTAGTCTCTACACAACTACCCATTAGAGTGGCAACCCATAAGGAAACTCCAAATGATACATACTCCAAATCCAAAATAGATATGAATGAGGTGGCAGTAAAAAAATGTGATGAACCAGAGCCAAATAAAATTCTCACCCAAGAATTATATATAAGAAGTGTACCTTCTACCACATTATTGGTAGCTCTGGTATACGGCTGTACTATTGAAAATGCTTGACCTTGAGCTCTAGGCCTTTGATTTCCACCGTGATCTTTTCATTGCTATTTTTGTTGTTGTGGCTGCTTGTATTGTTGTGGATGAGGAGATTGTGATTGTTGCTGGCACATAGGATATTATTGTTGCTGACGAGGTGGGTATTGAAGAATTCTTTGCCTGCCTCCTTGAGGACACTCTTACTGAAGGTAGCTAGGTTGGCCACACTTATAACAAGTTTTTTGCCCTTGGATTGGTTGGATCTACGGAGCAACTCCTAGAGGGTACTCTCTAACAAGCCTTCTATCTTCAAGATGATTGTTGTTGCGGAATTGTCCTCTGCCTCTTATTTGGTTCAAAACTCTACTTACTCTCCCTCGACTTTTTCCCTCAGTCCTTCCACATATTGTCTTCAATCCTCTTAATATCTTGCAACTCACCTCCTACCAATAAAGCGTTTTCTACCATCTTAGTGTAGGTGTTAACCTTCATACCTGCTAACTTCTCCCAAATAGCTTGTCAAAGTCCCAGGAGAAATTTATTTGATTTTAGCTCTTCGGTGGTTACTAAGTATGGCGCAAAATGTGATAATTCATCGAATTTGCCTTCATATTGGCTAATCGATAAAGTCCGTTGAATAAGATCCATAAATTCCCTCATCCGTTGATCTATTATCCACTCTAAAACGTATTTCTCGAATAATAAGTCCTCATATCGAGTCCAAGTCATTTGAACTACATTTCTAATCCTTTTCATTAAATCCCACCAATATATGCATCACCCTCCAACATAAATGCCGCCAATGGTACTCGTTGATACTCATCAGTCGCTAGCCAATCTAAAATCTTCCTAATCTACTTCAGCCATTTTTTTTCATCTGTTTGGTCGGGCTATCCCAATAAAGATAGATGGGTTTAACCCTTTGAAGTCCTTTATCATTGCTACTCTAGTATTTTCCTCGTTTCTAGATGGAGTCCTCGGAACCCGGTGTCTTGTTGTAGGTACTTCTGGAGCACGGTGTGCAGCTGTGGACTGCTGTCTTTGAGTAGGAAAACTCCTGATCGCACCTCCTCTGAGTCAGGCCATAAACTATACAAAGGGCAAACACATTTAGAGTCCACCCATGAACAAACTAAAATTGTTGGGTTCGAAACATGGAGGTTGTCTAAGTTGTTCTAATCATGCTGATAAAACATCAATCACAATTATTAAAAATTCTAAAAGGGATCCTTTTTTTTTTTTTTTTTTTAAAAGAAAAAGACTCATCAATGGCCCAATCAATTACGATATTTTATTGATCCTGTGGGCCTACTAACTGATTCTCTGATACCACTTTGCCACACCCCAAATTCTGGAAACTTGTGTGCCGACACCCATGGTCTGAACTACAATCCAAAATTTATGGACTTTTTAAACATAAGACAAAATTTCAATACTTGACCTCCGGTCACTCTAAAATCCATAACTAAAAAACTATACATCAAACAGGTTGAATTCTTTTTTTCTATATTCCTATGGTTCAATTATATAACAAATAAAAATGTAAAAATATTTTATGATTTATTTATTTATTTTATACGGATCTTTTAAGTCACGGTTTGTTAACTTGGATTTCAAATTGACAAATATGTTGGGTCAAGTTTACGTATTTTTAAAACACTTATTTTTTAGTGTAAGGTCACGACAAGAAAGCAGTGAATAAGTAACCAAATTATAAAATGGACTTTATCCGTTTATAATTAAAAACAGGTTTAAACCATTTTACCTATTAAAGTCCTTTTAATCGTGTTTTAAAAATCTCATTTGCCTTCTCATTATATGGGAACGAACCACTCTCTCTGTCTCTCTCTATCTTCTATCTCAGTATCTCTCTCGAGTGACCTCTTGGTCTCATATTTCTCTCTCCATCGCTCCTTCGATCGACCTCTCAATCTCATCTCTCTCTTTCAGTCGTTCCTTCGATTGACCTTTCAGTCACTTTCTCAATCTCTCCCTCGATTGACCTCTCGATCTCATCTCTCTCTCTCTCTCTTAGTCACTCCCTCGATCGACCTCTCGATCTTTATCTCCACGGAATATTACATCGTAGCTCTTTATAGAGAGATGTAGCCCAAATCTCAGAGTGCCACAATGTCAACTATCAAACCCTAAGAAGGCACATCTCGCTCTCACAGGTAAGATTTTCGTTTTATTGCTTTTTACATTTTGATATTCTCTTCGATAATTTTGATAATTTCTAATCTATGATTAGTTGTAGAGATTTGAAGATAATTGTTTCTAATCTTTCTTCTTGGAGCTAGATTTACATGGATCACGTCGAATTGAACACGAAGCAACTATGTAATCGAATCGTGCTTCACTTCAATTTATTTTGTGATTTCTAATTCTGAATTTGAACATTTGAAATTAATTTTTTCGCATTCGACTTGAATTAATCATCTTAATACAGTAATTATTGAGTTGAGATCTAAATTCAGTGTTGTGTAATTGAGAAAATACTTCCTCATTTTACGTCCAAAATTTGATTTAATCTGGATTTTTTTTAATTATTATTATTAATTTAATATTATTTGAAGAGAAAATGATTATAACTAAAATTATCAAGGATTTGTTTGGAGGGAATTTGATTTATGGAAGATGTGATGAACAAGGGGAGATTTGTAGGACTTGTGGTGTGATTCACATTGATTTGTTTATTGTGATTAATTCACAGAATGCATATCCCAGTTCATATCTTAGTAAATTTTTTTTCGTAGGTTCTTAACCAAATTCTTTGGACTGGGAGATATTGAAATGTGACTGCTACTCATTTCAGTTATGTTGTACTACACTTCCTGGGTATGTGAAATATTATTTGATTTATTACTTTTATTTTCCTATTTTCAACCTTGCAATACCTGACAACTCCCAAACTGTAATTTGTTGTTTTTGTGTTTGTAAGATGCTAACTTAAATTATTTAGAATTATTTACATTGAAATCGATGTGGCTCTATGGCTTTTCCCTGATTTAGGATTTCTTATGTTCTTGTATGCATTGAATGTTAAGGTGTTCATCGTAATCGTGGTGTACATATTTCAAAGGTAAACTAAGTTTCATCAAATTGCTTTATTTTAATTAAGGTTCCAAAATAAGAATGGTGAATGGTATTTGTTGAAAATTTTCAATATTACATAGTTGCCAAATAGTCACCAACTATTGTTGTTTCTGTTCCATATTTAAGTTTACACTTTCAGCCATGTAGTTTTTGTTATTTGCATTGATTGGAAGTTAGAAAGGGCTACCTTCAGCTACATCATTTTTCAAAATCTTATTGACTCCAACTATCTCTATTGATTGTGAATAATGTTATAGGTATTTGTGAATCGTTTCTTTTTTAAAAAACTTTTCTTAAATGATTTAGGAATTTCATGTAAAGGAAACAAAATTGCAAGTCATGATTAGTCTTACCTGATGCATTTATAGTAGTATTAGTGATTTTCTTGCAATTTAGGAATGCTCGCAATAATATATTGGTTAATTTTGTGCTCAGTGCGGATAACCATGCACCTACTTCTAAGCACATTTAGCACTACATTTAACCTTGTTGGAACTATATATGATCCAAAGACCATGCAAGCTTCTGCATGGTCAATCCAAAGAAGGCCTCAGTTTGCTAAGTTGGTTAAAGTCTCTGAGAGTTGATACAAAGACCTGGGTCCAAAACCCACCTTCATCTACTAGTTGCTAACCACTATCGTGCTTGTTTACCCATTGAAACAAATTTCTCTCAACAGATATGTCTTAAGCAAAATAAGCTCTGTAGGACCATTGAATAAGTATTAAGGACGATAAGAGGTATGTGTGTGATCTTACACATACATCCCATACACAAATATATTCAAACGTGGTATTTTTCAGTATGAGTGATATGCTCTCCCTTGTAGTTGACCTTTGCAAAGTAATAGTTACAGTATTATTTATTTATTTTGGTCAGTAGTAGTGCTTACATTATGACTTATGCTTGTAGGTAAGGTCGCTGACACTTGATGTTAAAGTCTGGGAGCCTTCTGTTGTAAGTTTGTTTCAATCACTGGGTAATACATATACTTACTCAGTCTAGGAAGAATTATTAGACTTGTGTGGTACATTTTTGGATGATGTACCTACTAGGTGAATAATAGATAACATGTTAGCCTCCAAATTTAGTATTTAACAAGATATTACTGAAACTGACACGTTATTATTGCAATACAGATTCTCTAAGTCTGATAAACACCAATTAATTCCTATCAGTAAGCCTAGTCCTTCTGATCATATATTAATAAAAGAGAAGTTCATTCATGTGAAGGTACTGTCCTAAGAAAAATCTATACATCTGTTAGGTCTGTTTTGGTTGGAAGTTTTAATATGCAAACACTTCGCTTTTTTAACAAATCTAAATTTATTCAGAACAATTATTTTTAAATTTTTTAGTATTTAGGTGTTATTCTCTTTAGGTGGATAAACACTAAATTTCTAAGCTGTGGTTTGAATTTATATTAGCTTATCTTACATTTTTATATGAACTAAAGTCATTTTGTACACCCCAATATTGTGGATAAGGTATAGATGATGTGCTCAACACATAGACTAAATTTTATGGACGTGTCAAATTATCAATTTTGTGTGCCTGACACAATCAATGCACTGAGACATACACACGTGTCATTGTTAGTTGTCTATGTCATGATCTTTTGAGTTATTGGACATCCAAAAGTTCCATGTGGCACGCTATTTCAGGCCCACTGACCCAAAGACCTTTAGTTTTGACCCACCTCTTGGACCCAGGCACCAAAAATCACCATATTGGTGATTTCTAGTCGTTGGCTTTGAGCATGTCATTATAAACTGGAACAACGAGTAAAAATAAACTAGGGTTTCAAGTCCCTAATGAAAAATGCTCATAACCATCAGGTAGAATCATAAATCAGGTTCATTTTTGGTGTGTACATCCGTCTAAATGTCTGCAAAACATTGATGGGAACAGTGGGTAGGTACATCAAAAGGTGGCAATATGGCAAACTCATAATAGACATGTTATTTGTCGTTCCTATGGTTATTTAAATCTTGCTACTTTCTATCAGCACCTGCTTTAAAAATCTTCATTATTTTACATATGCTTTGTATTCTATTTTGATGTTCATCGATATACATGAGAAACAATTTCTTTTAGCTTTTAATCGCCTTGTTTATTAATTTAGTGATCTAGAATTGAAGTCTGTTCCCTGCTTTCAGTATGCAGAAAAGCTTTTTGTGTGTAGACCAAAGGAGGATCAGCATCTTCTTTCTGTGGCTCGTCAGATGTGGGACAGTGTCCGTACCAATGCTGAGGGGAAAAATGAACTGGATTGCTTTATTCACTCTAATAAAGCAAATCCGAGAAAAAAAAAATATATTAAAAAGGGAAAAATGAACGCTAGTAAAAGAGACAATGGGTGAAGAAACCTTTTATTATTATATTAGAACCTTAATACACAAACCAACTGTTACTTTTCCATCCAAATCAAATGGACTATGGCTCCAACATAAGGTTACTAACAAAGCATACATGAACTGCACAATTTGTATAAAAGAGTTGAAACTTTGTAGTGTGTACAATCTCAAGATACTTCAAAAGCTTTGTAAAAGAATTGAAAGGTTGTAGTGCAGAATCTCAAGATACTTCAAAAGTTTTATATATATATTTATTCAACTGCCCCTTGTAGCCCTAGTTCCTGTTGTAGATAAAGTAAGAATGAAGAAACCTTTACTCGTAAAACAACAGAACCTGTCATCTAGAAAAACATACACTGATTTCAGCCTGAAAAAAGCACATGAATGATACACTAATAACCTTTCTTATGTGTTGGCAATTAATGAGTCTTGCTAGTTGCCAAGTCCTTATCTAGTGAGCTGAGGTACCTTATGTCCTTTTTGTACTATGGCAAGCTCAAGTCCTTACCTAGCGAGCTGAGGTACCTTATTTCCCTTTAAGAATTGACCATTGTAGACTTGATTTCATTGTCTAATGGGATGCAACATTTCACTTCCCTTCTTTGAAGATTGGATTGCATAAGGAAGACGAGTATTGGCCGTTGATTGAAATTAATGGCTGTTAGTAGACGTGGGTCTTCTTCAAAAAAATCTGGAGCGGATATGGGTATACCAGCTGGAGCGGAGCAGGAAGTGGACAATCCGGATTTGGTTTCAAATCTCGAGGTGGTTCTAAATGTTCAACCAATGAGAATGGAAAATGCTTTCCAAGCTTTGGAAAATGAAGCTGAAAATCTTGAAACAGAGCCTGTGCAAGTGTCTGGTAGCAGTAGCAAGGAAGGAACAGGAACAAATCTGGAAGAGGCTGAGGCTACTAGCGCTGTTAACGCAAAAATGGTTAAAAAACAGAGTATGAGAAACATAAAGAAGAAGAATGTGGGGGAGATCACAAATAGAACCACGAGATCTAAAGCTGTCCCTAGCGAGGGAAACACAATCAATTTGTATTAATGTCAGTGATAATGTGGAATGTTCGAGGTATGAATTATGCACGAAAGAGACAAGCTATTCGTGATTTTATTAAAGAGGAGAAAGCTGAGTTGATGGGGTTTTGTGAGACAAAAGTACAGATAGAAGAAGCAGCGAAGTTTCAAAAAAAGCTATGTAAAAATTGGAAGTTCATTGATAATTATGATTCTCATTTTTATGGTCGGATATGGGTGGGATGGAATCCAATGTGTTTTTTTGTGCAAAAGATTTTCGAATCAAGTCAAGTGATCCATTGTAAAATTACTCGAATTCGGGATGGATTCATTAGCTTTATGTCGTTTGTATATGCTGAAAATTTTGAAAACGATAGAAGATTACTGTGGACAGATCTAAGGAATTTAGCCACGCCAGAACCTTGGATCGTGTTGGGCGATTTCAATACGGTTCGTTTCCAAGAAGAAAAGGTTGGAGGACGGCCTACTTCTAGTCGTTCTATGCGTGACTTTAATGAGCTCATTAATTCGATTGGTTTTCATGATTTGAGAACAAATTCTGACTGGTTCTCTTGGAGCAATAAATCTACAGGAGGTAGACGGATTCTATGCAGATTGGATAAGGCTTTAATTAATATGACGTGGGTAGTTAAATTTCCTCAGATGAGTTTGAGTTACTTACCTTGTGGAGTTTCCGATCATGCTCCATTAAAATGGGAATTTCCAAGGAATTCTACAGGTGGCCCAAAAGTTTTAAATTTTTTTTCTTTGTGGATAGGCAAACCAGGTTTGAAAGAAGTGGTATTCAATGCTTGGAACCAAGAAATCATAGGTACTCCTATGTTTAGACTCACAAAAAAAATTCGGGCGGTGAAAAATTCCATAAGAGAATGGAATAGGAATTTTTTTGGGTCTATTCACAGGCGGAAAAACGAAGCCAAAGATAATTTGTTTAGAATCCAAAACCAAATTCGAAGGGAGCCGATGAATAATAATCTTCAAGGCCAGGAAGTGGAGGCTCTGAGAGTGTATAATTCTGAGCTAGACAATGAAGAAAGTATGTACAGGCAAAAGTCAAGGATACAGTGGCTTCGGGAAGGGGACAGAAATACTCATTTTTTTTACACTTCAGTAGCCGCGAATATTGCAAGGAATGGAATTATGGAGTTGGTCACGGATCAAGGAGAATTACTCAAAGACGAAGGGAAGATTGGAGCATGGGCTACTCAATATTTTTCAGAAATGTTTCGCAACCCGAACACTACTGTAAGTACGCAAGTGCCTTTTAATTTAAAATTCTCCGCGGAACATGTGCAAATATTATCAAATCCTATTACAAAGGAGGAGATAAAATCTGTTATATTTGCTTCCCCAAGGAATAAATCTCAGGAACCGGATGGATTTGGGGGGGAATTTTTCAGTAATTTCTGGGATATTGTGGGTGAAGATGTGTGTGTAGCAGTGTTGGACTTTTTTAAAAAGGGGAAGATGCTGAGGGAAATTAATGCCACATTAATTTGTTTAATCCCAAAGGAAGAGAATGCCAATCGCCTTGAAAAATATAGACCTATTGCCCTTTACAACTTTATCTACAAGATCATTTCCAAATTACTTGCAAATAGGTTAGCCGTCTGTCTTCCTGATATTATTTCTCCTAATCAATCGGCTTTTGTTAAAGGAAGAAATATCCAAGACAATATTCTTCTTGCTCATGAAATGGTACACAATTTTCACAATTCTAAATCTCCAGAAACCTTTTGTGCCAAGATTGATATTAGGAAAGCCTACGATTGTGTTAATTGGGGCTTTTTGAAATCAATTCTCTTTCAATTAGGATGTCCTTCAATTTGGATAGAACGCGTTATGGAATCTGTGTCTACACCCAGTTTTTCAATTCTTATCAATGGTTCTTCTCATGGATTTTTCAGAAGTGAAAGAGGTCTGAGACAAGGAGACCCTCTTTCTCCTTATTTATTTACGATGATTATGGAAGCTTTTTCTTGTATCCTTAATCAGTTTGTTTCTTCAAATCAATTGAGTATTCCTAGAGTTATGGGTAGTCCGGGCATTTCCCATTTGATCTTTGCCGACGATGTTCTAATATTTTCTAATAATGATGAATCATCAGTAAGATCTATTCGAGATGTTCTTAATTTTTTTTCAAGGCTTCTGGTCTTCAAGTTAATGAAGCAAAGAGTCAGATTTTTTTTAGTGAATCTTGTAAAAATCAGAATGATATTCTTGCTATTCTTGGATTCACGAAAGGAAATCTCCCTATCAGATATTTGGGTCTCCCTTTATTCTCTTCTAGACTTACTCATACTCTTTGTCAACCTTTGATTGATAGAGTATCCAAAAGGGTAGAGGGGTGGAAATCAAATCTTTTGTCGTATGCGGGAAGACTTGAATTAATTAAATCTGTATTATCAAGTTTTCAAATCTATTGGTCTGCTTCTTTCAATATCCCGGTGAGTGTGTTGAAAAAGATTGAGAAAATTCTTAACAATTTTTTGTGGAGTGGTCCCTTACTTGAGCGTTCTATTCATCCAATCAGTTGGGCTACAGTTTGTAGTTCGTTTGAAAAAGGAGGACTTGGCATTCGACGTCTTAGGGATATAAACAAAATTGGTATGGCTAAATTATTCTGGAGACTGGTGGAAAATAAATCCCTTTGGGCAGAATGGATGAGGAAGCGATATGTGGGGGATGCGAATATCTGGGGATGCCAACCCCCAAATAATGCGTCTTGGGCATGGCGAGGTATTTTAAATGAAAGAGAATTTGTTAGAAAGCACGTCCGATTTTTAATTGGAAATGGGGAAAACACGTACATATGGAAAGATCCTTGGTTACAAGAAGGGAGTATTATTTCCAGATTTGGCAACCGAGTTATAAATCAGTTCGATAGTCACTCGAATGCAGTTATCCAAAATTTTATTGTGGACAGAATGTGGGTGTTTCCAAGACCATATAATGATCGCATGCAAACAATTATTGATATCATTTCAGAGAGACCAATCCCTAAGATGCTGATGAGAGATAGAATAATTTGGAAACTTACATCAAATGGTCAATTCTCGTCTAAATCGGCTCACGAGGCGCTATGTGGAAGGCAAGAGTCAATGGGTTGGAAGAAAATTATTTGGAGTAATTGTATTCCAAGGTTTTCTTTTATTGCGTGGTTAGCGGTACAGAAGAGACTTTCTACTGTGGAAAATCTAAATAAGAGGGGCTTCAAATGGGTGTCTCGATGCTCTTTGTGTTATAACCATCAAGAGACAAATGACCATTTGTTCTTTCAATGTTCATATACTAGATGGATCTGGATTCAGTGTTTAAAGAAGTTCGGAATTTTGCGAGTAGGAGTGGACTCAATAGAGGCGGAAATTCAAGTGATTAAGAGTGTGCGATTTCAGTGTAAACAGATAAAGCAATTGCTTTATGCTTCTTTTTGTGTAGTGGTTTACTATTGTTGGAAGGAAAGAAATCAGAGAGTTTTTGTAGAAATTAATTCCCCAAAGGAAGTTGTTTTGAAACAGGTTGGAGAGGTGATACAAAATCGGTTTGATGGCTTATCGATTGAGGAAAGATTTAGCCATGTATATGGGCAGATTTTAAACAATTGGAGTTGCTGTTACTCCATTGTTAATTCAGATTTAACGCTCATTTCTTGGTCAAAACCAGAGGAGGACGTGGTAAAAATTAATACTGATGGAGCTCGATCAATGCAAGGCTCAGGTTTGGGGTTTATTGGCAGAAATAGCGATGGTACAGTACTTTTTGTAGGCTGGAGCAATATTTCTGCAGTTGACATTATCCAAATTGAGTTGCAAGCAATATTAGAAGCTATGAGATATGCAAGAGCAAAGGGATTGAATCGTATTCTAATTTCCTCTGATTCGTTATACTCAATTAAATGCATAAAGAATGAAATCGTTTCATCATGGAAATATGAGGAAATATTGTTGGAAATTGCAGAACAGAGCCAAAATTTTGTTAGTTGTTTGTTTGAATTTATGTGGAGAGAAACAAATCGAGCAGCGGATTATCTAGCGAAATTGGGTACTTATTCAGATGGTTTTTTCGTTATTGAAGATATATGTAATGTTCCTCAAGAAGTTTTGACAATTGTTGAGGAAGACTTAATCTGTACCTACACTCGTTAGTAGTGTTTCAGGGTGGGGTCCCTTTAACCCCAACTTATCAATAAAAAAATAAAAAAAAGATAAACCCAACATCGCTGGAATTAGAGAGAGATGGTGGAAGACAAGGAGAGCCATCATCAGCACCATCCAGATCTCATATTACACCAACTGTTGAGGCCAAAATTGTAGTTGCTGATTTTTGAATTAAGTTGTCCAAATCTGTATTATAAGGTTCGTTTCTTGCATCCCCTTTTGCTAACCTAAATCTATCACTAGAAATCTTATAAATCTATCTTAATTAATGAGTGTTTTGATTTTTTATTTTTTTGTATTTTTAATATTTGGAAAATGTGTCTTCAATAGAAAGTCCTGGATATGTTTTCTTTGCCAAAACAATTCGCTAAGTTTATATTTTTCGGTAAAACCATTATTTGCATATGCATTTATGTAAAGCCATGAATAACTTTTTTATTTCCATTCACCTGTGATGAATCTTATATTTGTGGAAAGCCCAAAAGTTATATTTTTAATAAAAATATAGAAAGAAATTATTTCAAAAGTTTTATTTTATAAATTTGTCAGAAAACCCAGCATGGTACAAAAACAATTTCCTGTGGTCCCACTCATGCATCCTTGACAAAAAAAATTTAGATCAATTAGCATATATCAAAATTAACTGATATTAATTTTCTACAAAAATAGAAGTAAATTAATTGAATATAGACTATTGAAACTCAGAAAAATTCAATTATTTGCTTGGTTAAAGCTCTACACAAAACAGAAGAAAATGTTTTCTGTTATAATTTCAGCTAAACGTTTCTTTGAAAATAATTCTCAAAAAAATATTTAAATAGCTTTGTTTTCTTGAATTTTTTTGTGGAAACCCATGGAGGTCCGTGAAACATTCCAACTGATTTCATCAGTTTTTTCAATTTTATAGATTTTTCTGCAAATTTTTTAATCCAACAGATATTCATGTTCCATCAATGTAAGCAATAAACACTAAAAAGTGGGTTTTGACAAATTTTCATAACATTAATTGAAATACTAAAAATGATAATAACAATGAAATTAACAAATTTTATCTATATATTTATTAATGGTACCACCCAACCATGAATCTGAACATTATTCCTTCACGAATCAAGTTTGAAACTTATTACAACGAAATAGTTCTAAGAGAATTAAATGAATGAAAAAACTACATTAAAACTAGGAAAATAAATTTCTTCTAACAGTCTTCTTCTCAAATATGAAAAAAAAAATTGGTAAACAACCATGAGTCCTGGAACTCTATAGGATCTTCCTTTCTATCGAAAGATTATAAAAATAATAAGCAAATATGGCATGCTTCAAACACATATATCGAAATCAATAAAATACATCTATAGGAATATCAATATGCACAAGTCAAAATTATTTTTGTTCTTCAAACAAACATACATATAATGAAATGTATAAGGCTTTATTTTCACACTAGGTCAGCTAGACTCTTAATCCTAAAACACGGGATATTCCTAAAGGGTATTTCATTTTATCTAATAACATTTCATTCCACATGTTCCATTTAGGGAGAACATTTCCTCCCTAAGATTCTCAATCTCTTAAAAAATCAAATGCATTTGTAAAACACATATAAAACAAATGTAAAAAAATATAATTAAAAACATTCGCATGCCATTAAGAAAATCGGAGGAAATCCAACATTATATTGTCTGATTCACAACCATCACATATTCAAATCACAATTTTCAGAGAGAAAGAAGCCACCTACTTGTTATTTCGATGAAAAAAACTACTAATTCTTCAAGCAATTCCTTCCTATTCACATTTCTCTTCCACTAGCCATGATCCACAAGCATGAGGAAGTATAAAGTGAGTTGATGGAAAATTTTCCAGAATTTCCTATTTCTTTTTTACAAATTAAAAAAAATGAAGACGATGGAGTATGAGGATGAAGAAATGTGATTGTAATGCCAGAATAAGCTGGTCACAACTTTTTAGAGGGTTGCCATAGTCAACCCAACGTCCTAAGATGTT
This sequence comes from Akebia trifoliata, assembly GCF_017979445.1. Taxonomy (NCBI): domain Eukaryota; kingdom Viridiplantae; phylum Streptophyta; class Magnoliopsida; order Ranunculales; family Lardizabalaceae; genus Akebia; species Akebia trifoliata. Next base: position 26,393,927 of record NC_141377.1, read on the forward strand.
TCCATTTTCTCCCATGTTTCCTTAGTATTTGGAGTAGTATCTCATTCAATTTTTCTTCGAAACAGATTTATAACAACAATTTAACAGATGGTTAGATCCCATTCAACTAATAATGATCAAGAGAATCTTAGAATCTTAAAGTCTCCAACATCTTTTAAACTTTAAAATACTACTGGCTAGTGAGATAATAGTCTAGATGGCAATTTATCCACCCACCTCAAAGTCAAGTACGTCCCCTTCTTACTCTCCAACTGCTAATTTGACTCTAAAAGGATTCTGTTCCCCACTAAATACCCAACTTGAGTTAACTATTTTCACTTTGTGCCCTCATCTATATTTTTTTTTTTCCTTTTCTTCCAACAAATCTCCTATATCATTTACAAGTTGGGATTCCTAGCTTTACTCACGTCTTCACATGTAGGCCCTACAAGCATTAACTTTACTTTAACTGGTTTCTTTCCAATATCTTTAGCCTAACCCACCACTCTTTAAGATCCAAACATTGAACCGAAAAAGAAAATGGCTAATAGTAATCCCTTATTTAGTAGAAAAATCTGTGTTTATTTATTTATTTTCCAATCAATGTTTTACCAATTTCGAATTATGATAAAATTTGACCAAGTTAAATTTAGACTAAAATTTATCTAAGGTATCATGATGGAACTCCGTTGCACATGGATGAGGCTACATCCAAGTAGTCGAGATTGGGTTTTGCTAGAATTTGTGCGGAAATTGATACATCTTGCATAGTTTTAAAGTTTATTTCTCTAGAAAGAGATGATAGAAGTATGGTTCTCCAAAGAATCTTATATGAATGGTGGTCGAGTCCTTGCAAGACTTGTTCGACTTTTAATCATTCTATTGAGCAATGTCCTAAGATGGAAAGGGGAAGAAAGTAATTACAGCATGGAAGGCAAGAATTCCAGCCATTAATGTTAATGGCAAAGAGATTGTGGGAGCAGTCTAGAAGGATCCCAAGGATCAAGAGCAAGATAATGGCTCCTGATTTTCAACCTAAAAACACCCCAAAATCATACAAAATACTTCAAAAAGCCAAAAAAGAAAATTAGATCTAGAAGAAGAAAGTCTCATCTCAGAGTTTATGAGTAAATCTAAAAGTGAATACAAATCAAGAAGATTTACACGAGGAATGCTCATCACCAGTTTTTGAGAAATTAATCGTTATGATCACCCAGTAAAAAAATAAATTTTCTTATATTTATTCTAGAGTTAGGTTGTTTTGCAATGTAAATCTTTTAGAATAGTAGTGATCGACTTTCGTTGAGCGGGATTAATGCCTAACACCTTCCAATCCTATAACCTGATCCCTGTACCTATAATTGTTTTGTAGTTTTATGCTTCTTATCTATTTGGAGTCATCTTTGGTTGCTAAACCATAAAATTAGGTGGCGACTCCTCAAAAAGTTGGATCCGTACCTATGGATCGTGGGCACTTTCAACCTACCCCTTCAAAATTTTTGTATATCGTCGCATGTCCTTTGGGTTGTGCAATATACCCACTACTTTCCAATTATGCATTATGAGTATCTTCTCAGACATATTAAAAGGATTTCTAGAAGTGTTCATGGATGATTTCTTGATCTTCAGAATAAGTTTTGAAAAATATTTTCATCACTTAACTTTGGTCTTAGTGCACTTTAAAGAGGTTAACCTAGTCCTCAATTGGAAATAATGTCATTTTATGTAAACAGAATGTACGTCAACTTAATTAAAAAATTACCACCTCCTAGAGCTATTAAAAAAGATAGGTCATTCCTAAATTATATTTGATTTTATCATCGATTCATAAAAGATTTCAGAAAGATCTCGAAGTCTTTTATGTGAATTGTTAGTCAAGGATGTTCTTTTTGACTTCTCAAATTCATGTATTTTCACATTCAACAAACTCAAGTCCGAATTAACCTTGACTCCCATCATTCAACCTCCAAAGTAAGACATTCCATTTGAGGTCATGTACGATGCATTGGACTATGTGATAGGCATTGTCTTTCAGTCAGCGAATCAATAAACTTCCTCATTTCATTCAATATGTGAGCAAAATCTTAACAATGCTCAACTTAACTACTCTATTGCAGAGAAGGAAATGGTGGCAGTGGTCTATGCCATTGATAAGTTTCACCCCTACGCCATAGGATTGAAATTCGTGTTCTACACAAACTACGCTACATTGAAGTATCTTTTAAGAAGGATGCTAAAGCAGATCTAATCTATTGGACTTTGCTTATGCAGGAGTTTGATCTCGAGATATGAGACAAAAGAGTGTAAAAATGTTGTCGTCTATCATTTTGTCTAAGCTGGTTACCGAGTCATCAGAGGAATCCTTAACTATTCTGAAACCTTTCCAAATGATCAACTTTGCAAATCTCTCATTCCAATGATCTGTGTTATGTTGACATTGTCAACTACCTAGTTACATGTCAATCACTAATCTCATGGACTAGGCAAGAAAACCTTCGTCTCCTTTCAAAAATCAAATGGTATTTTTGGGATGTGTCGTACTTATTTAAGTATTGTCTTGAACAAATCATTAGACGTTGTGTTCCAATCTACGAGTAAGTTAAGATACTTGAGTTTTTCTATAGTCATATTTATAGAGAGCACTTTAGTGGAAAGAAAACTACTACAAAAATCTTGCAGTGTGGTTTCTTTTGGCCTATCTTATTTTGTGATGCCCATGAATTTAGTAAATCATGTGATCGATGTCAAAAGTTATGTCAAATTTTCAAGAAGAATAAAATGCCACAGAATCCTATCCTTATTATCAAAATTTTTTATATTTGGTGTATAGATTTATGAAACCCTTTCTCGTCTCTCAAGATTATATCTCGAAAAGGGTAAAAGTTGTGTATAAGACTAACGATCACAAAATTGTGATCCAAATTCAATAACGATACAATCTTTTCAAGATTTTGTATTTTGTATGTTATCATAAGTGATGGTGACTCGTATTTTTACAATAAAAATTCCACTTCATTGATGAGAAAATACCTCATCAAAAATAAAGTTGTTACGCCTTACCACCTACAAAACAATGACCAAGTAGAGATTTCTATCAAGGAAATCAAGACCATCTAAGAAAAAACTGTCAATCCCTAGAGGAAATATTAGTCTTTGCAATTGAGTGATTCTCTTTGGACTTATAAGACCGCATTCAAAACAGATAAAGGTATATTTCCCTATGAATTAGTATTTGATAAAGCATGTCATCTCCTTGTTGAGTTAGAATATTGAGCATATTGAGCGATCAAGAGCCTCAACTTTGATTTTAATAAAGCCAGTGAGAATCATAAGTTACAACTCAATGAGTTAGAAGAGATCATAAATGACTCTTACAATTATGTCGAGCAATACAAAAAGCATACCAAATTCTTCCACAATAAGCATATTCCTAGAAGGAATTTTTTTCTAAGACAAAGAGTTTTGTTGTATGATAAAGGACTCCACTTCCTTTTATGAAAACTTAAGTTTATCTGGACTAGCCCATATATTATCCAAATAGTTTATCCCCAAGGTGCTATTGAAGTTTTTAATCTTAAGGACGGATCCACTTTCAAAGTGAACGACCAACTTCTTAAGCCTTTTCTCAAGTGTACAACACCAGATGAGGTATTTTCCCTCGATGAGCCCGTTTGTCAAGATTAACTAGCTTTCATCTCATCGAAGACGTTAAACTTAATAATTTTGGGAAGCAACCCACTTTTTAGTTTTTATTTTTAATTAGTACCTTTAAAATTAGGATAAGTAATGTAGTTTTTTGCTTCTATTGACCTAAGAACTTGGCCCATTTCCCTCATCGAGGTAAGTTACTGATTCGAAACCAAAGTGGTAAGTTCTAAAATAAAAATCATAATTGGTATCATATGTTTGGGGTTGAAAAAACTTAATAGAAAGGAATGGTCTACTTGTTGATAGGTTTCCACCATGCTGCTCCCTACAAATAGTTATCGATGAATCAAAACAACATACCCTATGCACCAAAGCTCTATTTACTAAAAAGTGACGAACTAAGCTTGAATGTTAAGCGGTAATTTTAACTACCACTCCATCTAATACTCAGGATTTAGTTTTCACTATAAAGAAAATAGGTAGTCCTTTTCAAAGTACCTAGTCTAATTCAATGAAATAACTACTAGTGTGTGTATTTTTAACAAAGCCTAAGAACCATTCACCCAAGTTATGAGCACAATACGTTTCATAGTGCTTCTGACTTCATACAACATGATCACGATTATTATAGCAGCTTCAATCGACGTTGCGACAGTAGTAAGTGTTGTGTGGTCTCATTTCAGGGAACATTGTATTGGTAATAACAAGTCTATAGGATCTTTTTTAAGTACTATCCAATCCACTTCATTTTCTTTTGTTAACATTAGTTTTTGGATTTATATCTCTACTTACTGAAGTATTGAAGACAATATCATGTTTATGTTTGGGGGTATAAGGTCAGATTTTCACCTATGTTTTTTTTTTCCTTATATTTTCAAAAATCACAAAATTTTTAAGAAAAAAATTTATTTTGGTAACTTTGTTGTATTATTTTCAAGATCTTAGCGTATATCTTTAAGCACTTGGGTTAAAAATCTTAAATCAGTCTTTGTTGGAAGCTTTGAACTAGTCCCCATTGGTGTTTACCTTAGGAAAATATTAGAACAAAGTTAGCTTAAGTTATGAGTTAGTTTTGATAAGGTTACAAAGAGTCTAGGTTGATTTGAGTGAACTTTTACCTTCTTTCCACGTAGAGTATTAGGAAAAATCAAGTTTGAAGAACTTTTACTTCCTTGTTCTTTTGGTTGGTTGATTAGAAGAAAAACATAACTGTTGTAAGTAAATCTTGGATAACAACCATTGAATTAAACTAGATACTTTGAAAATGACTACATATTTTTCTTTAGAGTGAAAAAGAATGAGAAAAGAAAAAGCAAAAAAATGAAATAAAAGAAAAAGATCACTCGAAGTAAAAGAAAAAAAAAGTATAAAATGTTAAGAATTTCAATAAGGTGAAAGTCATCAATAATAAAAATGTGAGTGCACTAAAATATCACAAATAAAGTCCCTTAGAGGTATTAAAGTGAACATCCACACTTCTCACTACTTTAGACAGGATGCTAAGTTTGGAGCTAGACCATAAGTTAATCCAACTATTCCTAGTTAGATAAAATGTTAGAATTTATTCTAGGAAATCAAATCTCTAAAATTTTCAAATTGAACATATTATTTTATAAGGATCAATTTAAGTCTAAGTTTTATTCATAAAGAAATAAGAGTTGAGACTTTATACTAATATTACATTTAAATGACTGACAAATCTAAATTGACATGTGTTTTTAAATATTAGTTTTGACTTTATTTATTCTTACTTCAAAATTGTTTAAATTTTATTGGTACATTCTCTACAAACTTTCACGAGGGAAACTTGTTCACTAGGGGTAACATAGTATTTTAAGGGCTTGTAGCATTGGTTAAATGAAATCGAGAGACCTGCAAAAATAGTATGTTATTTTCTAGGGACTAAAAAAGTGTAAGTTTGAAAGTGTGATCATTGTCTCAAAACATTTATTTATCCACATTTCGTAGACATTTATCTTAGTTTAAGTCCATGTTTTACCAATATTAGCAAATAATCATGTTATGCCTCATATTATCTTGGTACATGTTCCATCATGTTAATTAGACATAATTGAATGACATAACGCATTTGTCGAGAAACTGATTACACACATGTTCAAATGTATAGGTCATATAGATAAAAGGGGCAAAATTGAACACCAAATCAGTGAATTGACTTTCACTAGTACAAAAAAGACTTTTTACATCGATTTTTAATTGATGTGTAAAACAATAGACATCGATTTAAAATTCAAGGTCTATGTGACTGATGTCTTAAGTTGAAACTTTAGAGATCGGTTATCATACAACTTTCGATGTCTGACATTTTTTGAATAATTGCCTTTCTGCGCACTTGCCACCTGCAACCGAAATAGACCTAAACACAGAACATCGAGGTTCTTGTCAATTAATTAATTTATACACAAAAAGACTTGCATTGAGTCATAATTTGCAAAATTACCTAGCAGTACAAAATAAAATGGAAAATTCCTTGAACATGAACATCCAAGCATATAGTTGTAGACATGAACTAATGGAATCACTCTTCATAGCATCTTAATCTTCATTGTCTCATACACAAGAAACCTGGAAAAGAAGAATACAACTTACAGGAAATCAAAAACCAATAAAGTTAACAAGGGGCAAAACATTAGAAATGAAACCAAACATAATTGTATGGACCTGCTGTAACAATCTCAAGGTAAGCAAGCTTTTCCAGGGCAGGTACATAATGTGATGTTTGCACTTCTGGGACCAAAGAAAGCTGAAGATAGCTTGCCCCATGCTTGGAGATCTTAGTTAACAAAGGCCGAATCTTGGAAGTTAGATAAGTTAGATCTAAAAGAACAAATCTTTTACTTCCCGAGATACACAGGTCATCACACCCTTAGAGGCCTGCAGATGGTACCTAGGTTAATAAATGGTGAGGGGGATAATATTCTAATACATATTGGAATAAAATAATTTATTCAATCTCAAAATAATCGTTGGTCATAGATCTAACATATGCAAATAGAGCTAAGGGCAATGAGATAAGTAAGCGTTAGCTATTTAGTTCTCGAACATAAAACAAAATAAGTAGAACTAACACTCCCAAAGTATAAAACATGACATTTGATTCTCCAAATCCTACCAGTTCCGAGAGAAGTGATGACCGAGAAAGCTGGAAAAACAATATTGTGTCGGGATGAATAATAAACTGTATTATATAGCATGTAGCATGAAAAGTAAATCAATAGAAAAAAAATCATATTACCACTTCGCTAATTTCACGTCTAGGGTTGAAACAGAACCCCAATAAGGCTAGCCATTCTCAAATTGTGTTCTTTCTCATTTTCAAGCTCTAAATGAGAAACATGGTGCAAGTGATCAGATCTGCATCTTCTTTTAGATTGATTCGTCAAGGAGAGGCATCATCAGGTTACCACTTTTTCTTTTCAGCAGTCAGGAACTCCTGAAAAAGCAGTTACAGCAGCCGCTCTTTGTGATCCCTAGCTTTAGAGCCACATTTTTGGTTTCAAAAGATGGATTAATTAAGTACGGAGGATAAGGCAGCTAAAGTTGAAGCCCTTTGAGTTGGCCCTCCCTGATTTGACTTACTAGACTTATCCTAGGTGAGTGATAACATAATCACAGCCACTCCTTCAAATTCCTAAAACTCGTTATTGGGTGGAGACAACACGACGTTGTTTCATTGTTAACTGATGGTCTTTTCATAAGTTTACTAAAAAGAAAAAGCCATGATGAGTTAATATAAAAATACTTATCATCCTGAATTTATTTACAATCCACTTGCCCTTAAGAGGGATGATGGTTCAGAGTGATAATATTTTATACCAAAATAGTTAGCAGCCTTTTTTTTAATGTACAATGAGGGGAATAATTAATCAAATCAAACATTTACCTCTGAAGAATTTGACATCCCAAAGAGCAATACAATCTTCTTTTCAAACTAATTTCCATGAACCTGCAATTTCATGGGAAAGGATACATTAATTTTTTTTAATAGGTAAAATATAATTTCATTAAAGGGTTTGAGTTGACCAGCTAAAAGAAACAATAATGACCAAATTAAGGAGACGCAATACAACAAATCTGATCCCACCTCACCAAACAAAGGCAATGAATGCATTTGAAAGAAAAGATACATCAATTATCCAGAAGTAGTAACGAACTTAAAATCATAAAAATAGATAGATGTCTATTTGTAGTAGTGGTTTATAAGATAACAAGATGTAATAATAACCCACACAAAATTAATTGAAACAAGAATTACAGGTGACAATGCAAATATTACTTGTGAGATGCCTTGAATGACATGCAAATGTTCCAAACACTCATCTATAATGAACAACTAAAATGAGTTAAACAGATCCTTGAAAAATGAAGTAGTCACGTTAACAATACCACCAATAGTAATAAGAATAAGAAAATCTATCGTGGCAAACAAAAGAAAGAAAGTTCAATTATCCAAGGGTGCCAAGGGGCGTAGTTTGCCACAACCCAAGCAAAAATTCCTTCATCGGAACCTATAACAATCATGTCATTTAATAGTAAACTTCTAGATTGTGGACAGAAGTCTAAAAACAGAGTACAAATGCAGCTATTGATGGATGTAGAATTTTTCTTTTATATAAATAAAATTTATTGAGAGGTAGGATGTGGAAGCTTGAGAATATTGTTAAGATATGAAGTAGTAGTTATTCTAACTAGGGAAGGCAAGCAACCACACATATTGCTAAAGTTATGGCATTGCTTGGTATAGCTAGGCATGGATTTAGGACTCTAATATTAAATGAAAGAACAGTGAAAACATTTCCTTTGTTCATGTCACAATAACAGGTATGTCCCCCAACTATATATACATTCTGCAATAGGATTCAAAACACAATAAAAACAATGTTATTTTGAAGAATGTCAAATAGTTTTATAACTGTAATTTATATTATCAATAAAACTTTATAAAAAGGAAACTAACCTCAATCACAGACCTCGTGTTTTTCTCTGAAATAATAATCATGGCTAAGTTAGTTAGAGATCCATTGGTCAATATAGTAATCAAAGGTTTGTCTAAGTTCAGGGTGATCAGTATCTTTAGGAGCCCAAAATTTCACAGAATTTTCGGCTGTGTAACTGAGATACAAAGCCAGTATATACGAATTTGTAACTCAATTATATGAAACATACATCAAACATAACTTCGTGGACAGTGAAAGATAACATCAACCAAACCAAAAATAACTATATATATAAGCATCATTTCAACTTCATAGTTAAAAGAAACTATAGAAGTTTTGATTGGTACCTTCTAGCGCTTCTAGGAAAATTACGAATAAAACCATAAAGTGTAGTAGAGTCCAAAAATCCACCAATACCATACGGGATAGCCTTGACGTACGTGCATTCTCCAACAGAAGTAAAAGATGGATTTGCTTACTCAATAGCATCTAGACCAACTGGAATGTCAGCACGTCCCATCCTATGAAGAACATCATAGATCACATCTATCGTTACAACATTTGCCCATCCAGTCACACTTACTAATATTCCCTAGAAAAAGAGAAAAGGCATACATAGAAACAATAAACCCAAAGCTTTCTTAAATCCAAATGGAAAAGAAAAAAAGAAAATAGTAAATCTATTTTTAAATTTCTCTAAATAACCACATTAATGGAGTGGTTTCCATTTAGGGAATTACATTCGATTTATAGTAAATCTGCTCAAAATAAATTTATATATTATATTTTGGGAATATAAAATATAACAGCAGCTTTATTCAAGCCAAGACCTAAACTCAAATACCTCTTCCATGCCCTTCTGACAATTTTTGAACTGTCGATATAAGATGGAACAACCACTGCAGTGATAGTGTCACTAAACCATTCCTACTTTTCAGTAAAATTTTTCAAACCCCACGACTCAACAGCAAGCCTAGATGTCAACCATTACCACCTCTGCTCCTCCTACAATCAAGAATCAGGAGAGAAACCCATTTGAATAAAATTAGAAAAAGAAAAAAAAAACTTCTTATTTCTAAATATAGAAGAATCATTTTATAATATGAACCTAAGTAACATCAGATTCTAGAATTGAATTAAGGCAAGAATCGAAATCTAGATTCCAAATCGAACATCCTACTAGTTAAGTTGACTTGAAAATCAGTCGATTGAGTTGAATTTTAGTAGTGTTCCCTTTCCTATGATTCACAAAATGAAAGGTCATTTTGTAAGATTCGAGAGTTAAAAGCTGCTCGTTTGACTTTATAGGGATAATCTTATCTTGGGTAAGGGTTCAAGTGATGGTCAATTTTTTCAAGTTTGACTTTGTCTTCATGAGAGATATGTTCATTTCAAAATTAGCGAGTCATCAACTTTACACCACCAAGACTCTTTATCAGTTAAGAAGGATGATCTAATCATTTCATAGAGTGCAATAGTTTAATTTATTGTAGCTCCAGACAGGATTCATAGAGTGCAATAATTCCAAACATGATTTTTCCAATACAAAGGCACAACATGTTTACAAACAAATAAAGTAATCGTACTCCTTTATAAATAACTCAAACCATGAATTAGATTTGAGACAATTGATTGTAGTACATGAATGAAAATAGAGGGAAGATGTCCATGGTTCAGGAATAACAAAGGCCATTGTGATGGTGAAAATACTTTAATTCCAACAGTTGAGCATATAAGAAGGCTACAAAAAGCAGTAGAGGCATGTTCGTGAGAGCAATAACAACATAAAATTTTTTAGCCAAAGGTTCAAAATATAATGTTAGTCTGGAAGGATTTTCCGTGAGAGACTCCATTGTTCGGTATATGAACAGTGACATACTATACAGATGTCATAGTTCAGCCGAATGGTAAAACTGGACAATATTGACACAGAACTGGGACAAAATTGGGTTTATATTAAAATCAAATATCAAGTCTTGAAAAATAAAGCAAAAAATTAGTGTGAATTACTTGCATGTAATTAAAACAAACAGTTTCCACTTTCAAAATAACTTCTCAATGATATATTCATACTTTAAGGCAGAAAAATGTAACTTACAATTCAATGAGGCCTGAACCAGATATAAATTATGTTCCCAATCTAATCATACCACCAGAAAAGATACATATAGGGTATATCATAACTGCAATTATTATTTTTTAGTTATAAAAATGCTTTTATTAACCAGGGCGGTCGAGGAGACCTAAAACCCTAAAGGTAAACAAAGAGAACCAAATGGAATTAAACTGAAAAATAGAAACCACAAAACCATCACCTCCACAAGGCTACATGGGATGAAAAAGTTGTCTAATTCGTTTCATTATGGCAGTATGCTACTAAGAGTATTTTATCTGGAAGGTGTACCTCTTGAGATATTTCCAAGTGAGTTTACCAATTTGTGGCTTTTAAGATATTTAAGCTTGAGAAAAACGAAAAATCAAAATGCTTCCTATTTCAATTGAAAAGCTTCAAAATCTCCATACATTGGATCTTAGAAAAACATGTGCATCTAAGTTACCCATTGGGATCCTCAATGAAAGCATTACTGTAGAGGGAAATAACCACTCAATTATCTAAGCCGTACACGTGTCCAGGTCAGTTGAATGGTTCCATGTGAAAATCAGCATGCAAGCGCTACCCAGCAGTAGGGCAGGTCAAAGTAGAAATCTCCCTAATCTAGCTAGAAGGGCAACACAACATCGAATAAGACCTGGTCTGCCGAGCAGGGTAGACTTGGTTAAAAAATACCCGTAATCCTGATATGTGCACATCAAGCCCAGAGATCTGAGATCTTTTCAGTATAGTATATCCAATCCAGAAGATCCCCATTTCGTTGCAGGGATCTAGAGATCAGGAGATTCCTCAAAATCATCTCCCGTAAGAGGGGGAAACCCTGACTCACAGTAAGGATCCATAGATAACACGATTGGCGCAAAAGAAGAGATTTTTTGGCGGATTAGAGGTCTAACCAATTTTTTAGAATATTTTTCTACTTTTCTAACTTGAACGTTGGAAAGTTTTTGGAAGGTACCATGACGGTACAAGGAGGGAGGTGACAGGAGTAACTTCAGATCCGTGAGGCAGAGTCCATTAGCACTGTTCACCAGATTCTAACCACACAAAACTAATGTCATCCGTGAGAAACCAATAGCATGTTGATTTCAGTCAAAACAATGATGAGATCCACAAGAACCACCAAAGTCAATGCACCCCCACCCGTGGTACCAGCCGCTAATGTTCAACTTTTGGCAATATTTGAAGCCATGAGAAAATAACAGGAAGATGTGCAAAAGAAAATGGATGACTTAGTTGAATAGAATCAGAACCTGAGTCAGCGTTTTGAGAACCAGTAGCTAGCAAGACAAGATCTCCCAATAAGAGATCCTCAGCCTCCTGTTAGAGATGATCGCACTTCAAATACGAAAAGAAGTGTTCAACCGCTGATCCCAACAAGAGAAAGAGAGACAAAAGTTGCTACTATAACTGATCAGGTAAAACCCCTAATGGTTTGACTTGAGAGGACATCAGCGAGATGATCTAGAAGGAAAAGGAGATGATGAGGGGTGCAAATATTGGCATAGCGACAACGCAAGCTGTCAAGAGAATTCAGAAGTTTCGCTTTACAATAGTGATCTTGGCAGAATAAATTTCAAAAAAATTTATGTTGCCACGCTTCATCCCTTACTCAGGGATGAAAGACCTCGTGGGCCATCTTTTTTACTACCACCAGATGCTTGCCTTGTGTGAAGGAAATGAAGGATTGATGTGCAGATTGTTACTTCTAGTTTGTAGGGGAACGAATTAATGTGGTTCCACAAGTTGTCATGTGGATCACTAACTTCTTTAAAGGAGTTTTGTACAACCTTTGTAACACAGTACATTGGCAACAGGAAGAGTGGCGGAGACATAAACACTCTGTTCAGCATGAGGATGCAGTCTAGGAAAAACCTTTTAGAGTTTACAAGAAGATTCAGGAAAGAACCGATGTCCCTAAAGAGCTACAAAGAGATAACGATAATGGTGGCATTTAGAACATCTTTGACATCTAGCTCAGGGTTGTATTGGTCTTGTATGAAGAAAAGACCAAAAACATTAAGCGAACTATTTGAAATAGTAGAAAAATATATTCAATTGGAAGATGATCCCTGAAATGAGATTGGAAAGAGCAAGGTAATACATGTTGTGGTGAAACCTAGTAAGCAACATCAACCACAACAATAAAGTAGAAAAAGACCACTCGAGCAACATAGAGAACGGAAGAGAGAGGGAACATATTTTTCTATGCCCTTAATGAGATTTTACCGTTCATTGCGAATAAGCCTTACATTAAGTGGCCAACGCCACTTCCTCGAGATTAGATAAATCGAGATGAACGATCTTGCGAGTATCACAAGGTACAGGCACACACCACCAACAGGTGCCAAGCCTTAAGAAGGTTTCTACAAAGGTTGGCAGAGTATGACAAACTAAAAGACATACCCAGAAGATAGATGGAAAATCTACATTGAGATAAGAATCAGAGGCCTGATCAGCCACCTATTGAAGGACAGGATGGAAGGACAGTAGTGATACATGTTGTCCTAAAGTAGAAAAGTAGAAGGTCAGGCTAGAGTAGGACTGATGAAAAATATCAAGAGATGGCGAACAGAACACCTTGCTCACGTCTATACAGTAAGAAGCCGGCCTATAAAGTAAATAGAACCCTACGGAGAGTAGACCATAGCTATCACGGATAAGGACCTGGAGGGGGTAGTGAAACCCCATTACGATGCAATGGTGGTAACCTTCTAGGTGGACACCTTCACTCTCAAGAGGGTGTCAAAAATGATAGTTTTGTCGACATTCTCTGTGCTTCAACCTTTCTGAAGATGGGTCTTGGCAAAAATGTGCTGACTCCAGCAAGATCACGCTGGATTGGATTTGATAGGAGAAGAAACCAACCTTGAGGGGAAATAGTCTTACCCATGTAGGTAGGGCCAATGACCTTGATGACCAGGTTCATGATCATCGAAGTAAGTTCTCCATACAATGCCATCTTAGGCAGATGGTGGACACATGAGATGAGGGTCGTTCCCTTAACGTACTGCCCGGTCTTGAGGTTCCCAATACCGTAAGGGATATGGGAAATACGAGGGGATCAAGTGACTGCCCAGGTGTGTACGTTGGACAAGGAAGAGCTCTTCGAAGAAAAGGTCTAGCAATAGTAGTTATAGTAAGGGAAAACCGAGCCTGGAAAACCCCCATGCCTAGAGAGCATTCAAATAGTAGATATAGGGGAAGGTATGCAGATCAAGATAGGAACAGAGTTGGCATTGAAAAAACTGAAAGAGCTAACAAATTGCTTAAGAAGGAACATGGATAGTTTTGCCTGGTCCATAAAAGAGATACTGGGGATCAACCTAGAAGTGATCTGTCATCACTTAAACATGAAATCAAAAATCAAGCCAGTAAAAAAAAAGCCAAGGAAATTAGTACCATGGTTCAGAAAAGTAGTAAACGATGAGGAGAGCAAACTGATCAGAGCGGGATTTGTCAAGGAAGTACAGTTTCCTAATTGACATTACCAATCTAAACAAGGCCTGCCTTAAGGATAGCTTTCCTATGCCGAGGATAGACCAGCTGGTGAATGCAACTTCAGGCCACGAAAGGTTATTTTTCATGGATGACTATTATAGTAAGCCTAACCTGACAAATCAAGAGAAGACGGTCTTCATCACTGAGTAAGGGCTCTATTGTTACAAAGTTATGCCTTTAGGGTTGAAAAACGCAAGAACAACTTATCAAAGATTGGTAACTAAACTCTTTAGAGATCTGGTAGGGAAGACTACAGAAGTCTATCTTAATGATCTATTGGTGAAGAGTAAGAAGAAGAAATATCATATTGCTGATCTAGAAGAGGTCTTTTCACGAGTGAGTGAGAAAGGTTGGGATAAAGCTCAACCTGAAAAAGTGCACTTTTACATTATCTTTGGGGAAGTTCTTGGGCTACCTAATCACGAAAAGAGGTATAGAATCCAACCCATACCATATCAAAACACTAATAGAAATGCCCTTCCCGAAAATGTAGAAACAAGTCTAAAAGTTAACAGGAAATGTAGCAGCATTTAACAGATTCATTTCTAAGTCTTCAAATAAATGCAGGCCACCGTACCAATTATTACGGAAGAATACCAAGTTCAAGGGGACAAAGAGTGTGAGAAGCCTTCATAAAGCTAAAGAAATATCTAGGCAGACCGCCTATACTATCCAAACCATAAATAGAAGAGGAATTAAGACTGTACCTAGCAATTTCAAAATGCGCACTCAGTTTAGTCTTAGTCAGGACTAGAACAACGGCTGAGCAGTCGATCTAGTTCTTGAGCAAGACTTTCACCAATGCCGAGATAAGTTATTCTAGACTTGAACAGATGGGATTAGTTCTAGTTTACACAGTGTTGCGCCTAAGACCCTATATTCAGGTGCACCGAGTATAGATCATCACAGAGTACCCTTTGAAGTCTATTTTGGCAAAGACAAATGGATCGAGTAGAATGGAAAAGTGGGTTATTAAGTTAGCTAAATTTGGACTTGATTACAAGCCCAAAGTTTCAATTAAAAAGCCAAGCAATGGCAGATTTTCCAATGAAAGAAAAACTAGATCTGTTAGTAAAATAGCTAGAACATGTTGAAGAATGACAAAAAACAAACAACCATCCAGGGTGGAGAGTGTACGTGGATGAATTTTCAAACCTAGAGGATGGGAATAGGAGTGGTACTGATTACTCTTAACAGTTCCAAGATAAATAAGACGATCAGATTGGGATTTGGAGCAATTTCATAACGAAACGGAATATAAGGCAATGCTACTCGGCCTCAATTCATTGGCAGGGCTGGGGATAACTGAGGTGATAGTCTACAGTGACTTGCAACTAGTAGTTAACCATATCAACGGCATATTGAAGCATGAGATCCAAAGATGCAACTCTACCTGGAGAAAATCATATTTGCCATACTTTGAGTTGGGAAAGTCAGAGTAGAACACATACGATGGACATACAACAAGCATGCAGACGTTTTAGCCTTTATAACCTCAATGTTGGTAGGATAAGAAAAGAGAGAACTGCCATTAGACTACTAGGAAAGACTTGCGATAAATGAGCCAAAATTGATTAGTGTAATAGCTGCAGTAGAAAATTAAGGGTGGATGAACCCGATTTTCGCTTTCTTGCAGCTAGGAGAGTTGCCCGATGATCCTAAAGAGGTAAGATGAGTAAAAAGCAAGGTAGGATGGGAAACTATAAAAGAAGTTAGTAGGTGGGCCACTTCTACGTTGCCTAACTCTAAAAGAGGAAAATGACGTGCTGAGCGAGGTCCATGAAGGGGATTATAGGAATCACTCAAGGGCAAGGTTTTTGGCCCACAAAGTACTCTGCCAAGGGTATTTTTGGCCGTATTTGCAAAGGACGCAACTCTACACGTTAAGCATTGTGACAATTGTCAAAGATATAGGAGGATAATACGACAATCAGCAGTGCAGCTCAATTATCTCATCAGCCCTTGGTAGTTTGCATACTGAAAAATTGATCTAGTAGGCCCGCTATCCAAAGTACCAAGTAACCTAACTTTCTTGCTGGTAGCAACAGATTACTTTACCAAGTAGGCGGAAGCACTTCCCCTTGCCAAAATATGCCAGTATGAAGTTCATAAGTTCCTATGGGAGAACATAATCTATCGATTTGGCCTGTTATGTACTATAGTCTCAGACAATAAGAGACAATTTACAAGAGAGCAGCTCAAAGAGTTTTACAGAGGGCATGGGATAATGGGGTTATTTTTCACGCCTCAATATCCGTGGGACAATGGACAGGCTGAAGCTACCAACAAAGTTCTAATAAACACAATAAAAAAAAGGCTAGGAAAAGTAATGGGAAGATGGACAACAATCTTGCATGGCATGTTACAGGCTTACAAAACAACTGCTAGAACCTCCATAGGGATGTCTCTATTCTCTATGCCTTATAGAATGGAGGCACTGATTCTAACAGAAAATAATTTTCCCACAATAAGATCAAAAGTAGTGCAGATTGACCAAAACAACTAGTAGATAATCGCATAATTAAAATTGTTGGAAGAGAAACTAGAAACAACTTTGATAAGGCTAGAGAGCTATTATAAGAAGTTGTAAAACTATTTCAATAAGAGATTCCGTCACATGTAGTTTAAAAAAGGAGACCTAGTGCTACGTAGAGTATTCTAGAACACAAAAGAACAAAACAATGGCAAGTTGGATCCTAACTGGGAAAGGCCATACAAGGTAGCAAAAGTAGGCCAGAAGGGGGTTTATTACTTGATTACAATGACTGGTCAAGAGCTGCATAGATAGTTGAATACATGTAACCTGAAAAGAAATTATCAATAAATAAATCTTTTATGATCACTAGTAGTCTATGCGTGGATTTAGCATTAACGTAGGATCCCACGTGGATCTTGGCCTACATGGGTCTTCTCTGTCTTAATTGGCAGGGTAAGAAGTTGGTCAGGACTCTACTCCAATGAGATTAATTTAGCACTGAAGATGGATTCCACCTGGATCCAATCCTACGTGGGTCTTCCCTACCTTAATTAGCAGGGTAAAAAGCAGGTCGAGACCCTACTTGATGAGAGTAATTTAGCACTAAAGATGAATCCCACCTAGATCCAAGCCTACGTGGGTCTTCTTTGCTTTAATTGGTAGGGTAAAAAGTTGCTCGGGGCCCTACTCTAATGAGAGTAATTTAGTACTGAAAATGGATCCTACCTGGTGAAAGCGCCCTCGATCCGCGGGGTGCGCGGATCCGCTTTTGACCCTTGAGGTTTGGGAGTCGCCACCTAGTTATTATGGTCTAGGAACCGATTAATGACTCTAAACGGATAAAAACTAATCTAAAATCAAAAAAAACTGAGTTTGGGGATCATGTTACGGGATTAGAAGGTGTTAGGCACCAACCCCGCCCGGCCAAAGCCGGTCTCTACTAAATTCCCAAGTAAATTACATTGCTAAAACCTAGATAAAAATAGAAAATAAAAAAATAATACCTTTCCGATGCAAGGACTTTACTCCCTCAGATCTGACAAAAGAGCTCCTTGTACCGTTCTCCCTTGCTACGTTCTATTTCCGGATTTGACTTCGGATCTCCGAGGCAAGGTATCTCCTTGTTTTTGAATCTGAACTCTTCAATTTCGTTGCGGATTTGGGGGTGTTTTTAGAAGGCTTTTGGGTGTTTTCTAGACTAAAATTGAAGGAGGGATGTTAGCTAAGGAGTTGGGGCTCCAAAACTAGGGTTTATGGGGGGCTAGGGGAGCTTCTAGACCTACTTCTCTTAGGGTTTATGATTTGATACGAAAATAGGGTGTGAGCACCTCTATTTATAGAATTTTTTTAAGGTTGATTTGGATAGAGTTAGTGTTTGATTAGAGATCTTTTAATTAGAGTTGTGTTCTAGTTAAAATTGTTTTAGGTAGAATTGTGTTTTAATTAGAATTGTTTTAGGTAGAATTGTTTTTAAGTTAGAACTCTATTAGATAGAGTTATTATTTAATTAGAATTCTATTATGACTTTTGGTCTTATTTGATTGACTTTTAATGTTTTGACTTTAGTCTTAATTGATTGACTTTTAATATTTTGACTTCAGTCTTGCTTAATTGACTTTAATTTTGACTTTAATCTCACTTGATTGACTTTAATACTTTGACTACAGTCTTGCTTGATTGACTTTAAATTTTGGAGAACCCCCTTCCATTATTTCTTTAATTCTTTGGACCCCCAAATGGAGGGATCCTTAAAGAAATATCCCACGAACCCTCAACAATTTTGCCTGAGAGTCCGATTAATCGATTTTTTAGGTTCAAAATTTTAAATTAATTTCATTAATGTTTCACTTTAATTATTTAATGTTTTATTTATTAATTTCGAATTTTTTAATTATGAAAATTGTGAAATTACTATTTTGCCCCCGGAGAGGACTTTTAACGTTTTAAGTCGGTTTTTAATGTTTTAGGATGTTTTAGAATCGATTTTTCGTAAGAAATTCAATGGAAATATTAGTTTGTGTCATTTATGAAATTTTTTGTGTGAAATGGTTGTGAACTTTATGAGGGGCATTTTCGTAATTTTGTCGAATTCTGTGAAAATTGGCTAAACGATTTATTTGATTTCGATTTATTATTTTATGTGTTTGAATGGGTTTTCCTAAGCGTAATGTAGGCTCTAGGGTTGTTTTGATGTTAGGGGTATTTTGGTAATTTGATAGTTTTTTAGTGATTTTTATCGTGAAACTTCTTTTTGTCAGAAAAATGATGATTTCTATGTTTCTAGAGTCGTATTTTCCTAGCGTAGCGTGGTTTCTAAGGTTTTGTTAGTTTGAGATACCTCATCCGGATTTCTGAAACACATCTGGTAACAAAATAAAGGAATGGAATACACATCCATCATTGGGAATCATTGCGATCGGGTTGACGAGTTGATTAATCAGGCGGATGCAAAAATGGGGTGTCTACACCTGGATCTGGACCTACGTGGATCTTCTCTTCCTTAATTGGCAGAGTAAAAAACTGGTCTGGGCCCAACACTAACACGAGTAACATAGTACTTAAAGTGGATCACACCTAGGTCTGGGCCTACGTGGGTCTTCTCTGCCTTAATTAGTAGAGTAAGAAATTGGTCGGGATCCTACTTTATCACTAGTTCAAAAGTACTAAAAGTGGATTCCACCTGGGTTTGGGCCTACGTGGTTCTTCTCTACCTTAATTGGCAGAATAAGAAGTTGGTCGGGACTCTACTCTACCACGAGTATAATAGCATTAAATATGGACCCCACTTGGGTCTAGGCCTGCATGGGTCTTCTCTATCTTAACTGGCAGAGAAAGAAACTGGTCAGGGTCATACTCTGGCATGAATAATTTAACACTGAGTTGGACTCATTCTAGAATTCGATCCTTGCAGATCTCCTCTTTTTAACCAGTAGAGCGAAGAACTGGATGATCATGCTCTATCCTGAGTGACAGAGAACAGAGATTTGTTTAGTAGATGAGCAGATCCTTGAAGATATCTACCTATGGGTAGGATAAAAGTTGTTGAAAAATTACAGTTTGCCTTAGAATAATAAAAACGCTGAAGAATAGTTATTTGTGGAACAAAAAAATAAAGGTGAGTTAAAGTCTTCTTGAAGGACAGTAATTCAAAGGTACCACCAAAAAAAATTTTATGAAAAGGTTCAGTAGTTGAATGTGCATTGCAAACAATGCTAAAAAATAAAGTTCACATTGAAGGCAGATTAACAATTGGCTTAAGTAATGCAAGCAGTGCAAAGGAACATATCTACAGCAGTTGGGTGTGTAGTACAAACATTGCGAAAAAATAGAATTCATATTGAAGGCAAAATAATAATTTGTTTAAAAACTTGTTTATTAACAACAAGAAGAGTACAAGAGAAGTTCCAAAGATGAGATAGTACTAAAAAAATAGCAACAGCAAAAACAAAATACAACTAAAACCAATTAGCAGATCTTTATTCGTTGGCAGGTAATTGGTTGGCATAAGAAAAAATCTCGGCAGTAGGATTTGGAAGGTCGACCGCCTTGTCTTGATTGAAGTCGATAACAGGGATATGAGGTTGGTCAAGAGGTAGATTACTAGCATGAGCAAGTAAACCGATCGCTCTGACTTGGTCCAATTCTATGGTACTCCCAACTTCTATGAACTCACCAGGGACTCAGCCCAGGGTAGCAACGAGGTTCCCCTCCTCATCAAGTTGGAATGATAGGGATCGACCATAATCCCCAGACCAGCTATGAATCTCTTTGATAGGAGAAGTAGTAAGAAATTCATCCTCTTCGTCTTCTTCATCTTCCACTTCCTCTTATTAAAGTCGAGCAACCTCAAAGCCTTCGTGATAAGCCTTAGAAGAGGCTTCCTCTACCAATCGAGAGTATTGGGCCTGTAGCTGCCCCAACAACCTATTGGTCTCAGCCTCATCTTCCTCGACGTGAGCTACCCTAGCCGTCTTGATACCAGCCCTAAGGAAGCCTAGTTCAAACTCTTGCTGTTGTAACTTCTCTCAGAGCTGGCCCATTCCACTCAGAGAACACCTTGGAGATCTATTAGCTTCTTATTGGTAGCCTCCAAGTCTAAGTTTGCCTTAGAAAATTGGGACAAGTTAGCCTCCATTTCCTCTCTATCCTCATGGTAAAATTTGTTAGAAAAAGCCACTTAGCCTAGAGGAGAGCGATTTTTTCTTCATGTTCTCTAGTTAGAGTAGCCACTTGGTCCTCAACCTCACGTCATTTCAGGAAGGTCAAGGTTCCGTAGAC
The DNA here is from genome assembly GCF_017979445.1 of Akebia trifoliata. Taxonomy (NCBI): domain Eukaryota; kingdom Viridiplantae; phylum Streptophyta; class Magnoliopsida; order Ranunculales; family Lardizabalaceae; genus Akebia; species Akebia trifoliata. The sequence goes on from NC_141377.1 coordinate 26,414,880, forward strand.
ATTGGCCTGCGAGAAGAATAAAGTAGTTAAGTAAGTAAAACCTGAAACGTAAATATTAGAGTAGGAAGAGCAAAAAATTACTTGATAGAGGCCATGAACAAACCGACTGAAGCCTATGACAGCATTGACCCGGGCTGCAACATCCTAGTCCTTAGAAAAAATAGATTGGGAGAGTAGAAAGGCAACAACAACAAGGTTCTTCCCCCTGCAGTTTTTATTCTAAACATAAAAATGAGGTCGAAAGTCATTATTTTCGTTTTCATCCTGGAAAAAAACTCGAACCCCTCCAATAGAATGCAGTTTCCTTCAAAGGAGTCTTGCGATGATTGGGACCCTCTTGCTCAGACTCCTCTAAAGGGGAAGGACTCCTCAAACTTTTTTTGATCAGCCTACGCCTCTTGTGTGACTGAAGATCAGGGATAAGATGGTACTCCCTGATGGTATCCGAACCCAGTATTGCCTAAGCCTAAACTCCTCAAGAAGCTCAACAGTAGCAGTAGAAGTAAAAATAAAAGTAGAGGTGACCTACTCCTCATGTACCAATGTCAGCTAGCCTGCTTCTCTAGTGAGAGTGGAGCTATGAGGGGCTAGATTCTTTTTTTTCTTCTGCTTATCCTGCTTAAAGGGTAGATTAGCCCTAATGGCAAGGAAGAAAGAGAAAAGGAATTTCGAGAAGTCAATATTCAAGGTATCGAAGGACCTTAAGGGAATTGGAGGTGAAAGAACACCAAAAACATAGGCCAAAGGAGAAGGGAGATCTTTTGAGATCTCGTTGGCCTAATCAAATAAGGCCCATTGTGCAAGTAGCCGAGGAAAAATAGAAGGGGGAAGATAGATCTGATTTTCCTCCACCACCCCCATAACTGTTCTGGTTTGGAGGTCCACTGTCACTAGCCTTCTATCTCTGGATGCTCTACGCTGTTCTTTCCTAGTCTCAACAGGGCAAAGGGCACATGAATCTGTGGAAAGAAAAGAAAACAAAGTTGGGGGCGATTCAAAGGACATATGTAAAAACAATGGTTTTTCAAAATATGGGTTAGAGGTTTTGGATTGAGCTGAGTTTTTGCGTGGATGGTCACTATGATGAGAAGATCATCCTCACAAAAAATCAGCTCAATCTGAAACTTCTAAATCCATCAAAAGCTATTTACAAATTATTGACAAAAATTAGCAAAAAATCAACGGTCCACATTCTAAATCACTTTTAATGGGGTTAGAAGTTTCAGATTGGACTGATTTTTTCCGGATGATCTTCCCATCATAGAGATCATCCTCATAAAAAATCAGCTCAATTAGAAACTTTTAACCCATATTTTGAAAATTTATTAATGTTACGTTGTTTTTTCATATGTCCCTTGATCCTGACCCAAAAAAGTTAGAATCAAATTGAGTTATATACAAAATTGAAGAGTGAGACACAACTAAGTATCGAAAAACCAGTCTTACCTTGAAAGGCCTGAGGGACTCTAAATCCCTCATAAGGAGTGCTAAGGGAAAATTCCCAATTCCCGAAGACAATCAAGGGGTCCTTGTACCACCCTTTGTCAGCATTGGGAAGAAAATGAGCTAGTGCAACTGTGCATGTTTATGCAATGGTGTGATGCTTACTAAGTAAAAATGTATCAAGTCCTAGAGATCTTCTCTCACTGACAATAATGATTCAAAATTGAAATGTGCTTATGCAACGACAGTAATCATAGCAAGATTGAACAATGAAGTAATTGGAGTCATAACATTGTAGGAACTTCGTTAGGATTTGAAATTCTTTTTTAGCGTTCAAAACAGTTTGAGTCTCGTTTATCGAACTCGAACCTATTGTAACCACGCTTTTCGACTAAGGAACTTAAACAATCCTGTTAATTTATTCTATGATTCAAAAAAGTTGAAGTCTCGTTTCTCGGACTTGAACTTATTAGAGTCACGCTTCTTGGGCTAAGGTTACAGGAACTTAAACAATCCTGTTAATTCATTCTATGATTCAAAAAAAGTTGAAGTCTCATTTTTTGGACTCGAACTTATTAAGTCACATTTCTCGGGCTAAGGTTTACAGGAACTTAAACAATCCTGTTAATTCATTCTATGATTAAAAAAAATTAGAATCTCATTTCTCGGACTCGAACTTACTAAGCCACGTTTCTCGGGCTAAAGTTTACAGGAACTTAAAAAATCATGTTAATTCATTTTATGATTCAAAAAAGTTGGAGTTTCGTTTCTCGGACTCGAACTTATTAAGTAATGTTTCTCGGGCTTAGATTTATAGGAACTTAAACAATCCTATTAATTCATTCTATGATTCAAAAAAGTTGGAGTCTCTTTTCTCGGACTCGAACTTACTAAGCCATGCTTGTTGGACTAAGGTTTACAGGAACTTAAACAATCTTGTTAATTCATTATATGATTCAAAAAAGGTTAGAATCTTATTTCTCGGACTCGAATTTACTAAGTTACGTTTCTTGGGCTTGGATTAATTACAAACTTGGTATTATTGAGCTCAAAGATCGGGAGATTGGACCTTTATTGGCTTATCATGCATCTGGATTCATAATTATCATTGGACTTCATCAGACTTTTAAGTAAGATTTTCCTTTTTATCATGTGATTAAGAACAAAATTTTGGAATTAAATGACTTTTACAAATGTTCCTAGTTTCAAGATTGGCTTTAACTGGAACTTGACTATGAGACTGATAGAATGGATTACGCTTGAAAAATATGGACTCTGATGTATGACAGATAGAAGAACTGACATTCCCTTAAATTTAAGACTCTTAAGATTATCATATATGCAATAAAGGATTGATCATTTTCTTTCGAATTTCTTTTGAAAAATGCTTGAGCTGGACTTAAACAATCTTGATAAATATTAGAATAGAAGATTTTTCTCTTTAAAGTGATTGATGATTCTATATCTTCCATTAGTAAACACTTGAACAAGTAAACATACTCTTGAAGATCTTACAATGTTCAAGATGACTTCTGATTTTTTTGACTTCAAAATTGTCTTCGTAGGATGTGAGTTCTTGGTTGAAAAATGAATATTGTGGTTTGAATGGTTCTGCATTTCCTAGTTTCTGTACAAGCTTCCTTCTGAATTTTTCTTCTTGATGGGACTTTTCTCCCATTTGATGATGTCCTAATTTTTTCCTAGATCTCCTCTTCAGGTTTTCAATTTAGTGGGCTTTGTTTTTCTTTTTCTAATGATGCCTTGATTTTTGCCTAGTCGCCTTTTCAGGTTTTTCAACCTAGCAGGCCTTTTTTTTTATGGTTATGCCCTAATTTTTGCCAAAGTCATTATTTTGGGTTTTCAACTTAACGAGCTTCCTTTCTTCTTGATGATCTTGAAAAACTAACTCGACAACTTCTTGGTTTCCTGCACCTTAACCGAGCCAATTAGCATTCAAGAAGACTTAATAGGTAGGCTTAGGATATGATTTAGAAAGAAAAGATATAAGGCTCAACTTCGTAAAATCCCCCTAGTTTGATATTCTCTCTTTTTTGTTAATTATTTGATTTTTTTTCTAATACCCCTAGTTTGGCATTCTTTTCTTTTCTGTCAATTTTTCTAATGCCCCTTGTTTGACATTCTTTTCTTTTAAACCTTTTAATAGAGGATTTTCCTTTTGGATGGCACTATTCTTTAAGAGAATAAATCTTTTTTGTATGACCGGGCCTGAAGTAACTTCTCAGGTTGCTTACGTACCCCAAATATTTCTTTTTTTCTTTTGGGAACAGGTCAAAACATAGTTCATACTTAGACTTTCCTCCCATGGTTGGTTGGTGTGGTTTAGAAAGAAACAGGCTATTTAATATTTTTAGAGGTTGGGAGGGACTGAAGAAAGTTATCTTTTTTTTTGGAAAGAAAGGGAAATGGTTCAACCAAAGGAGGCCTCCTTTGGTGTATTGCTACTTGACTTGGTCCAAGTTTTAGGAACTCAATATCTAGATAGCTCTGTCAAGTAAATCTTCTTTTAAAAAGGAAAAAATCTTCAGTCTTCTTCTACGAAATTGAGTGTGATTGAGTTCTTTGTATTTGACATTGACTCGTTCAACCCTTTCCAAACTTCGAAGAAAATCTCATATTCTTTTACGAATGAGAACTTTTCTCTCTCGAGTGAAAAATATGATGGATCTCTTCTTACGGATCTTAGCACCTTTGTCGATGGTTTCATCTACATCATTCTTGATCGATAAACTTCGACTTTGAAGTTCACCCTCGACTTTATGTCTTGATTTATTTTAGTGGATCTATTCTCATGAGACCATGTAGGAACATTGTTGAATTTCTCAAATAAATTTATTATTCTCTCATGTTTCCCTGAGGATAATGAATCACCAATTTACACTTCTTGAGTGTACTCTTTAATTCTAATCTTTATTAAGTTTGATTAGTGAGCTCTAAGTCAATCCTCATGTTAGATATTATGCTCAAATCATTATTACACGCATAATAATCAAAAGTTTCTTTATTTATTATAATAAAATGGAACATAGACTGAGGAACCTAACTAAAGCCCAAAATTAAATATGACTAACTGAACTCAAAGACTGACGCAACTAAAGCTAAAAAATCTAAGAACACTTAAAAAGACGACATCATTCTGAATAGAGGGACACAATTCTAGGTCTATGCCACTTCAGTTATCGTCGATGGATGACTTCAACTTGCTTGCTTTTACTATCTCTTGATATTCAGATTTAAGCCTGTCATATGTTGGACAACCCGTTGCTTCAATAATCTCTCTGTTCTTTAGTTCTAGTACTACCTTGGGGTAGATATGTTCATCTCGGCATGGTGGAAATACACTGTTAAGACCGACTGAATAAATGAAAAAAATTGGGTCACCTAACTCGAATTTGAATAGGGACATCAAGTTCAAAGTAGGGGAAGGTTGATTTTAAAAGATAGGTAAATGATTAGTTTTAACATTGGGTGCGGTAGGAGCGGGTATGGTGACCTTTCCTTGTTCAATCAAGTCTTGGATAGTATGATGGAGAGTAATACACCTATCAAGAACATGACCACGCATCTGATAGAATTCACAGAATTGCCTATTATCCATGTTTGGAGGAAGAGGATTAGACAAAGGCTTAGGTTGTAAAGGTGTCAGCAATCCCTTTTTTATCAATTTTTTATAAGCAATACTAAGGGACATTCCAAGATTGGCAAATTGTCTCTTTGGCTTGGCTTGTGAGAGCTGAGTAGCTTGAGAAAATAGTACGAAAGAGGTTTTGGCTACTTGTAAGGAATTGACATTAGGTTTAAAATGTTTGGATTTTGACTCAGACGAGTTACTAAAATGTCTCGAAGAGTAGGCATCCTCAACTAAATTTCCAGCCTCAAGGAGGGATTGAAAAGTGTGAAGGTACTAATTCATCAAGTACTTCATATAATTTGGAGTGAGATTCCTGAGGATGACCTTGACTTGTTCCTTCTCTTATGGTCGGTCCTACAATTGAGCGACTTTAGCTCTCCATCGAGCAATGAACTCAGTGAAAGTTTTCCCGAGTTTCTGTTTAGTAGTTTCTAGGTCTCTTCTTGTGAGTTCAATATCTATATTGAATGAATACCAACCAATAAACTCCATTATCAATTCATGCCATGTTCTTACCCGAGATGAGTCCAATGATATTAACCAGCGTAGGGCAGGACCTATAAGGGTTATCTGAAAAAGTTGAGCCATCTGTTCTTCACTTAGACCTTGAGATTGCATTATGCCGACATATACTTTCAAGTGAGTCCTAGGGCATCCAATCCTGTCAAACTTCTCCATGTCTGGCATTGTGAACTTCTTTAGCAGACAGACCGTAGGAAACAACCTCATTACCCCTAATCCAAGAGCAAGATCGTCGGGGTCTTTGATATTCTTCAAAATAGTTTCAACTTGAGTTATTTGATGAGCTAAAATAGGGTCAATAGGTAATTCATTATCTTCTTGATTTTCAACGAGGTCAAACACATCCTGAGATTCTTTATCTTTTTCCTTTTCAGTCTTTAGGACTTTAATTTGTGTCTGGACAGAAGTGATAATTTTTGCTTAAAAAGATTCTAAAATCTGACGGAGCGTTGCTTCATCCATTGTACTTGCTTCTTTTTATGGCGAGGGCTGACTACTTGGACTTGACAATTATATTATGGAAAGATGACTTTTTCACAAACCCAAAGTGGTATAGATGGTGGTTTAAAACGTTTAAGAGCAATTATTACCTGATGGAAGTAAACCAAGGTTGACCGTTGACTCTAAATGTTTGACTCTTAACCACATGATTAAAGTTTCGATATAGAGTAGCCCAGGTCCGATGGGAAATAACGAATCCAAATGCACTATAAGTCTATAGTGACCAAGAAAGTGAGAAAGGTTAGACAAGGGTCTACCCTTAATTGGAATTGAACCTTTGATCAAACAAATTAATTTAATCCTAAGATCGAATCTTTTTATATAAAGTGGTCTAGATATTTAAAAATGATACCAATTAGTCCATCTGATTTGGCATTGATCAGTTTGATCCATTTGTCAATTGGGCCAAGTGGTTTAATTGGTTCAAATTGATCGATATATTTCACCGATTGAGTCGGACAGATATAGTGGGTTTAGTTTGAACAATCTAGATCAGTCTACCCATTTACCTGTTTGTTGGATTAAATAGAGTAACCTGAGAACACCCATAGTCAGTTCAAGTCGTGACTTATAGGAAGGCTTCTAAACTCTAGGTTTATTATGTGCAATGCAATTTATCTGGTCACCCTTTCCCAAGTGCACCTATATATCTCGAGCATACCCAATCAGATGGTACGTAGTGACTTGGTTTGATATACTGTATAGGTACGAGTCTAAGATTGTAACTTTCATAAATGGTTTAGCATCCTATGAGGGGACCGACCACTTACTAGTACTACGTTGGCAATCGGGACATGTGACTGTGTGGCTTACAATAGGTCAAAGGCTCAGGTCGTTCCAGCCCGGGTGCATCGATATACCTTTTCAGAGTCACCTAATCAGATGGTACTGATACCCTAGTTTGATATACCCTAAGGTATGTGATTGGAGTTGTGATTTTCATGAATGACGTCGCATCTCCGAAGAGACCGGGCCACGAACTAGTGTCATGTGGGCTAGATTGGGATATACAAGTGTGCAAAACAGTAAACGTGCTTGTGGTGTGTGCAATACAGGGTGGGGTGTGCCCCGGGTGTTTTTTCAAATAAATGGGTATGTGGGCCATATCAAACCACAAAATATGGATATCTCATAACATCAAAAATTAAGACCAAAGCATCCACATAAAAAATATATATCAAACAAGATCATGGCATGTCAGATAAGCAATTAATCAGTATCGCATAAGGAATAATCAATCAGATCCAATATTGAGACTTGCACAAAAATTTTTATTTATGTATTTATTTATTTATTATTTTTATTTTTTTTTGTCTATGGTTCATCAAGGATCACTTTAGGTGATCCAACATAAATCAAGATTCTGATTAATATTGAATTGATGATAGAATGATGGTTGTAAGGATAAGGTGTGATGAACCCTTTTTTTAATTATAAAAAAAACTAGAAACACATCCCAAAAGAAAATTAAAGAGAAAGATCCTAGTGCCAAATGAGCTCGCTCTCACAAAATAAATCAGGAACATTAACTGTGTAATACTAGATAAATTCGGATTTTCTTGTGAATTAGGAAAATACAATCCGAACTTGCATCGATGATATCTAAGGCTCCCGATAACGAAATCGAGTAAATTCATATCCTAAATTAATCTGCTCGATGGGATCTACGTTTTATTAATAAGTACCTATACCTAATTCTGACTAAAATATTCTGTAAAAACATTTTCACATTGCTGTCCCAACCTTCTTTCAGCAACAATTCCAAATTTACAGATTAATTAGAACTTGCATCGATGATATCCAAGGCTCCCGATATTGAAATTGAGTGAATTCAGGTTCTAAATTAATTTACTCGATGAGATCTATATTTTATTAGTAGGTACCCAGACCTAATTCTCACTAGAATATTCTGTAAAAACGTTTTAACATTGCTGTCCCAAACTTCATTCAGTAACAATTCCAGATTTACAGATTGTTATTCTAGATAAACCTTATGAGATTCTACGACGCCATTGTTGAGATTATTAAAATCCAAATTAGAATTCTCAAAATCACTATTGACGAAAGTCGATAAAGAGAGAGAGAGAGAGAGAGAGAGAGAGAGATAAGCGTCTCTGTTTGTTGCCCTTTTCAGCACACATATGGAGAAGAAGATAGAAAGAGAGAAAAAAAAACATTTTCACTATTTAAGCACCATGCTTAAGTGCTATTTTTTTTTAAAGAAAAACATTCTTCTCATCCCAACCACCATCATTCCATCATTTTTTTATTAATCTTTGAAATCTTGAATTGTTTAGGATCATCACAAGTAACCCTTGATTAGATTATAGAGCAAACAAACAAACTAGAATACTCAAAAATCAAACAAATGATCTACAATCAAACCAAACTAACTTAATAAATAAACCAAAATAAAATACAATAAAAACTTGGTCGATTTGGCAATATTCTCATACTTGGGACTTTTCAAGTTTGATCCTCAATAATCTCCAGTGGAGTCGTCACTGAAAGCGCCCTTGATCCACGGGGTACACGGATCTACTTTTGATTTTTGAAGGTTTGGGAGTTGCCACCTAGTTATTACCGTCTAGGAACCGAACTTTGATTCTAATAGGTAAATAACACTAATCTACGAAAGAAAATATGGGTTTGGGGATCATGTTAAGGGGTTGGAAGGTGTTAAGCATCAATCCCGCCCAACAAATGCCGGTTTCAACTTTTTTCAAATAAAACTACATTGCTAAAAAGACCTAAATAACAAATAAAAAAATTTACCTTTACGAATGCAACGATTTTGTTCCCTCAGATCTGATAGAACAGCTTTTCGTGCAGCACTCCTCGCTTCGTTTTGTAATCGGATTCACTTCAGATCTCCAAGACGAAGTACCTCCTTCTTATATCTGAATTTTTCTAAGTTGTTTATGAATTTCTAGGTGTTTTTGAAGGATTTCTATGTATTTTTTAAATTAAAGTTGGGGGTATGGATGTTAGGTAAAGAGTTAAGACTTCAAAATTAGGATTTTGGAAAGGTTGGGGAGGCTCCTTAACCTTCTTTTTTTAGGATTTTCTCTTGGATACGAAAATAGGTTGTAGAGACCCTTATTTATAGATTTTTTTAAGTGCTTTTTAGATAGAGTTAGAGTTTAACTAGAATTATTTTAGATAGAGTTAGTGCTTAATTAGAATTATTTTTAAATAGAGTTAGTGTTTAATTAAAATTACATTAGATAGTTTTACAGTTTAATTAGAATTCTATTAGATAGTTTTAGAGTTTAATTAGGTTTCTTTTAGATAGTTTTAGAGTTTAATTAAAATTCTATTAGATAGTTTTAGAGTTTAATTAGAATTCTATTAAGGTTTTGACTTTGGTCTTATTAGATTGATTAGGATTTTGACTTAAGTCTTACTTAGTTGAATAGATTTTAGGATTTTTACGTAAGTCTTACTTGATTGACTTGAGTTTAGGATTTTAACTTAATTCTTACTTGATTGACTTGACATTAGGATTTGACTTAAGTCTTACTTGATTGACTTGACTTTAGGATTTTGACTTGAGTCTTACTTGATTGACTTGACTTTATATTAATTTTAATTAGGATTTCACTTTATATTAATATTTTAATAAAAAAATTTAGAATTTTTAATTATTAAAATTGTAAAATTATCGCTTTACTTTCGGGGATGACTTTTTGTGTTTTAAGTCATTTTTAATATTCCAAGATGTTTTGGAATCGAATTTTCTTAAGAAATTCAATGGGAATATTGGTTTTTGTCATTTATGAAATTTTTTGTGCGAAATGGTCGTGATCTTTATGAGGGGTATTTTCGTAATTTTATCAAATTTTGTGAAAATTGTCGAAATGATCTATTTGATTTCGATTTGTTGTTTTATGTATTTAAAAGAATTTTCCTAAGCGTAATATAGGCTTTAGAGATGTTTTGAGGTTAGGGGTATTTTGGTAATTTGATCATTTTTTAGTGATTTTTATCGTAAAGATTCGTTTTGTCTGCAAGATGATGATTTCTATGTTTTTAGAGTTATATTTTTCTTGCGTAGCGCGGTTTCTATAGTTTTATTAATTTGAGATATCTCATCTAAATTTTTGAAACATATCTAGCAACAAAATATAGTATTAGAATAATCATCCATCATTGGGAACAGTCGCAATCGGGTTGACGAGTTGATTAATCATGCAAATGCAAAAATGGGGTGTCTACAGTCGTTAGACCTGAAAATTTTCAGTAACTGAATTTTTTCTTCAACTTTCATTTTCACTCATCTTATACACCGTTTTCAGCTCTTCATTTCATTAAAATTATTTAAGGACATTTACTTTAAGTTCTTTAATGAAATTAAGGTTTTACACCTCCCCCCCCCCCATTTAGGATCGTTGGGAATGGTTTTAAGGTCCCAATCTTATCGTATCAAAATGTCATTTTTGGTTTCAAGAACAAAACGAAAAATTTGACGTTTTCATCAAATTTTTAAAATTTGATATCTTTAGTATTATTTTGAATTAATCAATAAAAATTATATAGTCTTTCTCATGTTGTCGAGGTTTTCATGTACAAAAACTTGTTTTTAATTTCGACAACTTTGAAAAATCATTTTTTCCAATACTAAACAAAAATTTGATAGTTTTTTTAACTTTTACGTCTTATGACTTTATCGTATTTTTCGAACCTTTCTAATCAACCCAAACTATCAAATGGAATTGGTTGATACTCTACAGATTTCAAATAATAAAAGAGAAAATACTTTGATAGATATGTAAAAGGTTAGATAATGGATTGATCGATTGATTGATAGATGGATAGAGAGAACGTATATTTTCGACTGATTAATGGGATAATGCCTCCAGTTCTACATGACGGTCATGTTATGTAATACATGATAGATAGATAGATGGATGGAATGATTGATGGAAAAGAATGATAGATGGATGTCACTAGAGAATACTAGTAAACCTTGTCTGTATTATACAAAATAAAATAATTTATTTGCTAAAAAAGAGTTGTGGGAAAATCTACAAAGAGTGATTCGTTACTGTATATGCAGAAACGACTGGTCAATTTAGGATCAGTACTAGATGTCATATGCTCTTCGATAGTATGCGATAACTTAAAGCATATTACAACTTTTAAGATTCAGGAATTTCTCTTACTTCTTTCCTAGGAAACGTTCTGTGTAAAGACGGTCTCTATATAGTATAAAGGTAGGCGGGGTTCACATGTATTTCCTCTTAATAGTCTTCGATGCGAGGGGTTTCTTGGGCTAGTTTGCCGAGGTCGTTGTATTGACATATTTCTTTGTTCTCTTATTGATTACACCGCCGTGTTCTTATTATGTATTTTCTTTATTTTGTAAAGTGATAGATGTTTTCTACTTGTAAATGTATATGTTACTGTAAATGATAGAAATGATAAATTAAAATTATTTACAACTGTTTACTGAGTATGTTTAGACATTTATTATATGATACATTATGAAAACCTGCATTTTTTAACTATTCAGTTTGATTAATCATGTATGTATGACTCGTTGTTAGAACGATGTTCATCTTGTTGAATAACATTTCCATGTTACTCATCCTATCCTTCCCCTTTCAAATTGTCTAGTTTATGAGGAGTCATTCAAGGAGGTTTTTGTAGAGGGTTATGTCATGGACCTACAGCCTCCGTCGGCTTGAGGATTAATGTAGTAGTTTAGTGGGTGTGTTGTAATGTATAACAGTGGGACTTGATGTATATTTTGAGACGTTATATTTTGGGAGATTCTTATCAGGTAATTGTTTAAGGATTTTGGGTTTGATGTACTTAAATTATAAATATTTAGCTTCCGCTACTCTGATTTGAGATTATCTAATATAGGTTCTGCTGCGTGTGTTTCTTTTCATAGCATTATTGTCTATGATTGGTCTATCAAGTTGCATGTTTGTTCACTTCACACCTCGAGATTTTGACTGTTGAATCATAAGGATCCATGTTGGAATTTCGAGGCGTGACAACGTGGTATCAGAGCTCAATATTAGTTCTGAATGGAATAAGAGCTCTTCTGTATCTAGAGGTATGTTAGAGTCTAGATTGGAGATAGGATCAGGAGTAATAGGAAATTTCTTAAGAATATTAAGTACGAGATTGTGGTCATTTGAGGAATTAACTGATTAAGTAGAATTAAATGAAATACGTTTGGTTACATGAATGTTTGAAGTATAATTAATACTCTGCCTAGATTTTGAAGAAATTTATTTTGGTTTTGGAGAACTTACAAGGATCATTTAAATTATAGATCTTATGAGATGGCAGATATCGATGAGACACTTTCATTATTTACCCCCTTAAGAAGTTATCAGATTGGGTAGAACTTTTAAAGATTATACATTTGTGGAAAATCTTAATATGGGATAAATGCACTGCCTAAATAATTGTGGGACTATTTTGATCGATTAGCTTATGAGGCTTATTGAATTTGTAGATTAGGTGAAATGAAAGGAAATAGGAATTCATCATGACCTATGATAAGGAGTCATGCTTGTGGGAGAGATTTACCTGAGTCGAGGAAACTTATCGAAATAGAACTTTTGATGGAAGCAATCTTCAAAATATCCCAGAACCAGCCCGTCTGGAAAAGAAACAATCAGAAATGTTTGAAGCTCAAATGATGATAATGGGTCAATTGACAAAGAGATTGGAGTGGATATCAGAGAAGTTTGACCATCATTTTAAGAATAAATCCCAAAATGGTCTAAAAGTAAATCCCCCACTACATGGAATACTTCGAGAGGAAATGGAAATAGTACAACCCCCGTATCAATGTCTAAAGAAAGGAATACAATCAGAATCCAACAAGAGACAAATGATTATAGAATGTTACAAGAGGTACGATTATAACTTTATTGTTTAACATGTTCTGTTATAGACTACGTATGTAGATTCAATCATTTATTGCGTATAGTATTATAGGAAAACTAGAAATATCTATTTTAATTAATTTTGACTTATTGTGAATTCTATTTTCTAATAAGATAAGAAATCGGTGATGAAATCCAATTCTTATCTTATAGTGTCATCCTCGTAAGGGTATCATGTTTACTAAGTGCAAATTCGTAGTGCGTAGATAATTTACCCAAAAGCAATACAGAAATCCACTTATACGAGTTACGTGGGGGGTTCAAGTCTTGCCTCCTATTCTAGACGGGGGATGGACTAGCTTAGTCAACTTGGGCCACCGACACCAATCTCGTTGTACGAACTTGAGGGACTGAGATAGTTACATTCCATTGTCATCCTTCCTTAAATCTATTACACTTCGAGCCTTCTTGGATTAATAAAATAAAGTTTAAATTCTTAACTTTGAATTTTGTAAAAAAAAAACCTATTACAAGTTTAATCTAAGCAGAAAACAAAATAAGAGAAAAGTTGTTGTTTTTTTGTCAAAGAACCAGATTCAGATGGTCGAATAAATTCTCCAACCATATCGCTCTTCGTCAAATCCTTCGACTGAAAACAGAAGACAAATCAAAGTCAAAAATCCAAAAGAATAATAGTTCATTAAATTCTCAGAATCTGCAGAAAGTTATTGTCAACATCCGAGATATGAATTTCAAGGTTTGACCACGCCATCCAAGTTTACCAAGGCATTACGGCAAAATTCTGACAAAAATCAAAATGATTTTAGGGTTTTGCTTGCACTTGATTTAGAAATCAAACAAAAAAATTCGATTTTTTCTAAAAAATAAAATTTCAATTCATAGAAATCCTAAGCGAAATTTTATTAAAAAGGTATTAGATCAAACCATTGTCTTCGGCAGCAACACCAATTTATTCATTACTGTAATTATGAATCAATAAGAATAATAATAAAACAAAAATTAAATAACCTTGACAAGCAAGAGTTGATCCATAAAAACAACGCTATCCACTAATCTTTCTAACTCAAATCAAGTAAGGATTTTGGGCAACCAATTAAAAATTAATTTAAAAGTATTTATCCATCAAACTAATAGAAAGGAAAGATTAAAACTATAAGAGAAAAGTTTAGATTAGTCAAATCCACCCTAACAAATATAATAAAGAAACAGATTCGAATCGTTTTGTCTCAATCTACTCAGACAAAGATAATGCCCATAGATCGGAAAGTATATTTGTTTTATCACATATAATAATTAAAAAGTATGATTCCCTTTTTAAATAAACAAATATCAAAATCAAAATCAAACTATCGAAACTAAGCATGATTTAACTTGACCTTATCTAAAATTAAACCATCAGAATTCTTGATAATTTAAAATAGATTTTTAACACTTAGAAACAAAAGGTAAATCACTAAGAATATTGAACAAGATGGATTCGGAGCAAGTTCATTCACTATATTTTACTTTGGTATCATTGACCTCTCTAACGAAAGTTTAGCCTTAAAACATTGCAAAAAAAATAATAGCATAATAAAATAAAATGGAGATAGATGAGAAAATAAAACTTATCTTTATTGACCTTGAAATTGAATATGGCTGAGTCTCCTTACAAAAATCGAATTTAATAAAAGAACAAAAATATATAAAAGCCCTAATTCTTTAAACCTAATTCTGATTATTTTTAGCTGCCAACACACTGTACAAATCTTGAGAAATTTCTTGCTCTATTCACTGTGTTGCCTTACCCAATCTGGACACCACGGTCCATGTGTGCCCACTAGATATGGGCCTTGGCCAGTGACTTTGGTTCGGATCCTTGATCACAGTAAATGCTTCAGATTCTTCTAATTTGTTTTCGAAAATTTGTAACTTTTTTCCTTTTACACGAAAATAATTGTGATTAGTTCAAAAATTTATTACTTGAGTGAAATCAATAATTATTATGGACTACCAATGAATTATATCTAATTAAAGGATTTACTATAGATTTTATCCATAAAGTCTGTGAAATTTGGGCTCTAGAAACCACTCTCTAGACCCTAATCAATGTCAACCCCGTCACTTTCCTCTTTCATGAGATGTGGGCTATTCATGAAGGGCTTAAGCTATGCATTGCCAAAGGATGTCTCACCATTCATTTCCTATCTAACTCCATTATAGTGGTTAATGAGTTAAACAATCGTTGGAGTACCCCTTGGAGTGTTCTTTACCTTGTTCTCGCTATCAAAAGGCTCTTGCCAAGGTTCCCAGTTGTCTCATTTTCCCATGTTTTTAAGCAAGCTAACTGATTTGCTAATCATCTAGCATCCTTCCAAGTTTATATGGGGTATGTTGTTTTAAAAAATGGTTCTTTGCCATGTAATCTTGTTTCTTTTATTGCTTAGGATAGAGGTTTCCTCTCCCTAGGGTTATAGCTGGTCTCGATTTGCATTAAGCCTGTTGAACTTTCAAAAAAGAAAAGTACTCCTAGATGATGTGTCACAAGGCATTTTCATTTTCCTTGAGATTCTTAGTTTTCTATCTAGAGGAATGTTGGGTCTCATGGGCTTGATTTTTTATATTCAAACTATTGGCACCGATTTACTCACCCAATGCCACTATCCTATAATTCTTGATATTTTGTTGTAACATGGATACCAAATCATTCTATGCTTTAGATTTCATTTTTTTTCCCAAATTTGGGCTTATAAGATTGATGAATAGAAAGAATGGAAAAGATAGCATGAAAAAATTACACATTTTAAAATAAGCAAGAATTCCTATAAGAAGAAAAAGTCATTGAAGAAATAAGTTTCAGCATATTCAATGAAAGTCACTTCAAACCCTAATTATAAAGAGTTAGGATCAAGAACAGTGTCTACTTGACATGTTTTGGTGGAATTTGAGACACATTGGGTTCCTAAGTCCTAACCAAGCCATTTTTCTATATGCCACGTAGCCCAATGTGCTTGTTTTGCTTTAGTAATGAGACATTGGTCTAGATCATGACTCTTAAAAAAACTATTCAAGTTGAAGGTCCTACAAATTTGAGATGGAGGTCCAAAAGAACGTGGATGGAGACCGTGAAACAAAATATGAATTAACTTTCAATAACCAGAAATTGGGTTGTAGACTGAGTAGAATTAATATATGCAATACATGACCCCAGTTTTATATTTGACTTTAATATAATCAAGATCATTTTGTTAAAAAACCAAGAAAATTACAATCCATCATGTTTCTTAGTTTTCAAAATTACAAAAGTACCTTTTTTTAATCCATATTTTAAATTACACATAAGCCCTTTCGATACATGTGCATTTGCCCATGCCACCTTCTGGTATTATTAATATAATATGTTTATATATTTTTTAAACTACCTTTATTTATATACAAAAAGGATAATACTCACAAAAATCGACAGTTAATTTTACTCGAACTAATTAGGGGAATGTTCTATTTTATTGCCTTTTCTTTTCTGAATAATATGTTTGATGTACTTGACAATATCCCTTTCTTAGATGATGAAGGATATAGTTATTTGCAGGAAAATATGTAGAGAATGAATAATTTTGAAGAAAATATTGTGTCCGTTTCCCTTCCAGAAAATTAATTTTCGGTTGGAAATTGAATTTAAGGTAATCCTAAAGAAAATAAATTTTAATTTCTTTCATTTTCTACCAAGAAAATATATTTTCTTTATACATCTTCAATAAATTACTTTAAAATTTTAACAATTCATTAATATGACCACCACTCAATTTCGATCAACTTTCTATTGGAATCTTTCTTTTTTTTTTTTTTTTTTGTATAATGAAACGCTGATGATCTTATTTTTACATATATGTGAATCATTGAAAACAATTTTCTAACAAAATATTTTCTTAACAAACTGACACTAAGGGGGCATTCTAACCGAACAAGTATCGGACTCCCCTGTTGTTCTTAGTGAGATGGTTCTCGTAAGGTCACTACCACACCCCACCAATCATAGTTTTAAAATCTCGGTAACTCAACTCCTTTCGAAACAAATCAACTCACCAACTCTTCCATTCAATTTTTTGGAGTTGATTTGGCAAGTTTTGAGTCAACTAGCTGAGTTAGGAAAATATCTACCTCTATTTGTCTTGTACTAGGTCCCCCCCGTTCTCTTCCCTTGCTCACACGCAAATGAATCAGCTAATGTACAAACTCACTTGGTTTTTGCTTGAAGTACTAGTCATCGTTATCCTTCTCATTAATAATAGAGAGTTAGCGACAAGTCAAAATATTTTTTTAAGGACTTAAGGTGATTAAAATATGTCCTTCCGCATTTTTATGGATATTTGGATATTCCCTTATGTTTTCATTTTGATTACACCCCCTTTGACATTGGTCTACTCCAATAGATGAATAAAAATGACTTAAATGACCTCGTATTCAACCTATAACAAAAAATCCTAACTTTTTCTTTCCAAAAAGTCAAGTCATATATCACTAATCTCTTACATCTTTTTTTCACTTTTTCTCCAACCTACAAACCTCAAAAATAAGATAGTAGAAAAATCATGGATTTCTAAAAAGAGTTTAGGTGAGGTTGAGTAGGTCAAATATAATTTACCATAGAGGTTGAAGGTAACAAAGAAGTTGGATACTAAGGCCATCATTCATTAATCCATAAGAGAAGATTGAGGTCAACTTCAATTCAAAAATATAGGGGGCATCTCAAATATTCATCAAAACTTGGAGAGATGTTTCTAAATCACCCTAGCTTTATCAAAATATGGCTTAATTTGTTTTCTTCTTGTACGTCATGAAAGTGATGGATGCTTCTCTTTATCGACAAAGAGCACACAATAATATTTCCCCAAATGTTGTATTGTTCCTAAAAGTTTTAAAAATAATAATAATAATAAATTAAATTAAATAAAATTTTATTCTAAATTAAGAATTTATTAATTTATTTATGTTTATTTTTAATTTTAAGAATTATTGTCTGAAATGGAAGAGATTTGACTGTTGATAATCTTATAGCTAGGAAGTTGATTGTGCTTGATTATTACTTTCTTTGTAAGTTTAATTTTGAGTCTGCAAATCATGTGTTTCTTCATTGTTGGCTAGCACACTAATTAATCAATGTGTAACATTTGGCATGTATGTTATGGCATTTTCAATGAAAGGGAATTTTTTATGGGGCTCATTTCCTTTGACTATTTGTTGGAAATTTTAGAAAGGGAAAAATCGAAGGGCTTTCAAACATAAAGAGGATTTCCACAACATTATTCTAAGACTCAAGGGTTTAGTGCTTGTTTGGTCCATGCTGTTCAAGGAGTGTAAAAGATTACTTTTCAGTAATGTAGACTTATTTACCTGAACTCACTTCGAACACCTCAACATTACTTTTAATAGTGAATCTGCTTTCATCCGTCAAAGTGTGGTACCTATTTAGTACCCTCCGACACTTAATTTAGAATCAAAGCTGCAGAAAGTGATGGATATAGACTTGAACCACCTTCCCCCTCCGGAAGAAAAAAAAAAAAAAGCAAAAGTCCCTTTCCTTTATGGTCTCCTCCTTTATTTATAAGCTAATCCCTTTCCTTAATCCCCTTTTTTCCACATGTCACCCCTTTACTTATCTAAGGGGATTCTAGTTGATCCTTCCCTACATATTTGGAGGAATTCAAGGAAAGCATTTGTAAGATGGGAAGTCAGCCATTTTGGAAATGACAAGATCGATGTGATTTACCATGCCAAGATTTTAGATACTTTCCCAATCAAACTGAAAGCATAGTTGAGTTTATCTAAACCATCTGCTCTTCTACTCTAAAAGCAACAAACTCAGCTTAGCCAATCTGAGTTGGTCTGCCCCACGTGTACCTCATAATTGAACTGTGTAGTATTACAATCCCTTTTATCTTTCCAACCCCTCTTAATTAATCTTGTCACGTGTAGGGCTAGGATTTAGTCTGAATTCTATCATAGACAAATCCCCCACCCAAGAAGATGTGAGCTTTTGCCATCATCTGGAGAACCGTTTATATTCTTTTGGGATGTTATCAATAAGATGCACCATTTCGAAGTTGATCATACCTCTTCTCTCTATATTATCTGTAGACACCCGAATTTGAGCGGGCCCTCGATGCAAAATACCCCGAAAATCGAAAAAATTGGAATGGGCCCTCCCCAAGTCCAAACTTACAAAAACTCGATGCATTCCCAATGCCACTCACGTGGGCCATGGACCCAAACACCCCATCTTTAAAGCCAACCCGATATAAGCCCCAAACCCATCTTTATTCTATCCAAAACCACCTCATTCTATATTCAATCCAACCTAAGCCTAACTCATTACCCAAGTCCAATCCACAGTCAACTCAACCCAATACTATGCTACCCAAGCCCAACCATTCCTTTTAAACCCAAGGCCAGCCTCATCACTAGTCAATCCCCTATCCAAGCCCACACCCAAACCCAAACTACTTTATCCAACATTAACCCAACCCAATCTAAGCCCAAATCCTAACCTAAGCCCAAGGACTACCCAAATCCAATCCAACCCACCATCATCACATCAAACCAATCACCAAGAGATGACACATGTCATGCCCCTTCCACCTCCCTCATCTAATCAACTCAACCCATAACCCGACCCTAACCTAACCGATTCCCCATCCTCTCAGCATCAACCACCAACATCATAACCCATAACCCTACCCTAACCTAACCGATCCCCATCCGCGCATCATCAACAACCAACAACTCACCCCATAACCTACCCTAACCTAACCTATTCCCCATCCTCTCATCATCAACCACCCACCTCACAACCCATACCCGACATACCCTAACCTATTCCCCAGGCTCTAACACTATCAACCACCCACATCATAACCCATATCTATCCATCACTTTCCCTTAAAACACTCCCATAAAATCACCTCAACCCATACCTCCCATACTCTTCTCTCTAATCATCTAACCACCATCACCAATCAACCAATCTCATCATCTCCCCATTTGCCACATGTCTTCATCCCTTCACCTCTCCCAAAATCCAATCAATCAACCTCTTACACTACACATCATCTCAAATCTAACACCTGACCGCTTCAACCATCTCTACACTCATTCTCCAAACAACTCTCTTACACCCATCAACCATCACTCATCCACCCACCTAACACTCTACCCAAATGGATTTGGGTAAGATCCAAACCATTGGGGTTAAAACATAACCCATTTCCCTCATTACAAAAATACCCTCATTTTCATCTCAAATTTCATACCCTTTCCTCTCAAACCCATGCCATTAACCACTACTCTCATCCTTCACCCCATTATACCCTTAAAAAAACCTCTCAATCTCTATAAAAACCCCTCCATTCTCCCCATACAACACCTAATGAGAATTTGAGAAAAAAATCCTCAAAACACTACAACTCTCTACTTTACTCTCTTCACTACACTCAACCCTCTCTCATCTCATCTCAACACTCTACTCTCAACTCCACTCAATCTTCCACAACTTCAAGCAAGTCCAAGTCAACTCAAGGGAAGCACATTTGAAGATCAATTCGAGGACAAGGTGGGTTCAACAAAAGGAATACCCCCTCCACATCCCCTCTTCTACTTTCCCCTTTCTTACACATTTGCACCCACCACCATGGGCTAGATCACCAAAGGGCCCCTTCTACATAAGGGTGCCCTTAATGATTGGAGCCAACATTGAAAGTCCCTCACACTTGAGGGCACACATCGAACTTTCCTTCGATTCTATTTTTCTTTATTTTAAAAAATGACCGATTCCGAGGTTACCACGTTACGTGGATGGAGTAGGGTGCCTAACACCTTCCCTACTCCATAAATGGACCCCCTTACCTTGAATCAAAGGTTGGACCATGTGCATTATCCTATGAGAGTCATCACATCAAAAATAATTTAATTTTCAAAAAATGAGACATCGGGTGACCATTCACACCCAATTCCATATTTGAATGGTGGCGACTCCAAAACACCCCAAAGTGGAGGGATGTTTGAAAAACATTCAAAATCCCGTGTCCACATTATCCCTTTTCATTAAATACTGAATCCGCTTTGACTTTTGGGATGACCTACATGAGATCGAACGATTCTGATTGATCCACCTCCAATGCGTCACTTCCTCCTACGATCTTGACTGAACCAAACTAGGGTGCATTGTTTCGGCTTTAGTTTATTTTCTTGGAAAGGATCAAAAAGTGGATAAATATGTCGTGTGTGCATTCTTCCATGCTTCTCCCTACTCAAATTTTTTTTCTATAAACTAGAGTTTTAGTGCATTTTTCTAGACTCTCACATTATCTTTACACATCCCTTTCAACTTCTTTCTTTTTCTTCATTATTGTGTCTATATAGCTCAAGGGATCCAAAGTTTTGTTCAAAGTCTTGCAAGGTATAATTGTATAAATTGTCAGTCAAATAAATAAATTTTTCTTTTATATACGCACACTCACACAATGATTTACTATACTTTGTGCAGTCAAAGATTGAGAACACAAGAATCCTTCACTGTAGGACCGAAGTTGTGCATTTTTTCGACTATCTATATGTTAGTCTGACATCTAGCCTCATGGTTTCTTTCTTTGATTAGACAAAACACCATTCAAAAGTCAAATTTACCACTCACTATTTGAACTGCTTGCTTGCAAAGAATATCTTCTGATTTTCTCAATAGCTTTGGTAGAAATTTTCCAATTTTCTAGTATTTTTTCCAAACTCTTTTTAAAATTACGTCTGAGGTTTCCTAGTCGCACAGTAAGGCTAATTCTTGTTAGGTAAATCTAGCAGTAAGTTGTTGGCCAGCCACTAATTAAAACAAAGTTTCAAAGATCTCTAAAACTGATAAATAAATTTTTACAAAAGTTAAAGAAAAAACCAGATGAATCTTTGAAAGAAAACATTATTCAAACTATATCCTTCAAAAACACAAAAAGAGTTCATTTTTGAAGATAATCACTCTTCAATCAAATACTCTTGTGATTATGTGATCAAGACAGTAAAACTAACACAAAATATTTCATAAGATGCAGAGAATGTTCAGATATTTTCTCAATAAATAATAGATAAGCTCAAACAAAAACATAAATACATCCACTTCGGGTGTGTGCTAATTGCCCTCAAACCTCTAACTAGTTTTGGCCTCAATATTGTCTCCCTAGTTTATGTTTGCGACAAAAGACATAGAAAATTCAAAGATCAGCTAATATGAATGGTAGAGGCTAGCATTCATGGTGGTCCAATCTTCTTTAATTGTCTCTCAAATTTCACCATATCCTTAACCGATTCAACAACAGCCAAAGCCCTGATCATAGAAATAAACACTAAAGGCTTTAACATGCCTAATTCTTAAAACGTAACGCTGGTATACAAAGTATATTACAAAGTCATGAACACCATAGTTCCTAATGTAGCATACATGGGACAACTTTCAAGAACCACCTTGTTCCTCACAAACTTCAAAAACAAAGTACTACCACCAAAACCAATCACTTGGGATGAAATAGACATAGAATCTAATTGGAAAATAAAAACAGTCCAAGAACCTGAATCAAAAGAAAATGAAAAAATCTAATCAATAATAGAAAAACCTAACGGGTCAATACAAATAAACTTCACTCAACAAGACAATGATTCTTATCTTGTGTTAAGACCCTTAACATTTAGACCTTCCACATCCTCTGATCCAAATCTCAAATCAATGGACAATCGAACATATCAATCTGTCTCTACTCATATTTTATATCCAGTTTATTCAATAGATAAACATAGAGAAACAAAATATAATCCAATAAAATTAGACTTTGGAAGTCCTCTAAAGAAAATCAATGTAATAACACTCATCGAACATGAGCCAGACCAATATCAAATAGATAAATTTCTTTTGAAAAAAGTGTTGATTTCTCACCCTTTGAGAAATTAGTTCTTTTTAAATTTCTCTCAAAAAGAACAGTAAATTATCAAATAAAATTGGTTTATAGAAATAGAGAAAACTCAAAAACTAATAGTCCTCTTTGACTAGTTAAAAACCCAAGTTGACATAGATCATGTAGACTCTGTTTACATGCTAAAAAATAATGTAAAAGTATGGGAAACCAAAAAAATGAAAAAAATACCTTCAACCTTATCTCCTTTTAGATCTCTCATGCATTCTGAAATTATAGCAACACCAATAAAAATAGAAAAATTATCCACAAAAGAAGAACCAAGTACACAAAAAGATCTTTCGCACATCATAGAACAAAATAACCATACAAACATATACATACACTCATTAGGACAACAATTACAAAATTGTAATTTGAGTCAAATATCGCAAAATCCTCCAAGACTTACGAATCAAATAAAAACTCAATCTTTTACTAGAGACATTACTCAGATACATAGGAACCCTATTTCTAATATGACGTTGCAAAAAACTTTAACACCTCCCCCTCAACTATCTAAGGAATTTGTAGATAAAATCATAAATAAAGCAAAAATCTACTAATTCAAATCCATCCACTTCAAAAATAGTAAATATCCTTTCAAAAACCAAAAGGTCTAGTTTAGGCCTCTCTTTTGAACCCTCTGAAGAATCGTTCTCTGAAACAGAAACCTTACCAATCAACATCGCATGTTGTCAACCACCAGAAATAAATAAATTCATGACACCACGTCTTTACAAACAATATAAATCAAACAAAAATTATTATAGAAGACCATCTCTTCTTGATCTTCAATTTGAAGAGCCTACAATCCTAGCTAGAAAATATGATGAAAATACCATCTATGATTGGAACATAGATAGTCTCTCTGAATATCAAATCCTCAATGTCTGTAATTCTCTCTTAACATATGTAAATGCTTGATACATACATAATCACCCTCAGAGAAATATTTGCCTAGCCAAAGCTTTTGATTTCTCTATCCAACTATTTGAATGGTGCTATCAATATCTTTATCAAATACAAAGAAATCAAATCTTAGGTGTTGTAAAAGAAGAGTCTAACACAATTATGGGAAACAAAGACCAAATACCAGAACCTGACTACTTATTGACTCTTATAACAAATATAGTCTATCATTGTCTAGGAAAAGTAGAAGACCTTGATAGAAAATATAAAACCTCAAGTTTTTTATTCGTATCTCGAGAAAAAATAAATAGTGGAATTTTAAGAAAATCTTGAAAATGGGACTTAGGGGTAAAACTTTAGGATGTTTCTAACCTCACCATTAGATTCAAAATGATTGAAAAATATACTTTATCCTGTAAGCACACTCAAATGCGAGTCCGAACAGAAAAGTTGCAAAAACATCGATTATAATTGGACCAGGCTAAAATAATGATTTTTTGTTAGAGAAATAATTTTTAAAATTTGATCATATCATTGGATTCGTAACAAAAAATTATAAAATATGAACTATTTATTTATTATTTTTGGAGCTCAAAAAGTCGAATTATCGTCAAAAGCGAAAATGATGTCAATTTTAGAGCTCACTTCAAGCCAAAAATGTAAATTTGGTTAAAGATAAAATTTGTAGAAATTGACCATACCATTAGATCCATAATAAAAAATTAGATGAAATAGAGTATTCATTCATCACTTTTGGAGTCCCGATGGTCAAGTTATCTTCGATTAAAATAATAGGTAAAATGTCGATTTCGTCCCAAGATTTATATAAATAAATTTTTTTAATTTTTTTTCACTATTCATCTTCCAAATGCGTTAAAAAATCAGCAAGCGACATTTAAATAAAAAATTTATTTTTTTTCAAAACTTCAAACTCAGATCTGTAGCGAATGGTTTGTCATCGACCTCGACGCAGAAGGGAGAAACATCCGCAACCTCGTTCTCTACAAAATCCATCAAATTTCCTTCCGTTTTCTTTTCTTTTTCATCCCGTATTATAAAAAAATCAGCCGTATATATATACAAAAATTTCGTAACTTTGACCTCGGATTTCATCTATTTTGGGGTCAAACTGTCATCCATTGTAGAAGGGAGAAAAGACGATGGCGTCGAGATCTTCAAAATCACAAGATTATATTCGAAAACTAACCATCTTGAAGTTTGAATCATCTCGATTTTCATGTAGATTGTCTCAATTTCTACGCACATATTTCAATTTCATCGCCTAGAGATTGTAAGGAACTCTCAATTTCTATTACTACTCATAAATTGTGAAAATTTCATTTAGGATTTTATTAAAAATTTATGGTGAGTTTCCAAAAATATAAAATTTAATTGGTTATTTCAAATTCACGTCAAAACTTACATATTTGATTGAATTTTTACAGACTTTGAATTCTCCAACGAAGTTTTCCTCTCTAAAAGGAAATTCTAGCCTCCTTCAATCTTTCGATTCGATTTTAATCTACCTAAAGTCTCCATTATGATTTTTCATATGAAGAAAAATTGATTGTCATATCGTAGTCTTTGAGGAAAAGTAAAAAAGTTAGGACTTTCGATCACTCCAGAAAAGAAAACTTCGCAAAAAACCAGATTTCTACATTCTTCAGAGAGTTTAAGCATCGATTTAAGGTAGTATATTTCTAAATCTTACCAATAGTTGTAGTTTCGTGCATCATAGTTTCTCAAACCAAAATTCCAAAATGTTATTAAATATTGGGAAAAATATATTACTTTTGTGAAATTTATGATCAATTTTGTTATTTGATGATTTAGGGTTAAACCCACAACATAAAAATTATTTTTTATTTGGATATAAGAAAACTAAAATCTAGAATTTCAAAAAATCGCATCTTGGTAGAAACCTTCATGTCTAGAAAAGGTTATGTTGGTAGCACCAACCAACCAATCGGTACCACCGATAACCACCAACTAATCTCAGTGGTGCCATCGATAGACCCATCGATGCCATTGATATAATTTATTTTGCCGTTGATAGACCAATCGGTACGACCAACAAAAATAAACTTTTATCTTAAAAAAATTATTTTTGTTTTTAGCCCTTTTTTATCATTTTCTTCAAAACAAATTTAGAATTGATTTTAAGGTTTTATCAAAAACTTTTTTTTTTAATCTTTGTGAAATAGTTGAGGATTTTTGTCGAAACATAAAAAATAAAACATTTTGAATCATTGAAAAGTTTGAGGCATCGCATTATAAATGTGATGCCCTATGAAAGAGAGTATGGACTATCGTTGTTTACGCAATGGTGGCAAGTGGATATCCGATGGTTAATGTCTATTTTTTATCATCGTGAAGATGTTGTATGTTTATTTATGATTCTATTATCGCGAGGCGATGTGTTCTATTGTTTACTTTATTAGGTTGGTTTGTTGCATAATAGAAAATTAGATATCCATTCCACGTACTTGTATGCTTTATTTTTTATTTTGTTATCAAAATGAAAAGTACCTATGCAAAGTTATTTTGGGATCCATTAATGATCTTGTGAAAGTTTTAAGTGATTGTTTGTCATACCACATCTAGAGTAACATACTATCCTAGGATGAACAGTTACAATGGTATATTTTTATGTAGTATGAGATGCATAGGGAAATAGCATCACAATTAAGATCTGAGATATTCCTCTCTATCTTTACCAATGAATCATATGATGTAATTGTAATTTGTAGAAGTGTAAACGCATTTAAAGAATCATATGTCCTCTTGACAAGCTTAGATGAAGATTGCTAGTCAATGATCATTAATAGTCTAGAGTAGTCGAATATACTAACACTCCGTAAAAGGACATATACCTTATAGTCGCAGTCAACAACCAACAACCAACTTGAGTTGGATAAATGGTCACCCAATTGTGATAAGCACAATGGTAGGCCGTAGAATCAGAACTAACGATTGAGTTCCACATCGGTTAAGTTAAAAACAAATTCGGATCCTACCTAGGAGGTACCCAATCAAGGATCTTAACACTCTCAACAACTATACTACCACTGCTTATATTTATATTGTTGTTCATATTTTATTTTTATTAAATTAGAATCTATTATGCAAGCTATTGAAAATAATGTTCTATTTTATATTTCCAACATTTACTTTTATTTTACTTACACTAAAAATTTGCATGAATTTCTAAATATTTTAAATGATTTTCCCCGTGTTAGAAGATTGTTAATTTGAGATAGTAGTTTACCTGCTGGATAACTCTCCCGTTACTTACCCTATCATTTTAGTTACAAATCTTCTCCCAGCCAAAAAGCAATTAGAGAAAGCCCCAGTGGAGTATCATTTTATTGGTCATATCGACAACCAAAATCTGTTTCAAAGGGAGAACTAGAATTACTTTTATTAGCTTTGTCATTAGTTTAAGTGTAGACACCCCAATTTGTACGAACCTATTAGAAAAAGCTCAAATTTACAAAATCTTAAGTTGATTTCAATTAAGAGGTCCACCCTTCAACGGGCCCACATTGCATAATAATTATCATTTGGCACATTTCTTCATGCATACATACACACATGCATCATCTCATATCTTTTTTGCATGTCAAAACCTTATCCCTAATCCAATCTAATTCCATACCCACTTCTTTAGCCCATTGCTCCAAATCCATAAATCGACCCAAGCTCATACCCACTCCCTAATCCAAATCTATGCCTTTATTATCCATATCTTGACCCAATACCAAGTCCACATCATGCCTAGTCCAAATTCCCAAAACAAAGTCAATACCAAGCCCATTCTAAGTCCATAGCCTTATACCTCCCCCAAAAAAGATGACGCGTGGTGATCTCTGATAAGTCCCTAATGCCCAATGCTCCAACCTAATTGTAGAGTCAATTATCTTGTGAAATTCCAAGAATGTCTTCCTAAAAAGTATAGTCAAATTAGAAAGACACTTTGATCTTTGATAAAAATCCCCAAAGTTTGGAGAACTTCCAATCCTATCCCGAAAAGGTAGGAATCTTCAAGTACATACATGGAACTTTGTAATTAGTCCATTTAAAAAATATACATGCACCCTTGCATTATGAGTTATTTACAAATGAACCAAAGTCTACCTTTTATATACCACTCCACCTTTACACAAGTCACTTTCCTACTCACCCTTTCAAAAATATTTTTGTTCTCTCACCTATATTTATCAAAATACCAAATACCAAGAATGCTTTTAGGGTCTATTCTCACAAATTCTACCTTTACCCTCATAAAAATGAAATTTAAAAATAAAAAAAAAAAAAGAATCAAAACCTCATACTATTTCTCTCTATTTTTAGGGTTGGGACCACTTTATCCCCAAAAATTCTTTAAAAACTTTATAAATAACCTAATTTTCTATTTGTAATTTATGCTCTCAAGCCCCTATCTCTCAACCTAAAATTCTATCAAAATTCTTATTTTACATCTCTAACCCTCTTTCAACCCAACCCTCAACTCAAGGAATTTTATCCATCTCTCAACCTTCAATCAATAACCATTATCCTTTCTAACAATCTACACTTAACTAAAGCTCTCGACCCTCAAGTTACTTCTCTCAAGACTCAAGATCATTCGAGAACATCAAGAAACAAAGTGGGTATACATTAAGTTTTTATTTAAGTATTTGTTTCATATATTTCTAATCTTCTATTTATTTTTATGTTCTAGAAAGCTTTTAAGATGTACTTCACACCTTCTTCCGCCTCCGATAGGTTAGACTTTGATTCAATCGAAAGTATGAGGGTTGAAGCCTTCTTTTTTTTATGATATATCTCATGCATCATATTGTACATCATGTACCCATTCACATATGATTGGCAATGATAAACAAATGTGTCACACTCATGTTAGAGTTGAAATACTAAGTTTCTAACCTTACATACATGCATTAAGGTTGTAGTATTAAAGGAACTCCATTAAATCTCTTTAAAAGACCCAAATCAGCATTCCTATTAATAAAAAATAACATAGAATAGATGGATCATCCTTTTCCATAGGATATTTCCAATGTCACATTGATATTCTTAAATTTTTCAAAAGATTGGTTTAGTTTCAAGGTACACATGTGGCGGAAAGGATGGGGTGTCTAACACCTTTTTACTTAGATCCTAAGTAGACCATGTCTTTTTCAATAAATGAGAGTCACTACAATGATAAATCAATTTCAAAATCATTTAGAATGCCTATTTACACCTATTTCCAAAAAAGAATGGTGGTGACTCCAAATAAAATAGCATTGAGGTCTTATGATGAACATCTCATGTCTACATTAGGTGTTAAAAATTCTTTTGTTTCATTTATTTTGGGAGTAGGATTGATGTTAGTTTGAGTTTGGCCAACTCTTGTTTATTGGACAATTTTTGAGTTCTAGTTTCATTTAAATTATTTTGTAGATATTTTTCACAACAATATTATACTTTAGCACCATATTATTTATTTATATTATTATCATTGTTGGGAATTTGTATTTGAGTGCTTTGAATTCTAGCATAGAATCATTTGTATTCATGTTAGAATTTGGGTTGCCACATAGTGGTTTCAAAATAGTATTAGGTTTGTCTAGGATAGAGATAACTCTATTACAAATACCTAGCGGATGTTACAAAGTAGTATAAAAGCATGGATTAGTTCCATATGGGACATAGACCTGCTCTATTTTAGAAACCTAATTGATACCACAAAGTAATATCAGAACCAAATATTAGGTCCATCGAGGACTTAGGTAGTTTTGTTTTAAGAACATAGCTGATACCACAAAATATTATCAGAAAGTCTAGAGGTCTGTTAGAGTCTAGAAAATATTTATGGTTAGGATTAAGATGAGTTGGGATTGAGCAAGAATAAAAATCTTAAAATTTAAAAATTTAAAAAAAAAACTTTAAACTTTAACTACCACACGACTCTTGTTAAGAAAATACTCAACATAGATCTACTTTGCATATGTTATATTATTAAAATTTTAACATTGTAGATGGTAAAATTAGTAATTCATCGAGACCTTACATGTGTCTCACTGAGAATAGTAATTGGAAGATAGATGAGATTTCAAAAAATAAGTGGTAAATAGGATAAGCCAAGAGTCCAACTCTATCGATCAGAAGAACAAGGCATGGATGGAAGTCTACTCTGACTAACAGAACAGAATAGATAAAAGTCTGCCCAAACTAGTAGGGCAGACCGAATATAGGTTTTCGTACAGTTATTTACCTCACTTATCAAGATCTAAAACTTTAGGAAGAATCCCTTGATTCTTGGAATACGTTAACGAAGGTTTCATTTATGGAGTAAGATCCCCGTGATTATGGGATTTTACAAGATCAAATCCTGAATAGAGGAAAAACCTTAATCGATATATAATAGAAGTGGGATCAAGTGGAGAAGGGGGCATTTGGGGAGGGGATTTCTAGAAATTAGGAGAAGAAGAGGAGAAACATCTTTTTGAGAATTCTAACTTGGTCGTTGGAGAATCATTGGCAGGTACCACACCAGTGCTAACAGGAACAAGGAACACCTTTGGAGAAGTAATAGAATAGATTGAGGTAAGCCCAAATTAGCATCTAAAAATCATTATCTATGGAATACCAAAAAAATTGATTTCAGTTAAAACATAGGTGAGACCCACTCGATCTATTGAAGCCAACGCTCCTCTTACAGGCCCTAACATGGAGACCATGTTGATGAATCAAATAAATAAGATTAGGAAATACCAATGAGATGCAGTAGAAAATGTATGAGTTAACTAAACAAAATTGAATGCTAAATTAACGCATAGAAGATCTGTAGAAAGAAGGGCAAGGCACACCACCCTCAAAAAAGGACGAATGAGATTAAAACACAAAGGCAATTCTAGATTGAGGAACTCAAAGGGGAAGGGAGATATTGAAATTGCAAATACTATAGCAACTACACAAGTTGAACCTCCAACAGAGTTAACTCAAGAGGATATTAGTGACAATGAATTTTTTTATAACAATATATGTTATGATTTAATGATGATTTGATGATTATCCAACTAATTAATTAAGAATAAAATAAAATCCATGTATAGATATGAGATTTTCGAGTTTGAAGATCTCTACTACTTGGATTTGGAGTTGCCACGATTCTTTTTTAGAAAAAGATATGAATTGACACCTGAAAAATAGTTTATAATTTTATTTTGTTTGTAATGACTCTAGTATGGATAATGCCCAATTTTTCACCTAAGATCTAGGTAAGTAGGTTCATATTAGGGAATAGGAAAGGTGTTAGGTACCATACTACCTCTACCATAAGTGGTATTCTCAGATTCGATCGATTTTGAAAAGTAAATAAAAAAGTTAGAAAATCGATTTGTGCCCTCGAGTGCAAGGGACTTTGATTTCAACTTAAATCATTAAAGGAATTTCTTATTGAGGAAGAGACCCCATCATAGTCCATGTCTTTGAACAACCTTGAAAAATATAGACTCTTTGGTCAAGGGCCCATTTCCATAAGGAAAAGTCCTAAGGCCTTAGTCTCAAAACCATTTTGTGGTGAGTATACCAGTGTAGGGATTTTTAAGAAATATTTTGAAAAGGATTTTTCAATCCCTACCCTTTCGACTGAGTCGAAGCCCAATCTATTGGAAGTAAAGGAGGGTATACATCACTCTTAAGGTTGATCTAAACAAATAAAAATAAAATTTAAAAAGAGATAAGGAGTTAAAAAAGAGAAAGTATGGAAGGGAGATAGAAGGTGAAATTATTTTCTTTTCTTTGTTATTGTCCTTACCCTATCTTTTTCTTCTTCTTTAAATTTTCTTATTGGTTTTCTTAACAAATGTCTTGTCTTTTGATTAAGTGATTTTAGTTGTAGATCTTGAGGATTGAGGTAATAAGTTCATAAATTGATGAAAGTTGAGTGATGAAGGAGATGATGGTGCTTTAGAATTAGGGGTTTATTGATGAGAGAGTTGAGTAATAAGAATATAAGCTTGATGGAGGGGTTCAAGTCTTGGGGGTTGAAGCTTGATAGGAATTTCAAGACTTGGGGGTTTTATAGGACTTTAAAGGAGACTTTTAAAGGTAAAATGGGGTGAAAGTGTGGGAGAATGTAGAATGGCATGGGGTTTATATATGGGGTATATGAAATTTGAGGTGAAAGGAAAAGTATATGTGGAAGTAGGTGTAAGTGGATTTATTTTGATCCAAATGGGTTGGACCTTTCAAGGTAGGGTTGAGTGTTAAGTGAGTTGAATAAAGTGAGTTTTGATTAGAAAAATGGTGATGTAAGAGAGTGGTTATTGATTTCTTTTTTAGGATGGAAGAAATAGTGACATATGTCAGAAAAGTGTGGGGGGTGTGTTAGGTGAGTTGACTAAGAAAAAAGGGTGTGGGGGTGGCTTATGATGAAGGTTTTAAAGAGAATGATGGGGGTAGGTTATGACATGGGTGTGGGATGTGGGTAGGTTGATTTTTTAGATAAATGTGATGGGATTGATAGATAAATTAGGGAGGTGGGTTGAGATGATGACATGTGTCCCATTGTGATGATAATTTGATCATTGTGGTGATTGGTGGTGATTATTGGGCTTGGGTTGAGAGTTAAGATAATGGTTTTGGGTTAGACTTTAAATCTAATGGGCTTAAGTGTTGGGTTGAGATTGATTGGGTTAAGGTATGTATAAAATTGGGTTGGGTTGAAAAGTGAGGTGGTGAGGCTGTAGGTTTATGGTAGGACGTGGTCAATTTTTAGCCCATGGGCCAAGCAAAGTGGCCCTAGGTCATTATTTGAAATAAAATAAGCATTTTTTGAAAATTTGGGCCCTTAAGCCAATTGATGTTTTTTTTTTATATAAAAACCCATATTTTTTAGCCCTTTCCAAGTTAGGGCCGTTCAAATTGGGGTTTCTACACTATGATGATATTGAGATTTATTGTTTGACTTGATGTGAAACTTAGAAGATATTGATTTATGATTTTGAATGATGATATTTAAGAGATACGATGAAAACTATGAAATAATGTTATTGAAGGCATGCATATATAGATTAATGATTTTTGTTACATTTATTTAAATTGCTAGAAACATGATATTATGGAGCAATTAAATGTTATTGGAAATTGATGTATTATTGAATTAATTTACAATGATTTATCAAAAGGGTAATTGATCGGGATATGATTATCAACTATATTTTTCTTAAGAGTTCATGATTCGAATTGATTCTCTGAACATGAGATTTTTGTTTTTGAATCTCTCCCACTTTGGGATTTTGGAGTCACCACCATTGTTTTCGGAAAAGGGTATGAATGGTTACATTGATTGTTTTTTTTTTTGAAAAATATGTTATTTTGACATTTGGTGACTCTCGTACAGATAGGGCTCATTTGGTCCAACCTTGGATCCAGGTAAGTGGGTCCATGTTAGGGATTAGGGAAGGTATTAGGCACCCTACTCCCTCCACCTTTGGTGGTAACCTTGGATTCGATCATTTTGAATATAAAATAATAATAAAAAATCAAAAAGATCTAATTTGTACCCTTGAGTACGAGGGACTTTGATGTTGATTTAAACCATTAAGGGCACCCTTATTAAAAAAGGGGCCCTTCGATGGTTTAAGTTTTTCATGGTATATGCATAAGTATAGAGAAATGAAAGAAATATAAAAGGGAAAGTTGGAAGGAAAATAAAGGGAGAAGAAGGGTGGTTCTCTTCTTTTTAGTCCATGTCCTACCTTGTTCTTGGGTTGACCTTCTTTGATCTTAAAAGATTGCTTCATTGACTTTTCTTGATTTACTTGAGAGTGAGTTGTGATTTATGAGTTGAGAGTATAAGGTTGAGTGTGAGTATTGAGAGAGAGATAGAGAGAGTGAGTGAGTAATTTTTTAGTCTTAGGAGTTCAAACATGAATGGGGGATTGTGTTGAGAATGGGGGGATTTTATAGGATTTGAAAAGGAATTTTTAGGAATAGAATTGGGTGAATTAATGAAAATGGGTAGAATAGTTTAAGGATTATGAGAGGGGGTATTTGTAAATTGAGGGTGGTAGGAGAGCATTTGTGGAAAGGGGTATAAATGGGTTATTTGTAACACATATGGGTTGGATCTTTCAATCCATTTGGGTTGAGTATTAGGTGAAGTGGAATGAACGATGTTTGATTGAAAAAATGAGGGTGTAAGAGAGTGGTTAATGGGTTAAGTATTTGGGGAGGTGAAGATGAGTGGTATTTTGTTTAAGAAAATGAAAGTGTAAGAGGGTGGTTGATTAAGTTTTGGGAGTGTGAAGGAGGTGGTGACATGTGTCAAAAAGGGTGTGGAGATGGAGTACTAGATGAGTTGATTGGAGAGAATGAGTATTTGAATGGGGGTGAGTAGCGTGGGTTTCGCTTGTGAAAATAGATTTGTAGAAAATGATAAAGGTAGGTTAGAGAAAGGTATTGGTTGAGATGTGTGGGTAGATAATTTTTTAGAGAAAGGTGATGGGAGTAGGTAGTTGGATGAGGGAGATGAATTGAGATGATGACATGTGTCCCACCTTGATGATCTTAGGTGATTGGTTGTGATATTGGGCTTGGGTTGAGAATTGAACTTGGGTAGGTTGGTTGGGCTTGGGTAGGATAGTTGGGTAATGGGTTGAATAGGTATAGTGTTGGGTTGAAAATCCAATGAGCTTAGGTGGTAGATGGCTTGGGTATAGTAATGGGTTGTGGGTTGAATAGTAATCAATTTGGATTAGGGTTGGGATGGATTGAGAGATGAGAAGAATAGTAAGGAATCTTTCATCCATAAGCCACGTGGGAAGGACCTTGGGCCATTTATTGAAAGAAAAAGAGATTTTTTTGAAGGTTTGAGCTTTGGGGCCCATTCCAATTTTGTGAATTTTGGGGCACTTTGTGTCTAGGACCCGGTTAAATTTTGGTGTCTACAGTTGCCCCTATTTGCAAGAATTGCATGTAAAGAACTACAAAGAATAGATGAAATCCTAACTTGTACGGATCCGAGGATTTTGCTCAAAATAGTTTCAAAAACACCGATTTGGTTTGATAAATTTGATGACAAGAAGTGGCTACCCAAACACGGGGTCTGACAGGGTGAGCCTTTTGATTTCCTCGACCTCGTGGCATGAAGCTCTTGTGAGGTCTCGAATTTGTGATATTTTAATGAAAAAGCTTTGAAACGAGAATTTTCTAACGAGTCTTGGGCAATTTGAATTTTGCTTTTGCAAAAATGTTATTATTATTTTTATATATTTTATGAAATACATTCAAATAATAAAAAAAAAACTTCTTGGAGGAACTAAGGGACTTATGATGATCCCTTAATACGTTTACACAGAAGAGTCTTTCAAATTCATTGTAACACTCTCTTATTGCAATGGTTGGAAAAAGAAAACATAATCCTTCCATGCTTTGAGTCTGATAGGGATGGAATTTTCTATAAATAAGATGGTTTCCTAGGCTAAGAGTCTGACAGGAATTGAACCAATTATGAAAAGTGGAGATGAGATTTGCAATCTAAGTGTATTTCAACGAGAATGATTTGGTGTCTTTTACTTTAAATAACGAACCTATGAAATCTAAAAGAGATCAAAACTCTATTTTTTTATTTTTTTTTAAAATTTAGAATATTATACAGTTTATACTCATGCAACAAGGAGCAAGATGTAGTTTTAAGCTCTTACTGAAGAGCAACATGTAGTTTAAGCTCATACTAAGGAGCATCAAGCAATTTTACGCTCTTACTGAGGAGCAACAAGTAGTTTTAGGCTCTTACTGAGGAGCGGCAAGTAGTTTTAGACTCTTACTAAGGAATGTAATGCAGTTTAGCTCTTGAAAATGAATAATATGTAGCTCAAGCTCTTACTGAATAGCATAATACAATTTAGGCTCTTGCAAATGAGCTACATGATACGAAAATGTATATGCAAAATAGTTTTGATAATTATTGTCCTTGGGTAATTTGATACCTTATTTTTAAGGAATAAATTGAACTTTTCTTCACATGCTCAAAATATTAATTTACGTGATGCATGCAAAAAATCCTTTTTTTAATCATTCTTTTAGTGTGAGCAAGCCTCGGGTAATTTGATACTGTATTTTTAAGGAATAAATTGAACTTTTCTTCACATGCTTAAAATATTAATTTACGTCATGCATGAGAAAAATCCTTTTTTTAATCATCCTTTTAATGTGAACAACACGACCAAATCAACAAATCGACATTGTTGATACTGACCAGGGTGTGTCTATCAAATAGATAGTAATTTTCCTCAATTCTTTTTTTTTTCAAGGTCCTTTAGAGTCATCCCCACCATCGGACATCGACAAAAGGATAGAAAATGACTAGATGGTGTTGGATAATGAAGTGAAGGATTGTACAATGATTAGTGATTAGTGGTAGACTTCAAAATATGTCCGAGATATTAATAGATCGATGATTACTCAGACTTCAAAAAATTTTGAGTTAGAGATGATTAGTGGATACAAATGATATTTCTTTTTCATTTTTTTGTCATTCATGTTCCTGGTGCCAATTACGGTTTTCACCAAGTTCAACTCCATAATTTTTGCACATCGATGCCCTTTTAGGTTTTTATCATGCCCATGGTATTTTATCTTGCCATGATTTGAATTTTTTTCACAACGCCTTTGTAGGTTTTCTCCATATCCTTTTAAGTCACGATACACTTCTTGTAAACACCTCTTAGATAGTTATTCCTTCATCGTCAATGGACATTCATGGTAGAAGTATTCTTTTCAAATCATTTCTCGATCAGAGGGGACTTAATTTTAGGATGTAACATAGATAAGGTTGAGGTTTGCAAAGAAATGGTATAGGCTCGAATATGGAATTTGATATAATGGATAGGTTGAACTGGGAGTTTGCCTTTTATTCTTTTTTTTGTGAGAATGAAATTACATCTTACTTTGCGTGAACCAAAAAGAACTCATTTACGTATGTTTGAAAGCATCAAGTAGAATGGTGGATTTAGAAGAAGACTACCTAAGCACATGGTTTGATAAGGTTCAGCCTAATTGAATTGCATGGAGCTTGTTTTAAATCT
The DNA here is from genome assembly GCF_017979445.1 of Akebia trifoliata. NCBI lineage: Eukaryota > Viridiplantae > Streptophyta > Magnoliopsida > Ranunculales > Lardizabalaceae > Akebia > Akebia trifoliata. The sequence continues at coordinate 26,451,820 of NC_141377.1, forward strand.
TGGATTTGATGAAATTGGATGATTAATGGAAAATGACTACCCAAACATGGGGTCTGACAGTGTTTGCCTTATTAATTCCTTGATTTCATGGCACTTAGCTCATTTGAAATCTTGGATTTGGTGGATTTTGGGATGGTTGATACTTTTAACCATACTTCATTGAGTTTGATCAGAGTCACTTTGAACGTGACCATTTTTTCTAAATGATATTCTCTTCTTTTTATTTTCATTTTTTTTTAAATTGCCCCAGTGTGGGGTGGCATACCCTGGTTTTAGGTAATTAAAGGATAATGAAAGCTCAAGGGGGTTGACAAGCGGTAGATATGTTATGGTAGTAGAAAGAAGGCCTCTAATCATTTCGAGATTTGATTTTTCAAGAACATTTTTTTATGTCACTTAATGTTTGTTGACTAAAAATAAAATTTTTGTAGATTCGAATCCTTGATGGAGGTTAATCATTCGTAATTGGACTAAAATCTTCTCCTTTCACGAGGGCTAAACTATTTTGCTCTTCTTTTCAGTATTCTTTTAACGTTCTTCTTCATTTATTGACCATTGTTTATATGCTTCCCAAGGAACCTTAGGATCATTCGCTTAGGCTTGCCCCAAAATCGGTACATATATTTTTCATTTTCTTCTTTAATAAGTTTTGTGTGGAAAATCTCCGACGAAGAACAACTCAGTACGTTGTTGACATGGACTTCTTTCCAAGTTACAAGTTTTATTTGAAAATTGATCATTGAAGTAAAAGTGGTTGGTTGAAATCAAACTTGATGGCTTTCAGTTGAAGGCATTTGATGGATGAATGGGATTTTTGATTGTCTTAGGATTAAGAAATATGGAAAATGCCCTAGTTTAGAAAAAAATATATCATTGGTTTGCCATTCATAGTTTATACTCATGCGCGCCAGGAGTAATCAAAATGAATCGAAAAGAGTATAATGATAATCTTTAAGTTTTTAGGTCGTCTTCAATCCACTAATCAAATTGAGTCTCACTCTTCAAAATTTAATCTGATACTCATGCCGTTCATTGATTCCAAATTCTTTGTAGTCATGAAGCTCATGATTAAAAAATGTTTTTGAAATATTTTGACTTTTTTGAAAAATATTTTTTTTGTAATAATTTTTTTTAAATGGACCCTCTAAATTAATATCCTTCTTGAGGACGAAGTTCCGATAAATATTTCGAGGAAAGGAAATTTTTTTATTTGATTTTGTTGATTTTTTTTTAAAGATGGACATTCTAAATTAATGCATTTCTAAAACGAATACCCGATAAATATTTTTAGGAAGGATATGCAATCCCTTTTTTTTATTTTTTTTTGAAATTTTTTATTTTTGATTTTGTTTAAATGGACATTCTAAATTAATACCCTTCCTGATGACAAATGTCTGTTAAATATTCTTAGGAAGGAAATGCATTTTTTTTACGTTCTGACTTTCTTTGAGTAGATCATCATACTCATGCCTCAAAGTTTGCAAAATCAAAGATTAAGCCGGTTCAGATCACATCCTCGATCCAATCTGCCACTTGCACTTAGTTTTAAAAGGTGCATATAATGTGTCCCATCAAGTGACTGTAAAATGTGTGTCCTAATATTGAGATAAACATGGTGTTCATCTCTTGTTCAGTCATTGCTGGCTCACTTGTGAAGCTGACTCTCGCCATCTCTAAGCATACCCTTTCATTGTCTCCCTAGGCTTTCGTGTCATTTTTTCCATGTCATTATGATCTAGCCCCACATCTATATTGAACCTATAGTTGTGCCAGAATATTTCAACCAAGTCTTGCCAGTCTTTTATGAGTATATGGTCCAATCTAGAAAACCATTTGAGGGTTGGCCAAGTCAGGCTCTTTTGAAACAACTGTAATAGTAATCTGTCATCCTTTCCATATTGACACATTGACCCACAATATAACTTTAGGTGCAATAAAGGACATCCTATCTCATTGTAATTCTCAAATTCTAGGAATTTATATTTGGTTGGCAACTGTGCATTAAAATAAAAATAGAGTTTCTTAAATTGAGTCCTACCCAAGGTGTTGATACCTTTGATTCTCCTTTTTTTTTAAAGACTCGATCTATTAGGCCATCTTCTCATCTATCATGCTCTTGGCCTCTACGGTCCTATAATCACACTCGTCATCCTGAATAACCACAGGAGGTAGTCAATTCTGTGGAATGTAGAACATGGCTCGTTGATATCCCAGCATTACGGGTAGCAGGGTGGTCTATTGGCCTTGTGGTGGTTGCTCTGGGAGATCATGATTTGATCTCAATGCTTGGTGTAATACTGTCTGGGTTTGTATGAAACTGGCATTGGTTAACATGGTGCTTAACATTTTCTCTTGTCATTCCATGATTTTCAACTGTACCGTAATCCTTGCATCGATATCTGTTACTTCAGTTGTTGTAGATTGTGACGTTTCAAAGGTACTCATGGTGGTTGATGATCAAAGGAAATACAGAGGCTCCTCTGATTGTTTACATTTTTTTCATTTGACCACATGTAAATACAAAAACCCAAGTGGCAGTGTACTGTTTACAAAAATGCATGATGTTTTATTAGGTCCGGCAATTATTAGTGATGGCACCCGAAAAGAAATTTTAGTTAAGTACATTTAAAAATGTGGTTTGTCAACACAAAGCTAAATCGTTTGAAAAAAGAATTACATCAGCATGGAGCTGGATCGTTTGAAAGAAAATTACATCAGCACGGAAGTAGCATCAATACGGAGTTGGTAAATATTTGAAAAAGAATTACATCAGCACGAAGCTGGCATCAACATGGAGTTGGCATAATAAAAAAGTGATTACATCAATACGGAACTGGCATTAACACTGAGTTAGTATAATTAATAAACGATTACATCAGCACGGAGTTGGCATCAAGATAGACTTGGTAAAATATTTGAAAAAAATTACCTTAGCACAGAGCTGATATCAACACGAAGTTGCCATAATTTAAAAGCAATTACATCAGCATGAAGCCGGCATCAATGTAAAGTTGGTATAATAAAAAATGATTATATCAATACGGAGCTGGCATCAGCACAAAGCTGGCATCAACATGGAGTTGGCATAAAAAAATTATTACATTAGCAAGGAGCTGGCATCAACATGGAGTAGGTAAGACATTTGAAAAAGAGATTATATCAGCATGTAGCTCGCGTTAAAATGAAATTGGCAAAATATTTTGTAAAAATAAATTACTATAAACAAATCGAGTTGTAAAAGCATCTTTTCTATTATCCCCCAATTCAATTACTTCAAATTAAGATCGATCAGTAAAATCCTTAAGGAAGAGGGGACGCACAATGCCTGGTGGTAATATCGTTGTTCTTCCCGTCAGGGTTAATATTAATCTTACTTTTACCTTTCTTGTGGGGTAAATAGGGGATCGAACTCAAAAGAAAGGAGGAATAGAGTTAAGCTAAGAGGATAAAATTCGAATTAACCAAAAGGAATTAAAACTATTTTTCTTTGTATTTTTGAACTTATTAAGAAGATTTAAAATTGCTAGAAAATTAACCAAAGTAAATGAAGTTAAAAGTAAGTAAACTTATGAAATTAAAACCTCATTAGTGATGGATCTACCTAAAACATGTTGATAAGTAATTCCTAGTCTCTAGTCTTTTTATAACTCAATCGTAAGGCTTTGGTGTTAGCTCTTTAGATCGGAAAGTTTAGCAAATGAAATCAAATGAGGGAACATAAACAAAGTAGAATTCCTTGAACTTCCTTCCACCAATTATCTAGTTTAAGCATACTTTCTCTTGATGTAATCTAAGCATAAAGTATCTATATTAAGAATAAATGGTGCAAGAAATCTTAAAGAGAACTCATAAGTATTTTAGATAAAAGAAAGGTATGAAACTAAAAACAACACAAGAACTTGCTCTAGACTTTTTCACTCTCCAATGGAGGGGAGCTTATCCTAATGTTATTGTAAGAGAGGGAAGATAAGAGATGAAAAAACATTTCTTCATTTCATGAAAAAACTTATAAAGTCTTCTTCTTCTACTTCTTACAAGACTATTTAGCCAAAAAGAAAATAACTAGAAGATAAAAATACAAAAATATAATAGAAGAGGCTAAGAGTCTTAGATTAAAGGAGTCTTAGATAAGAGAACCAAGATGGAAGAGTTTCTCTAGAGATTGAAGCTTTATTTATAGAGAAAAATCTGTGTAGAAGAGTCCAAAAGTAGCCTCTATTTTTCTTTGGACAAAAAGATAAAAGATGAGAACATGAGTTAAGGATTAGGGCATTCTAAAGGATTAGGACATTCCAAAGTGGGCCCAAATGCTTTTGCCTTGAAATTTTAATTACAAAATATTTATTTTCTACACAAAAAACACACATAATTAGATTTATCTAGTAAATAAATTTATTTATGTATAATTAAGCCTAATTAATATGCAACATGATGTTTTGAGGCTTATCATGATTATTACCTTAATACGGAGAAATAGGGACAAAAATCAAGATAAATGTCTGGGAAACCTGCATATAATTCAGTGTTTCGAGACACGCATCACACCTCCAACCTTACCTTTTTCTAGTCCCTAGAAATAAAACTGTCACTTTCGCAGGCACCACGATTGCATTTAGCGAATGCTGCAAGTCCTTGAAGAGCTAGGTTATCCCTAGTTGACGAGTTTGACTCGTGAAGGTTTATAAAGAATATATGTAAGGCGAATATAATGATATTTCACAAAAATCAGTCAAATGTCATTTACGTTTGAACAAAGTTCTAAATTTTTATTCTTCATTTTAAAATATTTCAAAGATAACTTGAGTGCTTGTGCGATTTTCTGATTTTTTTTTTTTTAAATAACATATTTTTTAGATACAAAAGTTTACCTCCTAATTGTTAAGAATGGTCGGATCTATCTAAATTCTAAATCGGAACTAGGCATCTTATCTAGGATTGTGAGAGGTGTGAATGTTCACTTTAATACCTCTAAGGGGTTTTATCTGTGATATTCCAATTTACTCACATTTTTACCATTGACGACTTTCACCCTACTAAACTAATTGATCTCATTGGACTCTTTTCATTTTTGTACTTTTTCAATTCTAACATTTTTGCTTTACTTTGGTCTTTTTCACATCTTTCTATTTTTTATTTTCTCAACGTTTTCATACATCACTATTTTCTAATATTATTTTACAAAAAGAATGTGACCCTTTTCAAGATACCCAGTTATATTTTTCTTCTAACCAGTCAACCAAAGGACAATGAAATCATAGTTCACTAGACTAGGTTTTCCTTAACACTCTAGACAAAAAATAGGGTCAACTCTTGTTCCATAAAATCTTATTTTTTCAAATACTTAATCAAAAGTGAAATTTTCAAAGTAATTTTTTCATGATTTTTTTAATGAGGAACAACTAAAAAGAACTTATGATCAAAAGTTAGGACATGAACCTGATATTTGAAATTCATATGTAAAAAGTACATACAAAGATTTTGAAAAAAATATTTCAAAAGTGTTAAATATTTTTTATTTTTTATTTTTATTTTTTTTCTGAAAACATGAAAACTAAACTAAAGTGAAACATGAAACTAAATTAGAATGCCATGTAATGAAATTGTGAGCTTACCTAATACCCCTAAACCTAAATAAAATATTATCTTCAATATACACGTAGTAAGGAAAGCGGCAAAAATATTAGATCACACTTGAAACGGATTGGGCATTAATGTGCAAAATCTTGTTACAACTGATCTGAAAAGATTGAAAGTTATAACAATTATAATTTCTAAAATAATTTTATATAAATAAAATCCTACCTTAGAATTAAGAAACAACTTAAAAATGTCCTAATCTAATAATGAAACCCATCCTAATCTAAATCCGAACTTTTAGTGACCTGTGCCTTCTTCTCCTCAATATAGGCTAACATTTATCTTTGTTACTCAATCAACAATTGCTGACCAGTCTACAATTCTAGTAGTGTTGATCGATTGGTTTGGTTGAGAATTATCTTGAAGAGGAAGAAAATAAGGAAGAGATTAGGGTTGGAGTTTTTTTTTTTGAAAAAGTTTTTTTCAAAATTACACTACTTATTAAAAAAAAATCACATAGGTTGCCTCCCTAGCAGTATTAAGTTTAACGTCTTCAGCTGGACTTATCAAAAGGTCTAATTTTTAGGAATTTTTCTAAAACCTAATTTTATAGACACGGCAATCGACTTCCCACCCCAAATGATAAGTAGACAAATTTTTACCATCGTTAGGACATGAAAATGATTTTTTAAAATGAATCACATCCCTCGTTTATCCTCAGTTCTTAGCGATATCACCTTTTCAAAATAGTTCTTAACTATCTTATTTCCTAAGAAAATGGAAGTTGTAAGATAGGCAGGGTCTTTGCAATCTTGTGAAATGATAGGCTAGATAAGGTACGAGGTTAGATCAATAGTGTTCAAAATTGGTTTGACTAACAAATTAGAGTTCATCTTTGGTTCTTCCTGAACAACAGTTTCCTCTTATGGTGGATCTGTTTCCTTAGTCAAATTTGTACAATTGGTTAACTAATTGGGAATTTGAAATATTGGTTGGTAGTGTGTTGTTGCAAGCAACCAAAAATAAAACCTATACTCCTAAAAAATACATGTAGTGGTGTGAGTAAGGATCGTTCCCACGGATAGTATTATCCTAGTTTTTATGCTACGTGAACAAGAAGGGAGATTTCAAGTATAACGAAAATAATTTTAAGAAGAATAACTAAGGAACAATTCAAATAGAAGAATTAAAATCAATCAAAAGAACAAACATTGGTCTAAGTCAACATCCACAATAGAAATTTTACAACTGATCATTGATACAAGTATATATTAATTCATAATTTGAATATTCACCGTTAAAAATATTATCCTATCTCTCCTCAGTCGTAGTTAAATAGAAAATAGGCAATCTAATTAACTCTAATTACTAAACAACCCAAAACAAGTGCTAAAGGTTTAATCTAGTAATAGTCTTAAGAATTAGAGAGATCGATGAAGCTAAACAATACAAGCACAAGTAGTTTTATTTAATTTAGTCGAGCATTTTTCCTAAGATCTAATAATTTCTAATGTAACAAATCATTAAATTTTAGTTGCTTCATAAATTAGAAGGATCAAACAATTACGGATTTGATATTTAACCTAGCAATAGATTGCAACGAATAATAAGCCATTAGGTCTCCTAGTAATTAAACGTGACAATTATGAAAATAGGAATAGAAGAACATCCAATACTCAAAGCATAAATTGAACAATAAAAATCAATTAGACCTCACAGTTTTTATTGATTTTCAGACTTCCATTTCTTTCGACCAATTAGAAAAGTTTAGTCACACAAAACCTGTAAAATCCAAAATTTTCAATTCGTATCTCAAGAAAAAATATAAATAGTGGAATTTTAAAAAAATCTTGAAAGTGGGACTTAGGGGTAAAAGTTTAGGATATTTCTGATCATTTTTAATGAAATCTGACTTCACCATAGGATTCAAAATGATCAAAAAACATACTTTAGCCTATAAGCACGCTCAAATGTGAGTTCGAATATAAAAGTTGTAAAATCCTCGTTACCGAGTCGGACCAGGCTAAAATAATAACTTTTTGTTAGAGTAAGAATTATTAAGATTCAATTATACCATTGGGTTCGTAACGAAAAGTTATTGAATATGGATAATTTATTTATCATTTTTGGATATCAGGAATTTGAATTATCATCAAAAACGAAAATGACGTCAATTTTAGGGGTCACCTCAGGTCAAAAATATAAATTTTTGTTAGAGATAGAATTTATAAAAATTGACCACACCATTAGATCTATAATGAAAAATTAGGTGAAATAGAGTATTCATTCGTCACTTTTGGAGTCTGGATGGTCAAGTTATCGTCGATCAAAACAATTGGCAAAATATCGAATTCATCCCAAATTTTATATAAATAAAAATTTAATTTTTTTTTAATTCTTCATCTTCTCCAACCGTCCAACAGTCAACGAAAAAAATTCATTTTTTCTTCGAATTTCAATCGCAGATCTACGACAAACGGCTCATCGTCGTCGACCGACGTAAAAAGGAGAAACGTCCGCAACCTCATTCTTTACAAAACCCACCCAAATTCCTTCCGTTTTCTCATCTTTTTCACCCCGTATCGTCAAAAATCAGCCGTATGTATATACGAGAATTTCGAAACTTCGACCTCGGATTTCATCCGTTTCGGGGTCAAACTGTCCTCTTCCGTAGAAGAGAGAAATGACGACGACATCGAGATCTTCGAAACCACCGGGCCGATTTCGAAAATCAACTGTCTCAAAGTATGAGTTACCTCGATTTTTGTGCTATTCACCTCGATTTTTGTGTACGTGTTTCAATTCCTTCGCATACAGATAGTAAGGAACTTTCAATTTCTATTAGTAATCGTAGACTATGAAAATTGCATTTAGGATTTTATCGAAAATTTTTTGAGGTATTTCCAAAATATAGAATTCTTTTATTATTTAAAAATTCACGTCAAAAATTGAATGTTTGATATGTTTAATTATATTTTTTAATAAATTATACGTGCGTAGGGTATTTTAATGGGTTATTTCCATCAATTGAGCCTTGCGCATTGCTTTGTTATAAAATTTGTATTCTTTTTCAATATTATTGATAAAAATAAATTCTATAATTGGAAAATATGATTTAATATTCAATGAACTCATATTGAGTTGATGAATATTAGAAAATGGATATTTTACTGAAGAGATTGAAAACTGTAAAAATCGAAAAAAGGGAAAAATGGTATGAAACAGTAAAATGTCAGAGTCACACCCGAGTAGTGATGTCTGCATTTTACGTTGTTGTGTTGTGTGTAGGTTGGTGAATAGATATCTAGGGATAATATTACTGGTTGCATGTTTATTTAAATTTCTATTAGTGCAAAACGCTGTTTACCTTTCCGTTATGTTATTTATTTTAGGCCGGGTAGCCACATTTGCATGGTAGGAAACTGGATATCTATTCTCAACCTTGTATTGTTAATTTCTCTTTTATTTTCAAATGAAAGTAATATATATATGTAGTAATTTTGTGAGCTGTTAAAAAGTCTGTGAATGCCTGAAGGGATAGTGCATCATATCATCCAGAGTGGTGTACTATCTTTTGATATACGGTAGGGACAACCAAGCTCATACGTGGTATGGGACGCGTATGAGAGTGGAGTCACAACTGGAATCCGAGTTATTCCTCTCTATCTTTACTAGTGAATTTGTAATGTAAAGGTGGTCGTATACGAATGGTTTGTATATTTAGGAATCACATGTACACCTAATAGGCATAAATGAAGATGATTAGTTAGTACTCACTAACAATCTATAATAGTCGAATATTCTGACACATTGAAAAGAGACCCATTGCTTACGGTCACGTCAAACGGTCAGTCTGAACTGGATAAATAGTCAACCAAGCGCCCCAAAATCAGGAACTAAAAGTTAGAGAAGAATTGTAGCATCATGTCCCAACTGGGAGCGATCCAGTCGTGAATCCAAACTCTCTAATTCCAATACTCCACCATTGTGTATTATGTATCTGTTGCCTTTATATATAAGATGAAATGCTTGTTTAATGTTTTCATTTGGTCACTTAGAATTATATAAAAAGAAAATATTATAGTGAGTACTGTTGATGGATGTAATGTGAGCTTTAAAATGTTTAGTTGCTCATCCCTGTTTATATGTACCAATTAATCGTAGTTTATTCTATAAAACTTTGCATATGTTAAAATGATTTAATATGCTTATTCATTCATGCTAGAAGAGGTTATTGACAGAAATTATTTTCTTCCTTACTAGGTAACCATTGTTACTCACCCTTTCCTTCTCCATTATTTTCGTTTTAGATCGGAAGCTTGGCGAGACAGGTATAGAGCACGAGTGAGAATCATCTGGTGAGTCAAATAGACAGTAAGAGTTCGTCACTTGGTGAGTATTGGGGCTACGCCCCTTTAGTGGTGTTAGTTTGTCTAGGTAGTATTATAGATTTTGTTCTAAGCGTTAGGACTTTTGTTAGAGTGAGAAATATTTGTATAATCCTGTATTCTGGTTATTCTTTTGTACTCTGATATTTCGTTCGTTATTAGATGTATGTAGGCTTCCGTTATTGTTATATTTTGTATATATATATATATATGCAGGATTGTATGTCGTTTATTAGGTGTAGGTTAAACGCCTTGGAATACTAACATAAATAGATGAGACCATGTTGAAATTTCGAGGTGCCACCTAGTACCTCAGGATCTAACATGAGGATTTGTTTTAGCGTTTGGCGAAAAACACCAAAAATTCATGATGAAAACTTAAAAGAGAAGTTAGAGAAGAGAGGAGAGAAATATATCTTCTTCCAAGTCTCTTGATTTTTTTCTCTCTTCTACACGTTATTTTTCCTTCTTAGAAGCCTACAAAATCTCCTAAAAATATCTAAATTTTATCGTAAGATAACAATATCCCAATCTGATTAATTAAGAAAAAAATATTAAAAATAAAATAAAGTCCTAATATAATTAGGAAAGTGATATTTTCAACTAGAATTTTTGTACACCAAATCTAGAGACTTCCGAAAATAAACGGTGTCAAATTCGCATCAAATTTGGGTCAACAATGCAGGTGCAGCAACTTCAAGCTCATTTTCGACCTTGATTCAACTAGTATTTCTCAAAACTCATAACATGAAAGTTGTAGATATTTTTATTAGCATTCCATAACATCTTAAATCATCTCAATCGAAGCTCAAGTAAGAGAGTTATGTTCAAATTACGAAGCGATATCGAAACTATCTAAAATCACCCAATTAACTTCGTTTTGCACTTAACACCTCCATTTGCATCCTAAATCAAAATAAAAGAATAATGAGTACATTTAGGAGCCAAATATTTATAAAGGACTAAACATTAATTGAGAAAAATATGGTATTTTGCATTATCATCAGTTCGCTCTCAAGAGTTATCTCATTTGAAAATTGATTATTCTCTCTTTCTTCTAAAATCATAGTAAACTGACCTAGTTGGACTTCCATCATTGCTTCGGTTAGAACTGTAACATCATTGGTTTGAATTTAAACTTCAATTGATATGAGATTATCAATTATTGATGGACAATTATCGTAATCTTCAAAAGAGTAAAACTGGTCACTAAGATTTATTTGAAAGAATGGTGGATTTTTTAGGATGGAGATATCCTCATTTTTGAATTTATGAAAATTATCTTCCCCTCAAAATAGCGTTAGATGACTCAATTGAGTTCTTATGATGGTTAAGGCTTGACCTATGTCTTGTTATTGTTGATGGAGCTGTTGTTATTGGATGAACTGTTGTTGTTGATTTAACAACTCAGTTATCAAAGACTCTAATGATGAAGTTGGAGAAGAGGACAAAAATGAGTCATTGAATGTTGACTCTGGCTCTACAGCTCTATATTTGGAGAAATGTTGAGAATCATAGGATTGTTGGAGAATTATGGTTGGATTCATCATCAAAGTGTCGTGCATATAAAAATCGTCATGGTTGTCAAAATGACTACCCTTAGTGAACTCGTTTTGACACAGTATGGTATCCGAGGGAAATCAATTGTCTATGTGGTATGGTTGGTCGAACGAACTAGATGTCGGCATCCAATAAAAATTTTAAGAATTATGCATATTGACCTACATAGCACAAAACATGGGTAGACTTAGACAACCCTCGGGAGGATGACCATAATTATCACATAGGACGCATGGGATCCAAGGTTCTCTCCTAAATTCCATGACAATGTAAATCTGCTCGAGATTCTATATCTATACATTATTGATTTGCACACAAGAAATGGAGGAATTCACATGTGATATTGGGTTCTTACGACTAGACATCTTCTAACTATTTCAAAGTGGCAATCTTAGCCTCCAATCCAAATCTCTAAAATTGCAAATAGCCAGTTTAATCCTCAGTTGAGAGGTGGTGCACGATGCTGAGTAAAGGTACTCTTAAATCACCTCTCGTCTAGAATAGACATCGTCTATCCCCCTAGTACACAAGCTACAATGGGGCAGGATTGCGCTTAGGCATTATTTTCGATCAAGAAGTGTAATTGGTGCAACTTTGATTAACTTTGCCTATTGAGCTCGATAGGGCCTAAAGTCAAGTCTAACCAATTTTAATTAATTTGATTAGATGACTAGTGAGTTGATTATCCTAATTAGAGTAAGGAATTGGTAATGACTTCCAATCCTTATCTTATTATGTCATCTTTAAGAGAGTGGTGCTATTTACTACTTAATTAACTATTTCAAGTGTGTGCAAATTGGAAAAATAACACACAAAGGCAATGAGTAACCCACTAGCATAGAGAGGTGTGGATGTTTCAGGAATACCTTCCATGCTAAACAGGGTGAAGACGGTTTGAGTCGACTTAGACCACCAATTTCAATTTTGGTATGCGAACTTAAGGAACGGTGAAGATATTGTCTACCTGTCATCCTTTCTTAGTCTATTACAATTCAAGCCTTCTTGGATAATTAAAAAAAATTGCAAGGAGTCCTATACAAGAGTTTCTAAAACAAAAAAATAAACCTAACTAAAGATTAAAGGAAATTGAAAGAAAAGAAAAAAATATATATACACCTACAAGGAGCAAAATAGAAATATTAACAGAAATGATAGTAAACGGACTCAAAAATAGATTTTGAATTATCAAAATCTTGTTGATTATTTCACATTTGATAGAAAATTTTATTTTACCCCAAATCGATATACTATAATAGTTAATCAAAGATCGGAGCAGAAAGTTACAGTCAGTTTAAGTTCTATTGTCTAGGGTAAAAAACAATATGGAAATGACTTTTTTTTTTTATATCTTCTTTCTTCTCTCTTAAACCCTCAAGAACACTTGAACTTACAGAAAGAAATCAAAAGAAAAAATAAAATAAAATAAAAATAAAATAAATAAATTTTAAATCAAAACTTACCACTACTACCTTTACCTTTTCTCGACAACAGCACCATAATTCTGGTGGGACTATCGTTGTTCTTCCCATCAGAATTAATATTAATCTTACTTTTACTTTACTTATGGGGCAAGTAGGAGATCAAATTGAAGAGAAAGGGGGAGTAGAGTTAAACTAAGAGGATTAAATTCAAATTAATTGAAAGGAATTAAAATTGTTTTTTTTTTTTTTTTGTATTTTTGAACTTATCAAGAAGATTTAAAATTGCTAGAAAATTAACCAAAGTAAATGAAGTTAAAATCAATTAAACTTATGAAATTAAAGTACCATTGAAGGTGGATCTACTTAGAACATGTTGATGAGCAATTTCTAATCTCTAGCCTTTTTATAACTTAATCGTAAGGACTTTGTGTTAGCTTCTTAGATCAGAAAGTTTAGCAAATGAAATCAAATGAGGGAACATAAATAAAGTAGAATTCCTTGAACTTCCTACTATCAATTATCTAGTTTAAATATACTTTATCTTAATCTAATCTAAATATAAAGTATCTATATTAAAAATAAATTGTGCAAGAAATCTTAAAGAGAACTCATGACCATTTTAGATAAAAGAAAGGCATGAAACTAGAAATGACACAAGAACTTACTCTAGAATTTTTCACTCTCCGATGGAGGGGAGCTTAGCCTAATTTCATTGCAAGAGAGGGAAGATAAGAGATGAAATAATTTTTTCTCATTTTATGGAAAAACTTACAAATTCTTCTTCTTCTACTTCTTACAAGACTATTTTGCCAAAAAGAAAATAATTAAAAGATTAAAATATAAAAATATAAAAGAAGAGGGTAAGAGCCTTACATTAAAGGAGTCTTGGATAAGAGAAGCAAGAAGGAAGAGTTTCTCTAGAGATTAAAGTTATATTTATAGAGAAAAATGTGTGTAAAAGAGTCCAAAAGTAACCTTTATTTTTCTTTGTACAAAAAGATAAAAGATGAGAACATGACTTAAGAATTAAAGCATTCTAAAATGGGCCCAAATGCTTTTGCCTTGAGATTTTGATTCTAAAATGTTGATTTTCTGCACAAGAAACACACATAATTAGATTTATCTAGTAAATGAATTTATTTATGTATAATTAATTCTAATTAACATGCAACATGATGTTTCGAGGCTTATCATGATTATTACCTTAATATGAAGAAATAGGGACAAAAATCAAGATAAAAGTCTGGGAAACATGCGTATAATTCAATGTTTCAAGACACTTATCAATGCCTTAGCAAGGGTATTCTTAACTCACATCATTTCTTTAAATAGATGTAATATATTCTCCTCGTATCAACAGGACAAGATCGTTCTTAGGCACCGACTTTGATCAATAATTACAATTGGTGTTTAAATTTTTTTTAATTCTTTTAATTTATTAAAATTTTAAAGATTATTTTTATTTTTTTATTTTTCGAATCTTGTTTGTTAGAAAATAATTTGATTCATTTGGATTAATCAACCAGTTGTTGATCATATGGATCACGGTTCGGGTTGAAGTTGGATGTGGGTCGTGGACCCAATCTAAATGGATACGAGTCGTGGACTCAGTTAGGACTAGATATGGGTTGTGGACTCAACTTAAAATAGATATGGGTTGTGAACCTAATTTGCAATTGAAATGGGTTGTGGACCCAATTTGGAAGTGGATACGAGTCGTGGACCCATTTTGAAATGAATATGAGTCATGGACCCAATTTGAAGTGGATATGGGTTGTGAACTCATTTGGAAGTGGATACGGATCATGGACCCATTTTGAAATGGATATGGGTCGTGGACCCAATTTTAAAGTGGATATAGATCGTGGACCCATTTTGCAAATGGATATGGATCATGGATCCAATTTGAAATGGATATAGGTCGTAGATCTAATTTGAAATGGATATAGGTCGTAGATCCAATTTTGAAGTGGATATGGGTCGTGTATTCATTTTGCAATAGATATGGGTCGTGGACTCATTTGGAAGTGGATAGGGTCATGGACCCATTTGGAAGTGGTTACGGGTCATGAATCCGATTTGAAGTGAATATGGGTCGTGTACCCAATTTGAATTGGCCATCAATGATAGATGATAGTGGGTTTGATTGTGATCAATGTCAATAGTGCATTACGTTAAAAGAAATCAACTTGGATCGGTAGGTGACGAGTAGTGGGCCCTAAACTTAAAAACGGTCTATTTAAATATTTTTAGGGATTAAAATGTAAAAAAATATTAAAACCCAAGAGAAAAGTTGTCAAGACTGATGTAAAGGACGAAATGAGCAAAAAAAAAAAAAATTTAGGGTCCATATTTAATTTACGGACGGAGTACTTTTATACTGGTTCTTACTTTAAATACAGACCAAACCTTAATTCTTAGCCAAAAAATATTTCATTTTATTTTAGGGTGCATGAAACATAGACCAGAACCTTTTCTAACTGTCCAAAATTGTTTATGATCCTATTTTGGGTCCTGCATTGCTTTGGTCACCAAATTTTTTGGATTTTAAGGCATATTGCCTTTGTTTTTGGACTTGGGCCATTTTTTTTATGAAGCAAAACATAAAGGAAAATAGATTTCCCCTTTACCTAGGAGGACATACAAAGAAAACAAAGGGAAAAATGGCTTAAAATCTATACAATTTTCCTTCGTGGGCTAAAAATGAAATTGCAACATCCGAACATGGGATGGATACATATTTGATTTTGAAGATCTTAGTGTCCTAATTCTATTAATCGCACTTCAATGTATGCGAGTTTATAGGTGGTTTTTCGAATACCCATTCTTCAAATCTCGATGTACACTTAAATGTTAATGTCTTAGGTTGGTGAATTGGGTGGATGTTCTCCTCCCCACCACCCAAAATAACGATCTCGGGGGCTTGAGTGTACTAATATCCGGGGCTAAGATTTTAACAAAGTAGGGGGTGGTTTGTGCATTGGGTTATGAAACGCATGTGCACGTACATTTTTTTTTAAAGTGTATCCATCTTTACATCATTCATCCCAAAATAAAAATAAAAAACAAAAAGCATAAGCAAGTAAATATTACATCCATTCTCACATGAAACTTGAAAAATAAAAATAAAATAAAAAACACAACAAACATTAGTAAATAAACTAAAAAGCAAATAAATGGAAACACACATTTTATTTAAAAAAATGACCAAATCGAAAAAGGGTCGAACCCACTAATGGTCTCCCCAACGTAGTCCCGAAACGGTGGACACGAGATTTTCATTTTTGAATATCTCTTCCACTTTGGGGTTTTGGATTCGCCACCATTCTTTTTGGAAAAGGGTGTGAATGGTCACCCTGATTGTATTTTTTGAAAAATATGTTATTTTGACATTTGGTGACTTTCGCACGGATAGGGCTCATTTGGTCTAACCTTGGATCTAGGTAAAAAGGTCCATGTTGGAAAGTAGAGAAGGTGTTAGGCACTCTACTCCCTCCACCGTAAGTGGTAACCTTGGATTCAATCATTTTAAAAATAAAATAAAAATAAAATAAAATCGAAAATATCTGATATGTGCATCGAGTACAAGGGACTTTGATGTTGGTTTAAACCATTAAAAGCACCCTTATTGAAAAATGGGCCTTTCGATGGTTCAAGTATTTCATGGTGTGTGCATAAGTATAGATAAGGAGAGAAGTAGAAGAGGAAAAGTTGGAGAGGAGAGAAGGGAGTGGAGGATGTTTCTCTTTTTTTTAGTCAATGTCCTACCTTGTTCTTGAGTTGACCTTCAAAGGATGTTTCATTGACTTTTCTTGATTTACTTGAGAGTGAGTTGAAAGTAGATGGTTGAATGTGAGTATTGAGAGAGAGTGATTTTTTAGTCTTGGGAGTTTAAGCATGAGGGGGGATTGTGTTGAGAATTTGAGGATTTGGAAAGAAATTTTCAAGGATAAAATTAGGTTAATCAATAAAAATGAGTAGAATGGTTTAAGAATTATGAGAGAAGGTATTTGTATATTGAGGGAGGTAGGAGGGCATTTGTGGAAAAGTGATATAAATGGATTATTTGTAATCCAAATGGATTTGATTTTTCAACCCATTTGGATTGAGTGTTAGGTGGAGTGGAATAAATAGTGTTTGATTAAGAGAATAGGAGTGTAAGAAGGTAGTTGATGGGTTAAGTATTTAATGAGGTGAAGATAAGTGATGTTTGATTTAAGAGAATGGGAGTATAAAAGGGTGGTTGATTAAGTTTTGAGATGATGAAGGAGGTGGTGACATTTGTTACAAGGGGGTGTGAAGATGGAGTGTTATATGAGTTGATTGGAAAAAATGAATGTTTCATTGGAGATGAAGAGTATGGGTTTGGCTTATGAAAATAGATTTGTAAGAAATGATAAGGGTAGGTTAGAAAGAGGTAGGGGTTGAGATGTGTGGGTAGATGATTTTTTAGAGAAATTTATTAGGAGTAGGTAGTTGGATGAGGCAGGTTAATTGAGGTGGTGACATGTGTCCCAACTTGATGATCTTAGATGATTGGTTGTGATGTTAGACTTGGGTTGAGAATTGGACTTGGGTAGATTGATTAGGCTTGGGTAGGATAGTTGGGTAATGGGTTGAATAGGTATAGTGTTGGATTGAGAATCTAATGGGCTTAGGTAGTGGGTTGGGCTTGGGTATAGTCATGGTTTGTGAGTTGAATAGTAATGGATTTGGATTTCGTTGGGATGGGTTGAAAGATGAGAGGAGTGCTGAGGAATCTTTGGTCCATGGGTTACGTGGGAAAGGCCTTGGGGCATTTATTGAAAGAAATAGGGATTTTTTTTAAGGTTTGAGTTTTGGGGCCCATTCCAATTTTGTGGATTTTGGGGCACTTTGCGTCGAGAGCCCAGTCAAATTTGGGTATCTATAGATTCTATATTTTGAGTGTATAAAAAAATTATATTCTTGTAGATTATTTGGGGATAATGATGGCGTTTAGAAAACCATGATGTTAACAATGATTTTGAAATTTATGATTTCATTTTGAGTATAAAGAAAATTAATTGATTTAATATTAGTGAAAGCGCCCTCGATCCGCGGGGTGCGCAGATCCGCTTTTGACCCTTGAGGTTTGGGAGTCGCCACCTAGTTATTATGGTCTAGGAACCAAACTGACCCTACAATGGATAAACAAGAACTAATCTACTATAGAAATCTGAATCCAGAGATCATGTTACGGGGTTGGAAGGTGTTAGGCACCAACCCCGCCCGGCCAATGTCGGTCTCTACTTATTTCCCAATATAACTACATCGCTAATGATAAAACCTAGATTAAAAAAATAATAAAAATACCTTACCTTCGATCTGCAAAAGTACTATTCCCTCAGATCTAAAAAATAGTTTCTTGTACCGTACTCCTTGCTTCGTTTTGTTCCCGGATCTGATTTCTGATCCCCGAGGCAAGGTGTCTCCTTCTTGGATCTGGATGCTTTGAATTTGTGGTGGATTTTTGAGGTGTTTTTGAAAGGTTTCTAGGTGTTTTTTAGGCTAAAATCGGAGTAGGGGTGTTAGGGAAGGAGTTGGGGCTCCAAAATTAGGGTTTTGGGGAGGTTGTGGAGGCTTCTTCACCTACTTTTTCTTGGGTTTCTTCTTTTATACGAAAATAGGGTGTGGAGGCTCCTATTTATAAAGTTTTTAGAAGCATTTAGGGTTTGATTAGGGTTTCAATTAGGGTTTCAATTAGGGTTTTGACTTAGTCTTTAGGGTTTTAGGGTTTTGACTTTAGTCTTATGAGATTGACTTGATTAGTTTTAGATTAGGGTTTGGATTTAGGGTTTTGACCTTAGTCTTATGAGATTGACTTTAATACCTTGACTTCAGTCTTGCTTGATTTACTTTTAATTTTTGGAGAACCCCCTTCTATTATATCTTTAATTCTTTGGACCCCCAAATGGAGGGGTCCTTAAAGAAATATCCCACGAACCCTCAACAATTTTGCCTGAGAGTCCAATTAATCGATTTTTTAGGTTCAAATTTTTTAAATTAATTTCATTAATATTTCACTTTAATTATTTAATGTTTTATTTATTAATTTTGAATTTTTTAATTATGAAAATTGTGAAATTACCGTTTTGCCCTCGGAGAGGATTTTTTACGTTTTAAGTCGTTTTTCAATGTTCCAGGATGTTTTGGAATCAGTTTTTCGTAAGGAATTCAATGGGAATGTTGGTTTTTGTCATTTATGAAGTTTTTTGTATGAAATGATCGTGAACTTTATGAGGGGTATTTTCGTAATTTTGTCAAATTTTGTGAAAATTGGCGAAGTGGTTTACTTGGTTTCGATTTGTTGTTTTATGTGTTTGAACGGATTTTCCTAAGCGTAATGTAGGCTCTAAGGTTGTTTTGAGGTTAGGGGTATTTTGGTAATTTAATCATTTTTAGTGATTTTTATCGTGAAGCTTCTTTTTGGTTTGCAAGATGATGATTTCTATGTTTCTGGGGTCGTATTTTCCTAGCGTAGCGTGGTTTCTAAGTTTTGTCAGTTCGAGATACCTCATCCGGATTTCTGAAACATATCTGGTAACAAAATAAAGCATTGGAATAGACATCCATCATTGGGAACCTTTGCGATCGGGTTGACGACTTGATTAATCAGGCGGATGCAAAAATGAGGTGTCTACAGATGCCCCTCTTTGACAGAGGGTTGAAGCAAACTAGATAGCAAATCTATTTTGGTAGAAAGTGCGATATCCGAATGCCAAAGCTAGTGACAGTTCATTTTGCAGCCTGATTTAGCAATTCGTCGAGGTGTTCGGATCCTTGAGGGTAAAGCTCTCCCCGAATTAAAAGGTTGTCAGGTCCTTGAGCGCAAACTCTCTCTGACTAAAAGAACAAGTGTGTACACTGTGTGAAACTGAGTAAAATCTGAGCATAAACTAAGCAGAACTGAGCATAAATTGAGCATAAAAAAATTGAATGTCTTACTTTACCTACCATGGGTGAAAAAGTAATAAACAATTTTTTTTGGAAAGTTTTACTCTACCTACTCGGGGTGAAAGAGTAATGAACTATTTTTCAGGAGTTCTACTCTACCTACTCAGGGTGAAAGAGTAATGAACTATTTTTTCTGGGAGTCCTACTCTACATACTCGGGGTGAAAGAGTAATGGACTTATTTTCTGTGAGTTTTACTCTACCTACCTACTCGGGGTGAAAGAGTAATGAACTACTTTTTCTGGGAGTCCTACTCTACCTACTCGGGGTGAAAGAGTAATGAACTATCTAAGTATAATCTGAGAAAACCCTCGGCGATATCTGACTAAGCATAATCCGAGAAAGCCCTCGGTGGCAACTGGCTGAGCATAATCTGAGCAAACCCTCGATGACATCTGGCTGAGCATAGTTCGAGAAAACCTTCGGCGGTAACTGAGCATAGTTCCGAGAAAACCCTCGACGGTATCTGAGCATAATTCGGAGAAAACCCTCGGCGGTATCTGAGCATAGTTCCGAGAAAACCCTCGGCGGTATCTAAGCATAGTTCCGAGAAAACCCTCGGCGGCATCTGAGCATAATTCCAAGAAAACCCTTGGCGGTATCTGAGCATAATTCCGAGAAAGCCCTCGGCGGCATCTGAGCATAATTCCAAGAAAACCCTTGGCGGCATCTGAGCATAGTTCCAAGAAACCCTTGGCGGCATCTGAGCATAGTTCCGAGAAAACCCTCGGCGGCATCTGAGCATAGTTCCAAGAAAACCCTTGGCGGCATCTGAGCATAATTCCGAGAAAACCCTTGGCGGCATCTGAGCATAATTCCGAGAAAACCCTCGGCGGCATCTGAGCATAATTCCAAGAAAACCCTTGGCGGTATCTGAGCATAATTCCGAGAAAGCCCTCGGCGGCATCTGAGCATAATTCCAAGAAAACCCTTGGCGGCATCTGAGCATAGTTCCGAGAAAACCCTCGGCGGCATCTGAGCATAATTCCAAGAAAACCCTTGGCGGTATCTGAGCATAGTTCCGAGAAAACCCTCGGCGGTATCTGAGCATAATTCCGAGAAAACCCTCGACGGTATCTGAACATAATTCCAAGAAAACCCTTGGCGGTATCTGAGCATAATTCCAAGAAAACCCTTGGCGGTATCTGAGCATAGTTCCAAGAAAACCCTTGGCGGTATCTGAGCATAATTCCGAGAAAACCCTCGGCGGTATCTGAGCATAATTCCAAGAAAACCCTTGGCAGTATCTGAGCATAATTCCAAGAAAACCCTTGGCGGTATCTGAGCATAGTTCCGAGAAAACCCTCGGCGGCATCTGAGCATAATTCCAAGAAAACCCTTGGCGGTATCTGAGCATAGTTCCGAGAAAACCCTCGGCGGCATCTGAGCATAGTTCCGAGAAAACCCTCGGCGGCATCTGAGCATAATTCCAAGAAAACCCTTGGCGATATCTGAGCATAGTTCCGAGAAAACCCTCGACGGCATCTGAGCATAATTCCAAGAAAACCCTTGGCGGTATCTGAGCATAATTCCAAGAAAACCTTTGGCGGTATCTGAGCGTAGTTCCGAGAAAACCCTCGGCGGCATCTGAGCATAATTCCAAAAAACCCTTGGCGGTATCTGAGCAAAGTTGACAAAGGAATGAAGGACTTTTGGGAAAGAAAGAATGAATTTGGAAAAGACTGATCAGAGTGAATTGAATAAATCTGGAAGAGAAATTATCGAATCCAGGAATGATTGGATCTAGGAATACCATATTAGTTGATCTCTGGACACAGTCAAATGTGAGATCCGAAGTGCTTTTGTTTGAACCTCAAGGATTTATCCAAAAGTTTTATGAATTAAAAACCTAAATTTTTATTTCTTTTGAACCTCAAGAGTTTTTTGAAGAACTGTTATCAAGAGGGTAACCTTAAATTTGAGGTTTTTAGGATTAACATTGCTCCAAGAACAAAATGTCCCTAGTTTGACAATAAACATGGCATTGAAAATAATTGAACGCATCATTAAAAAATGCCCCTGGTATAAGGAGGAAAATTACATAATTTAGAGAAAAAGAAAAATGCCCCTTGTATGAAGGTTTGAAATATTTGATTACCACAAGCGCAATAAAGATCCAACTTTTAATTTTGATTAATTTTATTAAAGACTTTGAGTCAGGCTCAAGAGAACAAAATATTTCCCTTTGAGACTCATCATAGAATTCATCATTCTCTCCATTGGTTCACTTGGGGAAGTAAGAATTTTCAGATCGATCATAGACAAGATACTTGTGGCTTCTGAATCTATGCCTGGTTTAAGCTGAGTATTGAACTTGATTATTCGGATTTCTGATGTTTTAGCTCGAACTGCTCTCAGCTTGGGATTTTCTTCTGTTTTTTTTATTTGCTCTAACTTTTGCCTAGATCGCCTTTCCAGGTTTTCAATCTATCGAGCTTGCTCTAACTTTTGCCTAGATCGCCTTTTCAGGTTTTCAATCTAGCGAGCTTTTTTTTTTTCTTGGCTCTAATTATTGCCAAAGTTGTCCTTTCAGATTTTCGACTTTGCGAGCTTGCCTTAATTTTTACCTAAGTCGCCATTTTCAGGTTTTCAACTTAGCAGGCTTCATCATTTTTTTTTATCTTTTTTCTTTTCCTCTGACCTTCTAGAATTACTGTCTGATCATGTTTTACTACCCTCCTTAACCTTTTCACACGGTACTTAGGAGGACTTTTATAGGTAGGCTTGGGACTAGGCGTAAAATGAAAGGGATTTTGAGGCTCAAAAACCCAAATGCCCCTTGTGTGACATTTCATTTAAACTTTTTCTTGAATTTTCTTCCCCATTCTTTTTTTCTTTTTAGATTTTTTCTTCATCGGGGAATCTATTTTTTTTATTTTGGTGTGGTTGGGCCTGAAGTAACTTCTCAGGTTGCCTACGTACCCCAAATTTTTTGGGATCAGACCAAAATGTAGTTCGGATTTTTCCCTCCCCTAGGTTAGGTGATCAGGTTAAGAAATAAAAGGCACAATTTTTCTCTTTTTGAACAGGCTGCAAAGGAGTTGAGAAAGGAGATAAAGAATTAGGTAATAGGAAAATTGATTCGGCCAAAAATGGCCTCCTTAAATGTAGTACCGCTTGATCTGGTCAAGGTTGGTTGGTTCTGGTAGTTCACCTCCATCATGATCTTGAAGTCTGACGACTTTTCCAGATAGTATTTCCTTAATGAATGAATTTTTTCAATTTAGACTTTCTCCTATAATCGAGGAGGAGTGTTCAATTTTCTTTAAAGTCTGATAGTTAAATCTTTGACTTGTAAATGATGAGCTTTGACCTTCTTGTCAAATGCACGGGTGACTCTTCTTAGATAAGCTTGCACATGGTACAGGGCTTTAACTCGTTTTCTTCGATCAAGTTTAATTCTTCATACTACTGACGAACCCAATCTGTTTCTAACAAATGATTTTCCAACAAGACCCTGAGAGATGAAATTTCCATTTCAACTGGCAAGACTGCTTCCATGCCATACACTAAGGAGTAGGGAGTAGCTCCACTAAAGGATCGAATTGAAGTTCGATATGTCCATAGTGTGAATGATAATTTTTCTAACCAATCTCGATGTGATTGTCACATTTTCCTAATGATAGTCTTGAGATTCTTACTGACTGCTTCAACCGTTCCATTGATCTGAGGACGGTAGGAGGATGATTTGTGCTTCCGGATCTTCAACTTTAAACATAGAGTAATGATTTATGCTTTGAAGTACGACCCATTATCAGAGATCAGTTCAAAAGGTACCCCCATATCGACTGATAATATGTGATTTGAAACTCAAGATGTAGTAAGGATAGTGCTGATACATTTTATAACATCTTCTTTAATTCCATCGATATAGACGAGTATCTATTTCGTGTTGAACAACACCCAAGCTTGTACCTAGCATACCCTCATATGATCACACGAACAAGTCTTTTGAAATTTCTGAGTAAATTCATTATCTCCTCGTGTTCTTATAGGGATAAGATGGTTTCTATTTGAATCTCTTTAGGAATTATTTTTTGTTTTAAGGTCAAAGACCTTTCTTTTCTCGATTAAAGGCTGAGCCCGACTCTTATCTTCTTGTTCAGAAACGAAATCTATCAAATTATTAGTTAATTCGTTAATGCGCTCGAGGTATTCAAAAATTTCCTTTATCCGATTAATTTCAGATGGGGCAACAGACACCTCTATAGACTCGATGAACTAACTTGACTCAATAGGAAAGAGTAGACTCAATCTAAGGAAGACATGACCTTGCTGGAAAAAAGGACTCGAGCTAACCCAAATGACTCATGAAAACTCAAGACAAGTGCCCACACGAGTTTGATTAAGACTGAGGACTGAGATATTGCTTATAACCGGTGGGATTGAAGTACTATGATCTTCAAAGAACAACTGGACGATGTTGAGAAATTTTGAGGTCATTTCTGATTGTTGACTTGATATTGACGTTTACTCTAACTGACCGGATTTACAACCCTAGCTACACGATGGATGATTGAGCTTAAACACAATGATAACCCTTAAACCTCTTTGAAGGTAAATTTAACCAATTTCAGTGTCACCCCCTTGATAAAATGAACCCTGAGATTTTATTGAATTTTGTGCACCAATCCATTAAAAAATTCGTCCATTCAATGATTATTCAGAAGAAAAATAATTATGTTGCACTCTTGAAAAATATTAGAAAATAATGTTTTTATTTCACAAATCTGATTATTTTTTTACAACATTTTTTTGGTAGTTTTCCAAGGTCCATAAAAACTTTTCATGCAAAAATAGATCTTTTGCAAATTATTTTTCCTTCTTTTTCTTTTCTTTTGGAAAACATTTTCTTCTGGAAAATATTTTTTCTCTGAAAAATAGTTTTTAATTTGGAAAGTATCTTCTCTTGGAAAACGTTTTTTCTTAGAAAACATTTTTTTTAGAGAATAATACTTTTTTTGGAAAACACTTCTTTTGAAAAATATTTTTTATGGAAAATACTTTCCCTTTGTAAACTATTTTTGTTCTTTGAAAATTTGATTTCTATTTCGATTGAAATGGCCCGGTCCATCAGGATTGTTGGATCGAGTTGGGCTGGGTCATTTGCAAGAGATGGATTTTTTATTGGGTCGGTGCACCCATTTTGATTTTCAAAAATAACATTTTTTATCCTTGAGGACAATCATACACTTTGATCTCATCATTCACATACATCCATTTCATCATTCACATGCATTCTGATCTCATCATTCACATACATTCATCAATCAACAGGTTTCATTCAATAAACAACCCGGGAACACCCACGATAAGTTCGAGTCGTGACCTACTGGGAAGGTTTCTAGACTCTAAGCTTACTACGTGCAATGCATTTTTATCTGGCCACCCTTGCCCAAGCACACCTATATATCTTTCGATACGTGGTGACTTGGTTTGATATACCGTATAGGTGATAATCTAAAACCTCAATTCACTTCTCTGAAGCCAAAAACAGCCAGTTTGATCTCCAGTTGAGAGGTGGCACACAATGCTGAGCAAGGGCCCACTTAAATACCTCTCATCTAGAATAGACGTAGTCTATCCCCCTCGTACAGTAGGGTACAGCGGGGCAAGATCTTGCTTAGGCACCAGTTTTGACCAAGAAGTGCAATTGATATACTTAGACTATCTTTTATACCTACGGGTACGAGTCAAGAGTTGTAGCTTTCATAAATGGTTTGGCATCCCACGAGGGGACCGACCACGTACTAGTACTACGTTGGCAATCGGGACATGTGACTGTGTGGCTCACAATAGGTCAAAGGCTCAGGTCGCTCCAGCCTGGGTGCATCAACATACTTCTCAGAATCACCTGATCAGATGGTATTAATGCCCCCAGTTTGATATACCCTAAGGTACGTGACTGGAGTTGTGGGTTTCATGAATGACGTCGCATCTCCGAAGAGACCGGGCCACTCACTAGTACCACGTTGGCTATATGGGACGTGTAAGTGGGTAAAATAGTAAACGTGCTTGTGGTGTGTACAAACAGGGTGGGGTGTGTGCCCGGGGCCTTTTCCAAACAAATGGACCCATGGGCTCAATCAAACCAATCATACATTGGATTACATGAATATAAAAAAAAAACATTTGAATCATGTGAATATTCAATCAAGATCAACACCATTCCAATCACATAAGCACGTTAAGTATATCAAGCACACATATCCATATTAGAATCAAATATTTAATCCGGCATTACTTCTTTATGTATTTCGATCAAGGGTTATTTCGGATGGCCCAAAATAATTCAGAATTTCAAAGCATAATGACTTGAGGATGACTGGATATATATTAAGATGGAGATTTTAAAATCAAATGCCCTTTTTTAAAATAAAACAAATACAAAATCCTAAGCAAAAAAACTAACCAATGGTGGATTGTTGTTGACAAACCAACTTTTACTAGCGTCACCCCAATTTCCACGTACATCATTAAGGCGGCCTTAGAACAATTGGTGAGTCAATAACAATTCACAAAGGAAACAAAATCATTCTCTATTTCATCGTTTGGGATAATATTTCGAGACATTATTACTATACCCAATATTTATTTACAACACGCCAATTATCTTTCAAGGCAAAGAATTGTTTACATTTAGATTGGTGTATTGTAAATAAACAATAGGTTGTTACTAATAATTCTCTAACCTCAACAAAGAGTACTAAAAATATTTAGGTTGTTGCCGACACCAACGATTTATTCGATTTTCCCCTTTTTTTAAAACCAACTCACTCCGATCATTGTCAACGCATGAGTCTTTTCTTGCACCATATTGCTGAACCCCCTTTTTTTTTTAAAAACACATTCTCGAGTTTAAAATAGTATGGAAGGATTTGCTTAAAAATGGCACTCATTGGAGTTCAAAACGGTATGTAATGGTTCGGTTAAAAATTGCCTTTGAACGCAGCCCTTACTCGATGATCTTAACCAAAAAACAAATACATATGGTTCTGTTCTTCCTCCAATTCCTTGATCCACAAAGCCATCAAATTCTACCATTTTATGGAACAAATTTGCAGACAAATCGAACCTGCAAGAAGAGCTTTGGGAATAATGGCAAACTTTGCAAAATCTGGCCATTTCCTAAGGTTTCTTGCCGATCCAAATCGGCAAAAATTCTGTACATCTATACCATGGATTCTCACGAAACTGAACCTTCAAAGTTGATGAGGTTCAACGATTTCAGATTTCGCGCCTCTAAATCAGATGAGATCAGAAGTTTCTTTGAGTCTTAACGGCTTTGAAATCGACTAAAAAGGAGGTTCGATTGGCTTTAAAGAACAGGCCGATCGGGTCTTGCTCAAGATACCATGAATATAGCTGAAAACTATTTAGAATCGAGGGTTCGATTAGTTTGAAGGAACAATCCGATCGGTTTCCGTTGAAAAACGCGAAGGTTATGGCTGAAAATCGACAAAAATGGAAGTTCGACTGGATTGAATGAACCAGCCGATCGACCTCTGTTGGAAACCCAACGGACCTGGTTGAAAACCGATTAAAAATGGTGTTGAAGTCGAACATAAACTCAAACGTCCAAGCTTTGGATCGTTCGAGCCTCACAAACCAAAAACAAGAGTTTAAAACCCTTGAGGAGTCGATCTCTCACTGTTGAGGTCGACAGTACCAAATGGAGAAGACGATGGATCCTTTTTGAAACAAAATTATTTAAAAGGGGTGAAACCGAAATAATTAGAAAAAGCTTTCTACTAACAGCACCCCAAAAACATTGGTTTATACACACCAACGAAAGTTTCTGCCGGCAGAATTTTTTTTTTTTTTGTTTTTTTTTTTTTCTTTCTCTCTTTGAAATTCTATATGCTGTCAATTGACAGCATGTCTCGCCTAGTAAAAGAGATCGAATGCCTACGTAATAAGCGGAAAAAAATAAAAAAACAAATAATTAATAAAAAAATTCCTTTTTTTTTTTTTTTTTTTTTTAAGGAAAAAGGTTAAATGTTAAATCAAGCACACACCCAAATTTTCAATCGAAAAATACTTATATGTGTAAAAAAAATCATGGTCCAAAAATCATTATCTCATCCTCAATAAAATTATTCCTTCGAAATCTCGCATTATCTAGGGTCATTCCGAATGACTTTCGATTGAACCATAAAAAAATATACCGGATTAGGATATTCAAAATTAAATCACATGATCTATAATTAAGCCAAAAGAATAGAGAAAAACATAAATAAATAAAACACAATAAGCAAATAATCAACTAACTAAAAATCAAATAAAAAGGTCATACTAGCGACGTATCCCATACTCGGGGCTTTTCAAGTTTGATCCTCAATGTCCCCAGTAGAGTCGCCACTGAAAGCGCCCTCAATCCGCGGGGTGCGCAGATCCGCTTTTGACCCTTGAGGTTTGGGAGTCGCCACCTAGTTATTATGGTCTAGGAACCAAACTGACCCTACAATGGATAAACAAGAACTAATCTACTATAGAAATCTGAATCCGGAGATCATGTTACGGGGTTGGAAGGTGTTAGGCACCAACCCCGCCCGGCCAATGTCGGTCTCTACTTATTTCCCAATATAACTACATCGCTAATGATAAAACCTAGATTAAAAAAATAATAAAAATACCTTACCTTCGATCTGCAAAAGTACTATTCCCTCAGATCTAAAAAATAGTTTCTTGTACCGTACTCCTTGCTTCGTTTTGTTCCCGGATCTGATTTCTGATCTCCGAGGCAAGGTGTCTCCTTCTTGGATCTGGATGCTTTGAATTTGTGGTGGATTTTTGAGGTGTTTTTGAAGGTTTCTAGGTGTTTTTTAGGCTAAAATCGGAGTAGGGGTGTTAGGGAAGGAGTTGGGGCTCCAAAATTAGGGTTTTGGGGAGGTTGTGGAGGCTTCTTCACCTACTTTTTCTTGGGTTTCTTCTTTTATACGAAAATAGGGTGTGGAGGCTCCTATTTATAAAGTTTTTAGAAGCATTTAGGGTTTGATTAGGGTTTCAATTAGGGTTTCAATTAGGGTTTTGACTTAGTCTTTAGGGTTTTAGGGTTTTGACTTTAGTCTTATGAGATTGACTTGATTAGTTTTAGATTAGGGTTTTGACCTTAGTCTTATGAGATTGACTTTAATACCTTGACTTCAGTCTTGCTTGATTTACTTTTAATTTTTGGAGAACCCCCTTCTATTATATCTTTAATTCTTTGGACCCCCAAATGGAGGGGTCCTTAAAGAAATATCCCACGAACCCTCAACAATTTTGCCTGAGAGTCCAATTAATCGATTTTTTAGGTTCAACTTTTTTAAATTAATTTCATTAATGTTTCACTTTAATTATTTAATGTTTTATTTATTAATTTCGAATTTTTTAATTATGAAAATTGTGTGAAATTACCGTTTTGCCCTCGGAGAGGATTTTTTACGTTTTAAGTCGTTTTTCAATGTTCCAGGATGTTTTGGAATCAGTTTTCGTAAGGAATTCAATGGGAATGTTGGTTTTTGTCATTTATGAAGTTTTTTGTATGAAATGATCGTGAACTTTATGAGGGGTATTTTCGTAATTTTGTCAAATTTTGTGAAAATTGGCGAAGTGGTTTACTTGGTTTCGATTTGTTGTTTTATGTGTTTGAACGGATTTTCCTAAGCGTAATGTAGGCTCTAAGGTTGTTTTGAGGTTAGGGGTATTTTGGTAATTTAATCATTTTTAGTGATTTTTATCGTGAAGCTTCTTTTTGGTTTGCAAGATGATGATTTCTATGTTTCTGGGGTCGTATTTTCCTAGCGTAGCGTGTGATTTCTAAGTTTTGTCAGTTCGAGATACCTCATCCGGATTTCTGAAACATATCTGGTAACAAAATAAAGCATTAGAATAGACATCCATCATTGGGAACCTTTGCGATCGGGTTGACGACTTGATTAATCAGGCGGATGCAAAAATGAGGTGTCTACAATTAGTCAAAGCGAAAATGAATATTATTTACAGTTTTTAAATTATGTATGGGGTGATTTAGAATTTTAAAGGATATTGTAATGAATATATATATTTGAGGAATGCATGATGAACTAAGATATAAAGTTAATTGAATTACAAGTGTGAAAATATCAACGAAAAAATACAAAATAAGATACTTAAGAAATAATTGTTAAGATTTTTGGGAATGATATTCTTTTCAAATTACCGATTAAAGATAAAAATGATGACAATATATCAATGAATGCTAAGGAAGCTGAGGTGTGAATTGAAAACATAGTAGATTTATGCATTTTGATATTTTTAATAATATTTATTTAGGTAAATTAAGTGGTGTTCATGAATTGAGAAATATTGATTGATATTGGGATTGTCTATGAACTAGAAAAGGAATGTGTTGTTGATTGGGGAGAGGTGATTAGGTTGAAAAGGGAACTAGAGTAAGAAAGGGTAGAGCAGACTGGTCAACCCTGACCACAGACTGCTCCCTGTTGGTTTTTTTCACTTTTTTTTCTCAAGTTGTCTTTGCTCCTTACTTGTCTCAACGGTAGAAGGAGTAGAAGAATATGAAAGTCAAGAAAAGAAGATAAAGCAAGAACCAATAAAAAGAAAAACCAAACAGTAAAAGTTCTAGCATAAGGAGTACTACTTACCTTGAAACGTTTGGGGCACTCTAAACCCTCACATGGAGCACCTAGAGTGAACTCTCAATCCCCATAAACGATTAATGGGTTTTTGTGCCATTCCTTGTCAGCACTAGGAAGGGTAAGCACTAAGGATAATGTTGTAGTTTTGGCCGACATGGAATAATAACTAGGATGGTAGAAGTAGGACTTCAGGTTATACTTAGAAAGGAAATCATTGGGGGTTACCCCCAACTCCTTCACTCGGTCAACCAAGCAGAAGGGGGAGAGGGGGAAACTCAAACTAGTTTTAATTTGCCCAGCGTAAACCCTTATTTCCCCATGATGATGCTCATTAGGATCTTCAAGATCGTTGCAAATCCTAAGAGACATTGGTGAATGGACTAAGTAGTTTTTGCAAAGTTTGGCAAGGTTAATGGCCATTGGACTCTACAACTCAAAAAAAGAACAGAAGAAAGGAAAGAAATTACCTCTAAACAAAGAGTGAGAATGGTTCAAACCTTGTATGGCTAAGAAAGTCCATAGGTAGAAAGACAGAATTTCGAAAGCAAATAAGTAAGCAATGGAAAGAGAAAAGTTTCGAAATGGTGACCTATTTATAGCCTATACATGGGAGAGCACGTACAGCCCTTAGTGAAATCCCATTTAACCTAACCGTTGCAACCCTAGGATTTACTAGGATACTAAGTGGGATGCGTGTACGACCAACGATAGATAGCACATCTCAACCATCCCTAACTTGAAACGACATACCATTTATTGCGATAAGGCGTTAAGGGAAAACGAAATAATTAGAGTGAAAAATTATGTGCTATTAATGATACCCATGCGGAAGCAGAAACATTTCTCAAGATAACAACGGAACTTCTCGTCTTTTCGAAAGAGGATAATTGTAAAGGGTAAAATGGGTAACTCATCAAGACCTTGTACATGTCTCACTGAAAACAGGAATTGGATGGAAGATGAGATTTCGAAGAATAAGTGGTACATAAGATGAGCTAATAGTCCAATTTTTCCCATTAGAAGAGCAAGGCATGGATCAAAGTCTACCCTGACTAGTAGGGCAGATTGAATCTGGGTTTTCATACAATTATTTACCTCATCCACCAAGATCAGAAATTCCAAAAAGAATCCCTTGATTTCTGGAATACGTTAAGGAAGGTTCCATTTACAGAGTGAAATCCTCATGATCATGGGATCTTATAAGATCAAATCCTAAACAAAAGGGAAAGCTTAATCTTGAAGGTGGGATATATAATAGAAGTAGTTCAAAGAGGAATAAAGACTTTGGGGGGAGGGGGATTTCTGGAAATTATGAGAGGAAGATGAGCAATATATTTTTGAGAATTCTAACTTGATCGTCGGAGAATCATTGATAGGTACCACACCAGTACTAACAAGAATAAGGAGCATATTTAGTGTAGCAACAGAATAGGTCAAGGTAAGCCCAAATCAGCATTTACAAACATAATGATTGAATTATTTCTTTCTAATGAATGGTTATCCATTTAAAAGAATCTGACTATAAATTTTTCATATCATAGTTAATAATATGAAAGGAAAAGGAAGAGGAAGAGGAAAGTGAACAATAAGATTTCAATAGGTCTCTCAATCAAAGGAGTGAGGATTTTTTTCAATTTCCAAGAGTTCCGACCCTGAGTTTCTCTCACTCTTTTTTTCCCTGAACCCTTATCTTCATCCTTACCTCTGTCCCATATCTCTTTTTTGTCTAGTATTACAGTGTTCACTATTGGTACTACTTCCCATGTTCTGCTTCTTAGAGTTTCTTTCAAAGTGATGTACTTTTCAATCACCACATATAGGTCCTCCAACCTTTCTAGAGGTTCGATGATCAGCTCCCCATGTAGCCTTGTGCTAGGTATGAAAGTGTTGACATAAGCTTAGATTACTATGTCATCGTCAAAGCTATAAATCATGGATGCTCTCTCTATTCTCTTACCTCAAGTAGAACAACACGTTGACCTTGATCTTTCTACACCTATTTTGAATGTATTTAGCGATCAACATTTCTTCCATTTGTTGGAAATTCTCAACCGAGCCTAGTGGCAAGCCCCATAACTATATGATGGCACTCAACCATAAGGTCGTTAAGAACATCTTACATGTTAGTGCATTGTTTCCTTGATACATGATCATGAGGTTCTTGTAGTCTATAATGTGTTTCACCGGATCTTTGGTTCCATCAAAAGAATCAAATTTTGGTATGTGGAACTTCTTGGGTTGCCCAGAATTTTAAATTGCCTCTGTGAATGGTAATGCTCTCAAGTCCCTAACCACCGATCAGGTTAAACAACCAATTTGTCCTCCTCTGATTACAACATCTTACCTTCATCTTAGCAAATCTTCTACCTCCCCCAAGTTCAATAAGTTGGGTGGCACATTTTTTCCAATGTTGCCCTAATCACCTTCAACTTGGACTTTCGGGTCATGATTCTAGACCTAATGTCTAGCATCATCATCATCGCCATTTCTAGTCTTTTGTCCTACAACCATGTCCTATCATAGCTCTTCATTTTCCCTTTCGAGTGTTCAGATTTCCTCAGCCTATTGTTCAAGGCATTGTTTTAACTTCATCCTCATCTGTGATAGCATGAGTTAGATGTTTCGAAGGGGATCTTGATTTTCCTAAACTCCATGGGCTAAGGGGCTTGTCCTTCTACTACAACCTTTATTTCATCCCTTTAACCATTGTTTCTTGTGTTGACCATGTGTACGTCGTCTCCCTTGTTCTATTAAGCCCCCTTAGAGGGCACATGAGGACAATAAAAATGAAAGTAACGATGCGAGAATAACTACAAGAAAAGGAAGGAATGTGATGCACAAGAAAAAAAATATAAAATTAAAGAAAATCAGGAAGTACCTCAATAAAAGGCTAGAAAAAATGAAGGGATAACCCATCACTAAGCTGTCCCATCACACCCGGAACCACTTGATCCATTCCACCCATGATGGTCCCAAGTATCATGCTTCCTCAATCATATTCATGAATACGATCTATGTCTCATAAATCGGAAAGAAAAATGACATTGACTGAAGCCTAGTCCTCGGAGAATAAGAAAACACCCAACATGATAAGGAATAATTGTCTAAACATGACGATAACATGAGGGTGATTGACTCGAATCTATGAGTAAAGGCCGTTCTTCAAATACATATCTTTCAGCCAGGTAATACTCAACCTCCTCTCTTTTAACTACTCACAAGCAAGAATAGCTCGAAAATCGAAAAGTCTCAATATTTTCTCATCATCAACCCTCATAAGAAATATAGGTAGTCCTATTCTAATTCGGATGATACCCACAAAATCAAAGGGTTGGATTCCTAGCTCTACATCAGGTAGATGGAAAGTGTGAGTTTTAGGAAACCACATCTACATAAGCACAATGATCAAAGTTTTATCGCCTACAAAGCGGGGAATCTCAAATAAGGTATCGAATCCTTTCAATCCCATTTGTGTCTTAAATATATCATAAGAAATCGTACAAATGCTGTAAAAAGCATACCGGATACCCCTAAACTATCCATCAGGTAGATGTATATTGATGTAGGCACGTGTGCAAGTAGATATATAACGACGGAGACCGAATAGTAGAGGAATATCATGTATTTGGGCAGCAATCTCAGGGGGAATAATCACCCTCAACCCCATAATATCATCAATCTTAACTGCCACTACCTCAAGCTCTACTACTATTAGAGGAGGATCATGTATTGCTTCGTACTCATCTCCACTATCTAAGGGTACGTAAGGCCTCACCTTATCTGAACTACACGAAGAACTATCCTCAAGAAAAGTAACCTTCTAACTTTTACTCTTACCGAAAATATCCCCTCTCAAAGCTTTTACAATATTAAATTGGCATGTCTTAAGAGAAAAGAAAGCATGATAAATGTTAAAAGCCAACTGAGATTCATACCCAAAAATCACAAAAAAATTTAAAAAATGTCAAAACACCAAAAATACTATTCCTTAGCCAATTCAAACCTCAAGCAATTTGCCCGAAACCCTTGTCCACCCCGTTGAAGCATTTTGTTGAACATGTGGCGTGCTCAACATGAATTAATCATCCCATGTCAATAACAATCTCACCTAAAACTATCAAAAATTCCTACCTAAGCCTATTAAATACATTACATATCTTCAAACCTCATCATTTCTTCAAATAATTTCATTGAGGCATTTCATCAAACATGTGGAGTGCCGAAATGAAATAACCTTACTCAAGTCATTAAATTATTCTCCAACCCATCCCAATGATCAATCCAATTTCAATACGCTCCATACACTCATAATTCAACCTACTTCCAATAAATTTCAACCCAATCCATAAGCCAACTTACCCATAATCTAACTCAAAAATGACCAATATCCATGCTAATCGACCCAATTAAGGCTCCAATCTCAAGAATTGAAGGAATTGAATAACAAATTGAAGAAATTTGAAGATTATCACATACCTTATAAGGAAATTGGATGTTCAAAGATGAAAGATTAGATCAACTCAGTCACAATTGGTTGCGAATCTTCAAATCATCGTGAATCGAACGTGAAACAAAATCAAACCATGGTAACTCACCATGAGTTGAGTTCACACTGTGGGTTAAGATCGAAAGCAAAATTTCAAAAATTTGTGGGTCGAAGTTTGAACAAGGCAAGGTGCAAATGAACAAATAAGGGTGAAGTTCGATTTAAGAATTTTTTTGCAAAGTTCTGGTATGGGGATGGCCCACGGCCAAGAGAAAAAAGAAATAATAAATCAAAATATCAAAAAAATTCAAAATAATAATAATAAGAATAAGTCAACAAGTCAAGAATAAATAAAATAAAAAAAGAGAAGTTTTCTTGATTTAATGTAGGGACACGCAACTCAGGAAGAAATAAAAAATATGACGAAAAGATATGTCAGAATACATAAAGGACAAAAGAATAACATAATCAAAAGAGGTGATTTCGAAGATGAATCAAACATTATCATGCCCCCCAAAGGTGTGGCATAATGGTAAGAGCTTGAGGTCCCTAAGGAACGTGCATTCAAACCTAAGACCACCAATGGTGTGGTGTAATGATAAGAGCTTGAGGTCCCCAAGGGACATGCATTCAAACCCAAACCCACCAAAGATGTGGTGCAATGGTAAGAACTTGAGATTTCTAAGGAACAGACGTTTTAACCCAAACCCACCAAAAGTTTGGCATAGTGGTAAGAACTTGAGGTCTCCAAGTGATGTGTGTTCAAACCTAAATCCTTGTAATTGGCATTGAATCTTAATTATGATAGATATATCAAATAAGAAAATTTATAATTTTGATCTAGTAGGAGAATCTACTTCACTACATACGAAAACATTTATTTTAAGGTATGTTTATTATTAAATATTAATTATATATATACATTAAAGTAATTAGCAAAATTAGATGGCATAAAAGGGACACAATGAGATGGAAAAATATAACGATAAAAATTAAAATATTTATTTAGAGTCCAAAGTTGATCATATTGTCAGTTTGTTAGATATATTTCAATTCAATAGTAATCATAATAAAACATATAGTCAGAAAGACGTTAATGAGGTCATGAGAGAATACATCAAGAAAGTTAAAAAAAACAATTCAGTTATAAAGCCTTAAAACATCCTTTACATGGACTTTGAAAAAATAAAGAGGTTGACTTTAGGTTACCACAAAGAATTTTAAATGGTAATGGACTTAGATCCTTCCTTATGTATATATTTAAACTAAAACTTGTTTGTGTATGTATGTGTACATGGATGCCTTGAGTATGTTAATTAATTTAAGGTTTTTAA
Organism: Akebia trifoliata; assembly: GCF_017979445.1. NCBI lineage: Eukaryota > Viridiplantae > Streptophyta > Magnoliopsida > Ranunculales > Lardizabalaceae > Akebia > Akebia trifoliata. The sequence goes on from NC_141377.1 coordinate 26,488,182, forward strand.
TTAAAAATCTCTTATAATAATGTTTTGGTTGTAGAGATGATTTTAGAAAATTATACAATGAAGCAAATCTAGACAACAAAACTGTTTCAGTTGTGCAATTTTTTTGTCTTTGATTTCATATTCTTCATCAATGATAATAATACTTTTAGAGATCAACAGGGTAAATTATCCATAGGGTGCCATAACTAATAAATCATAAGTTTCAAATTTGTGAACCTAATATCACAACTATGGTTATAGCAACAACTATACTAGTGAATCATTTTCATGAATTAAAGCTCAAATTCCAAACAATTATCAATTCATAGATCACCCAAATTGACCAAATCGGTAAAACTGATTTGGTTAAACACATATATTTAAATCGACAATATACTTCAAGATTAAGGATCAAGCAATAATTTCAATAAAATATTTACTAATCTTTAGGCCAATTCAATCATGATCATAATGGTCGAAACATAAATAAAATAATTTGAAAACACCCCAATTTGAATAGGCCCCCACTCGAAAGGGCCCAAAAACAACAATCTTTCAACAAAATTTGCCAACGGACTTCAAAGGCCCAAATCATTAAAAAAAAGTGATATTTTGATCGAACCGAAGTTCCTAAGACCCCCAAAAGGTCTAATGGGCCCACCAAAAAGAATTGGGATACCCACCATCTTCCCACCTTCACCGCTCCACTCCCGAATCCCAAAAACACCCGATTCTCAATAAAAGTCGCCAACGGGCCTAAAAAGCCCAATTTGCCAACATGTGACATTTTGATCAAACTGAGGATTCTAAAATCCCTAAAAAATAAATAAATACAAAATAAGACTTGGGATACCCACCACTCTCCACAACCTTTACCGTTCCGCTCCCGAATCAAATTATCTGAAGCCCACCTAAAGCCCACGAACCCTCAACACACACAAAATGCATTTCTCACCTTAAACCCTAACTTAAGTTTAATCCCACATCACCTAAAACATACACATCCTTTAGAACCTAATCCAAAATGACTCCAACCAATTCCTAAAATTCAAAACCATTCCTAAAACCTAAGCCCAATACCCCTAAAGCATTATCCATATCCAACTATTAACCCTAACCCACAAGCCACTACCTACATCAAACCAATCATCACGTTTTTATCAAAAATGACATATGTCATCACCCTATCTCACCTTCCTCATCAAATCACTAACTCCCATCTCCTTTCTCTAAAAAGTTAACTACCCTATTACTTTTTCTCTAAAAAATCACATCAACTCACACTCCCCCTAACCTACTATCATCACTCCCTCCTAACCAACCATCACCTTCTCCTAATTTACCCTTATCATTACCTACAAACTCATATCTACAACCTAAACCTACACCCATCCTCTCAAATCGAACACTCATTCTCTCCCATCAATTAAATTTAAATCCCTAATCTCCACACATCTTACCATATGTCACTATCTTCCTCACCCTCTCAACTACCCTCTTACACCCTCCATTCTCTTAAACCAAACACCACTCAATCACAACCACCCTCTTAAACACCCATCATCTCATCTCACTAAACACTCCACCTAAATGGGTTGGGTAGGATCCAAATCATTTGAATCAAAAATCACTTATTTACCTTTATTACACAACTACCCTTACCCTAACTCTAAATTTCATAACCCCCACCTTCAAAACTCATGCCATTCTCTACTCTCCCAATATTTCACCCTATCTTACCCCTAAAAATAATTCCTAAACTCTATAAAATCCCCTCATTCTCAATTTTCACTACCTAATGAAAATTTGATAAAAACCCCCAAGTCTCATAAGAAAATTACTCAACTCACCTCAATTCTTAACCCTCAATACTCAACTCTCAATTTTCTCTCAACTCTTAACTCTCAACTCTCTCAAGCAAGTCAAGGAAATTCAAAGAAGACTCATCTTTTGAAGAAGTCAAGAAGAACAAGGTAGGCATTAGACAAGGATCACCCATTTCTCTCCCATCCAACTTTCTATCTTCTTCTTACACCTCCTTCTCTACACTTTGCACATACTTTGAGTCATCGAAGGGTCCCTTTTTCAATAAAACTGTCCTTAATGGCTTGAACCAACATCAAAGTTCCTCAAACTTAAGGACACACATCAGATCTTTCCGATTCTTTTTTATTTTAATATTATTTTTAAAAATGGACCGAATTCGAAGTTACCACCAACTGTGGATGGAATAGAGTTCCTAACACCTTCCCTACTCCATAAAATGGACCCCCTTACCTTGAATCAAAAGTTGAACCAAATGAGCCATATCCGTACGAGAGTCATCAAATGCCAAAAAATATGATTTTTTAAAACAATGCAATCCGGGTAATCATTCACTCTCATTTCAAATATGAATGGTGGCGACTCCAAAACCCCCCAAAGTGGTTGATATATTTAAAATTGAATAAATCACGTGTCCAAATAATTTATATGTTATTTACCAAATCAGTTATTACCCATCATTTCTTATAATTGAAAATCGTACAAAATCTTTAACCGGGTTTTTAGCCCCAAAACTTTGATCAAATAATTTCTTAAAATAAATTTTTTAAAGAATATGGAAAATTTTCCAAAAACAGATTTTACAAATTTGACTTTTACCAAAGCGGTAATTGTCTAGGTTAATAGGTCATATGGTCTAAGAGATTACAATACCATTTGGGGTTTTTATCAAAATAATTTTTTTATGAAATCCAATTAGGATCCCTAAATCGTTGGTAGAAAATTTCAAATATTTATCAAGAGATTGATTTAGAATTTTTCAGACTATAAAAGAATTGAAAATTTCAAGAAATCAAAACTTTTAAATAGTCTAATCCATTAACCATACACTCTGATACCAACTGTAAGCATTATTTTCAATTCAACATTTTAGTGCCTACTTATCCTTTATAAGATTTGCATATAGGTCAAGATGCGAAAAATCAAATAATAACCTATATTGAATGTTTTATGATCAACATGGATTAATAACCATTATCTCGAGGATATTCTCAACGTTACAGGGTACCTACCCGTGACTATCGTGACTGCAATTGATCTTTATGATTGGTCAACTTAATCCATTTTTCTTTGATCTTTGATATTTAGACTCACATTCTCTTCCTTGATCTTTCTGTTTTGGATAATGTACCTTTCTTGATGGAATTTCAATCTCCAATGAACCTTGTACTCTTCCACGGCCTAGATGTGTAAACTGTATGGGTTCTTGATTTTCTTGATTGGAAAATCACACACACTAGGGGAGCCGAGTCAATTTATTTATAGATAGGAGTAAAGGGCCCAGATCCTCTCTAAGATTAGAAACCAACCCATCAAAGGAATCTAATCCTTCTACAATAGTGGTTTCCCAAATTTGAGAAACTCAACCAAATCCAAACATTATTGAGTTAATTCCTTATGAGGAAACCCATCTCATTAAAATAAAAATAAAAAATAAAAAATAAAAAAGTATGGCTTCACTGGCCACCAAGAAATGTGAGTTTAACACCTAAATTTTGTTGTATTTCTTATATAATACACAAGTTATATGCTAACATTTGTAGTCCTAGAATGGTAACATTTTGATATCACCGTACAAACAGTTTGAAATTAGGAGTTATGTTTACTTTTTTTCTTTGAAAAAAAATGAAAGCAACTTCTTCTTTTTTTTGTTTTACTTTCAAAAATCAAAATTTAAAAATTTTGTTTCAGTTAATTTTAAAAAATTGATTTAAAAAAAAAATAAAAAAAAAATAAAAAAAAAAAACTAAACTTCTTAAAATGTAAAAAAAAATATAATAATGAAAAGATCTCTACATTTTATAAAGTATTTTACCCTAAGTTACTTTCTCCCACAATTACTTTCTACATTGGGGGCCTTAAGTGAACCACCTAACTTGGTAGGTCCCTAATCTAATTCCCTATGTTTTTTCAAGTTAACGTAATTGAATTATCAAATTGACTCGGTTGAAATGAGTTTCAATACTGCATTGAATGGATTGTGTTTTAGTAACAGACCTTGAAATATAAATTAGTTAAGGCCTTGATGAAAGTATTCAAATGTCAACAATAGGCCCTAACACCTAAGAGCACCCCCGCTAGATTGTAGGAGATACTTAGATATGGGTCCCGTTCCCCACCCTAAACTTTACCCTACACTTTAACAAACGTGTTTTATCCTACATGGGTTAGAAGTTTTGGAATGGGCTGATTTTTGATGAGGATGATCTCTATGGTGAGGAGATCATCCTCACCAAAAATTAGCTCATTCCAAACCTTCTAACCCCATCAAAAATGGTTTAAAAAAATGGACGGTCCACGATTTTTCAACTTGTAAACATGGGGCTAAAAATTTCGGAATGGGCTGATTTTTTGTGAGGATGATCTCCTAATCATAGAGATCATCCTCACCAAAAATCAGCCCATTCCAAAACTTCTAACCCATGTAGACAAAACACGCTTGTTAAAGCGTAGGGTAAAGCTTAGGGTGTTGAACATTTCCCCTTTTATATATATATATATATATATATAGATATAGGGTCAGGTTCAAGGGCCATATGAGAAAACATATGTAAAAACTTTCGTTTTTAATAAAATTTTAAAATATGGGTTAGAAATTTTGGATTGAGCTGATTTTTTGTGAGGATGATCTCTATGATGGGAAGATCATCAAAAAAAAAAAAAAAAATCAGCCCAATCTGAAACTTCTAACCCCATTAAAAATGATTTAGAATGTGGACCGTCGATTTTTTACTAATTTTTATCACTAATTTGTAAATCACTTTTGATGGATTTAGAAGCTTCTGATTGAGCTGATTTTTTGTGAGGATGATCTTTTCATCATAGTGACCATTCTTGCAAAAAATCAGCTCAATCCAAAACCTCTAACTCTTATTTTGAAAAACGAAAGTTTTTCCATATGTTTTCTCATATGGCCCTTGAACCGCCCCCATATATATAATATATATATATATATATATATATATATATATATATATATATATATATAGATATAGATATAGATATAGATATAGATATATATATGGGAAATGTTCAACACCTAACATTTTGGCAAAATATTTTTTAGAACATGGCTTAGAAGTTTTGGAATGGGCTGATTTTTGGTGAGGATGATCTCTACGGTGAGGAGATCATCATCACCAAAAATCAGCCCATTCCAAAACTTCTAACCCCATCAAAAATGGTTTACAAAAAATGGATGGTCCATGATTTTTCGACTTGTAAACATGGGGCTAGAAAATTTGGAATGGGCTGATGTTTGGTGATGATGATCTCCTCACCGTAGAGATCATCCTCACCAAAAATCAGCACATTCCAAAACTTCTAACCCATGTAAGACAAAAATGATTGACTAAAATGTTGGCCAAAATGTTTGGTGTTGAACGGGACCCTATAATATATATATATATATATGTAGGGGGCGGTTCAAGGGCCATATGAAAAAACTTTCGTTTTTCAAAATAAGAGTTAGAGGTTTTGGATTGAGCTGATTTTTTGCAAGGATGGTTACTATGATGAAAAGATCATCCTCACAAAAAATCAGCTCAATCAGAAACTTCTAAATCCATCAAAAGTGATTTACAAATTAATGATAAAAATTAGTAAAAAATCAACGGTCCACATTCTAAATCACTTTTAATGGGGTTAGAAGTTTCAGATTGGGCTGATTTGTTTCTTTTTTGGATGATCTTCCCATCATAGAGATCATCCTCACAAAAAATCAGCTCAATCCAAAATTGCTAACCCATATTTTAAAATTTTATTAAAAACGAAAGTTTTTACATATGTTTTCTCATATGGCCCTTGAACCTGACCCATATATATATATATATATATAATATATATATATATATATATATGAAGCCACTTTGATAATGTGATGATTTAGATCATTTTGTAATTTTATGAAGAATAATTTTTTAATTTTAAGTAAATTATTGTATTCAAATTATTTAATTGCAACTAAACATATCTTATCATATGTCATAATTAAAAAAAAATTAAATTGCCATGATTTTATATGTTTTTCAATTTGTTAATAATAATACAACCATAACACTCTCCTAGATAGTTTTGCATAGATATCCAACATTAAATAATTTTTTATATAATATAAATAGGTATTGATAATTTTTTATCTAAATTAAAAGAAAGACAAATTTTTATAAAACATTATGTAAAATGTATAAATCATCATCATTATTATTATCAAAGTCTTGTATATTCCAAATATTTGGGGTCAACTAAACAAATGTCTCCCATTTAATTTTGTGTGATGCCACAACTCTAAGAGGAAAGATCTTTCATACCTACTTTGACTATTTCAATTCACATTTATTTGAAATCTCCAACTTGCATTGTCAATTCCTTCCAATGGTTGTTATAATCAATTTTCATTAAAACTGTGCAAATCATCTCAATCAAATTTCAATCAGTTTATCACCTATTGTTGGCATTTTTACATTTTTTAATGTGTTTATTTTTCTATTTATTAATCCTCCCATCCATCTTAACATTCACATCTCTCCTACACTCAAATTTTTAACATGATACTTCTTAATCACACAACGTCAAACTTCATAAGTCAAACATGGATTTAAGATAGTCTCATATATATAGATTAGAGTTTGCTCGTGCCTACTGCACATGCATCCTCTTTGGGATTATAAGCATAAAAGTAGAAAAAATAAAGGTTAAGAGGTATTATTAAAGTTAGAGTGGTTGAAGAGAAAAGACAATAAAGTGGACTTCACAAAAATTATTGTTGGATGGGATGTTCATTCTAGTTGAAATGCTGGATGAAGGTCAGTTGTGATTTATTATAAAAAATGAATGTCCAAAACCTCATGGAGACATTAGTATTCTCCACTACATTTTCTTTCCAATAATATCCTTGTTTATTTTGTATTTTTTGTGAAAAAGATAATGGTATATTGATCTTTTAAATAATAAATACTTGTTTACATAATAATTATTTATCTTCTACATAATAAATGTCCAACGACATTTTAGTATTTGAATTTAAATGTTTTATTGATTATAAATACTTCAACAATTAATGTCAACATAATAAATGCATTTATTAAAAACATAATAAATATAGATATATATATATAGGGAAATATTCAGCACCCAACCATTTACTCAACAATTTGCCCAACATGTTTTGTCTTACATAGGTTAGAAGTTTTGGAATGGGTTGATTTTTTGTGAAGATGATCTCTACGATTAGAAGATCATCCTCACCAAAAATCAGCCCATTCCAAAACTTTTAACCCCATATTTACAAGTTGAAAAATCGTGAACCGTCCATTTTTTGTAAATCATTTTTTATGGGGTTAGAAGTTTTGGAATAGGCTGATTTTTTGTGACGATGATCTCTAACCCATGTAGGACAAAACATGTTGGGCAAATTGTTGGGTAAATGGTTGGGTGCCGAATGGGACCCATATATATATATATATATAATATATATATATATATATATATATATATATATATATAGGGGAGAGTTCGACTAACAATCTTAAGCTGACAAAACGCTGACAAATATTTTGTACTATCTGACTTAAAATTTTCTAATTGAACTGATTTTTCTGTGAGGGTGATATTTATAGTGAGAAAATCATTCTCACCAAAAATCAGTCAAATCTGACTTTTAACCCTATCAAAATTATTTTTAAATTGTGAATCGTAAATTTTTTACTAAAAATTTGTAAATCACTTCTGATGGACTTAGATTTTCTCATAAAAAATCAGTCCAATTCAAAACTTTTAAATCACATAAGACAAAAAAAATTTGTCATCATTTTTTCATCTTAAGATTGTCAGCAGAACGCTCTCCAATATAGGTCTAAAAATGATGGGCTTGGGCCTCTGAATTCGAGCCTATTTTGCCTATTGACTCATGTATCACGTACATGTATCCTTTTCATGTAAAAGTCAAACCATCTTTCCACAATTATTTATTATGCATATTTATTTATCTAAAGTATTTTATACATACAGAATTGGGTAGGCCGGCTCATGTACCCAACAAGCCTAGCTCTCAAACCCAAATAACATGATAGTTTAAATTATTTATTTATTTTCTTAGTAATAACTTATTTTTAAAAAATAAAATAAAAAACACCTGTCCTTAATCAAGATGTGGCCTGTACATTTGCTTGAATTATAAAATGAAGATAAAAGAGAAAGAAAAGTGTAGCTGGCAAGAAAGGAAGACAATGGGGCCGGCAGATGAAGATGAGAGAGAAGGAGAAGTGAAACAAGTTGTTGGGTTTGAAACAATTAATAGTGTGGTCGGTGGATACGCATATCTTGATTTGTTGTCCTAATGGGTGTCTTGCCTCATCAAGTCACCTCTCCCCCACTTGTTTATGTTGTTTCTTTCATAATTTAGCCATCCAGACGGGCCTTTAATTATATATTTTCAAATTTATAACACAACCCTAGACCTTGGACTTTGTTGTGAGTCAAAAAAAAAAAAAAAAATTTAATTGAATTAAATTAGGCTCTTCAACCCATGGTTTTAAACTCCAATTTCATGTTTCGTCTCATTCATGAAGGGTACCGAGATGACTAAGGTTAGACGTCTTGATCTCGTTCTCTCACACGATTTTTAAGTCCATTTGATATTTGTGAAGAAGAAGAAGAAATTCAATCCCAATTTTGACGTCTTGTCCATTTACAAATGATGCCAAGATGACTTGAATTATATCTTAGTCTTGGATGACTTTTACAACCATATTTTAATCTCTAACAAAAAGTTATTAATTTTTCTCCACAAAAGCTATTATCTTCATTCTCCCATTAGGATAAAATTTTACCCTCATCTTCACCCTTAAAGATTTTATCACATTAACCTTCAAGCCTTAAGAACAAGATATGTTTTTTTTTTTTTTTCTGAGAAGTAGATGATGGATGTTAGGATAGAAAAACCAAGGATTTTCTTCAAAAGATTGGAAGAAAAATCATGGATTTCTGTTAGAAAGTTGAATGTGAGAGCATTTTAATTAGGTCATGTTTGGTAGTATCAGTAGCTTTAATACTGGAAGAAACCGATTGTCCGACTGAATTTTGTTATAAAATCGGTCTGATTTTTGTGATATTATCTTTTGTGAATATAAATAAAGTTATTTTTTGAAAAATGCATACATGTTTATAAATTTTTTTAATAAACATACATTGGGCCAATTGAATTGAACCAAGGTTAGACCGTGGTCCAACCAATTTTAACAAAAATTCCATCCTGATCATCCATTCAATTTTTAAAACATTAGTTAGTCTTTCAGACTAGACTGAGGTCAAAAGACATGTCATCAGTTTAGGAACAAGGGTATCTCAAATATTTTACTAAAAGATGGAGGGGGTATGCGTAGATTACCCAATTTTATTTTATATTTATAGAAAAACCCGAAGATCACGGCAAATCTCCCTCAATCCGTGTTAGTTAACTTGTCTATTTCCTCTGAACGCGTTTTTGATTCAACTAAACTTTTGTTTCCTAATCTTTTAATAGTTCTCATTCTTTTATAAAAAAGTAAAGTTTGAATTCCAAATAGTATTAGTTTATTTCATCATTTTCACTACCACCCACTTATGTAGCAATGCTAAAATAGACAGACAAATCTCACTCGCTTTCATAATCCATCTGGTGAGAGATTATTATTATTATTATTATTATTATTAAATATTCGTCTTGTTTAGTGGATTGAGATGAGAAGGAAAAAGACATATATAATTAATTAATTATTTTTATTTATTTATTTATGTGAGTTAGGTACCCCCTCTAAGGAAAAAATATATATATTTATACACAATTAATCTTTTCAACCTCAATGATGAAAGGCTAAGAAATAAATCAATGATAAGGATATAAATAACTTTTAAACTTTGCCAAATAAATGAAGGGTTAAAGACAATGGGCTTTTGAAGGTAAAATCAGTTTCAAGGATAAAAATGATTTGAGGTTTTTAAAATAAATGAAAGTTTTCACTTTTTTAAATTGAAGAAGACGAAGATGATGGATTTTTAGAATTTTTGGCAAGAGGTTGAAAATGAGAGTAATTCGGTTACTTTATTGATAGTTTCACAAAAGATAGGAAAATGCTGAGATGAGGTAATTCATTGCGTTTCACACTGCACTGATGTATACGAAATCATATATGCTTTCATCGAGATAGAGTAACACATCTATGATTTTGTGTGCACCTTCACGTCAGCGCAATGTGAAATGCAGTGAATTGCACAATCACTCTAGCACAAATCCAAAAATATGGTCAAGTGAGGCATGTTGTCAATATGAAAATAAATATCTCAAACATACACCAAGACATTGGTGGGATAAGTCAAATTTTCCTTTTTAGCTATTGTAACTAGTGGGTAGCATGCACATGATTTTGTAATCTAGTATTTTATAAGGATAAAATTACCTTCATAATTGATTAAAAGAGTTATTTTAAAAAATTTAATGGAAAGGAATTTTTTATTTTTAAAGTCACTTTTTGGTATATTTATCTCACTTTTAATTTTTAGGATTTTAGAAACATACATGTTAAATGCAACAAAGATCTAAACTTTGAGTTGTGTCACGTTTTGCAGGTCATCGAAGATTGGAGAGTCTAAATACCCGTCATATCGACACCACTAGAGCAGTCATAATGTTTTCACGCCTTAAATCTCATAGTCTTCGATAGAAATTCAAAAACTCGCATAATTAAGAAAAGAGAAAGAATAGAAAGATTTTTTCAAATTTTGATATATGTTTCATGTATTAGACTCTACTTCTACTTATAGGGATAAAAAAATTATGAGAATACAGTCTCCTAATCAAATAAGAATTCAATCTCACTAGAACTCTAACTCCTAGAGGAGTCTTAGTATATGTGAATAAAAGATGAATCCACATGAATGCCCAAAATAACCAAAACTTCATATAGAAGATCATGCTCCAACCTCTCAAACTGATCAAGCCCAAATCTTAATTGGATTACAACAACAATTATAGGAATTGCACCAACAAATAGTCAATCAATCCAAAGAGTTTGATTATATATTTTTATTTTAGCTCGATACTAACAGACTTTCAAGTGAATGCAATTGAGTAAATAATTACTTATGAATCCAATCACAAATAAAATTATCTTAGTACACAAATGTTATCATTTATTAGAATAACTTTATTTTCATGGTAGAGTATCCTATATCCCTTTAGGATGGGATTAACTCCTTTGATTGCAAGTCTTGACCTTTAGAAAAAATTTTATGGTGAAATAAAATAAGTAAAAAGGCCATCCAATTTCGAACACACAATCAGAAGATCAGATTCTGTAGCTAATTTTATTATTCAACTAACCTCATGGGGAAAGCCTATCAACAAAACTTAACTCAATTGCTCACAAATTGTCACCAAATGACAAATGTAGACTCTTGTCTTCTCATGTGGATTACAACTATAAGAGTTTGTAGCTTTTAGAAATAAGATGTAAATCATTCAAAGCTAATTTTGGAATTACATGCTAAAAACCCTTAAACCATGGGTCCACTCCCACACGTGTTTCCATTTGAACCAAATGCTCCAACTCTTAAGGGTTCGGAATCAAAATAAAAAATAAAATACAAAGAAGTAAAAAAAAAAAAATAGAAGAAAACTCTGGAAGGCAAAATAAATTCAGTTTCACACACCCCTTCTTGCGCTCTTGTCCTCTGTCTCTCTCTCACTCTGTCTCTCTCTCTCTCTCTCTCACGTAAGAGAGATCGATAAAGACACACCGGTGACTCGAACCTCTGTCCTCGTCCCTCTCTTCCCTCTTTAAAACCCTCTTTTTACCCCTCTCGAAAATCAAAATATTCTCAAAAATCGAAAAAATTCAAGAAAAAAAGTGAGAAAAATCGATGGGGTTATCAAGCAGCATGAACGATGTGTCATCCGATTCGATCCCTCTACTTTTGGTAGCAATCATCGCAAGTTGTGTCAGATGTCTTCGATCTTTGTTCTCAGGGTTTCTCCAATCGATGGGGTTCTCTTGGTTTGATTCTGCTTCAGGAGATGTTTTAGTTGGGGAAAGTGGGCTATTTGGCGCTATGGGTACAGGTTTGGCTGGATTGATCGTCTTGAGTGAACAAAGGAACGTTAATCGTGTTTTTTGTTATAATAGAGATGGAGAAGTAGATGGAGAAGGAGGGGGTGTTGAAAGAAATTGTGTGGTGTGTTTGTGTAGGTTAAGAGATGGGGAAGAGGTGCGAAGGTTAGAGTGTCGCCATGTGTTTCATAAGGAGTGTTTGGATGGGTGGTGGTTAGATCATCTCAACTTGACTTGTCCGCTTTGTAGGTCTCCTTTGGTCTCTGAAGAGAGACTCGCTGATACTCAGAAACGTGTTGCTGGAGATCTCGTTGCTTGGTTTTCTATGCGATGATGTTTTATTTTTTTCTTCTTTTTTTTTCTCATGATGATGGGTTATGTATGAATGATGTATGGTGATGATCATGACATACCAGAGTTTTTTTTTTTTTTTCTTTCCCACTTTTTCTGAGTTTTTTTTTTTTTTTTTTAATTTGAAGGGCTCTTTATGTTTTTCTAGAACAGTTGTAAATTCTGTGCTTTAGCTTCAATGTGAAATAAGAGTTCTTTTTTAGTTATAAACATTTTTGTTTTTAAATTTATTTATTGGTTTGTTTTTTTTTTTTTTGGGAGAGATTGAAGAATCCAGTAAGTTTAGCTATAAGTAAAAGTTGATGTGCCAATAGAAGCTATTTCTTAAAACACTAGTGAATATTTTACATTTTTTTTTTTCAAAAATAAATATTCAAAATATCTTTTTTATCTTTAGCAATTCTGGGCATTTTCATCTTTCAAATTCATAAAATGAGAGATTGCCCAGGGAGTGACTAAAATGTTGGAATGCGTTAAGGTATATATTTTTTTAATTTTAAAATTTTAAAATTTTAAAAACTATTATTTTTTTTTTACAATTATTTGTTTTTAACAATATTTTTTAATTTATGATTAGAATTGTGAATGATAATTATTGACGGTTGGCCCAAGCCAACAAGAAGAGGATTGAGTTTAAGCGGTCCAATAACGTTGGATATTTGGTGTCAAACGAACGGCTAGAATAGTGATTAGCAAAGTTTGTTCCAGTTCAGCCTTTTGTCGGACAGAATTTCTCAGTGGGTCCAATCACTTTTACACAGTACAGGTGGGTTTGGGTTGAGACGTGAGAGTTGAAATATATAAATTGTTTATTGTTTTTACATACAAGAAAGAAAATTTTATACATTCCGAGGAAAGAAGGAGATGATGGAAACTAGGGATTAATTTTGATTTTTGAGTCCGCATAGCCTTTCTAAGTGCACGTTTCGATGCAAAATGGAATGTAGAAAGTAATTTGTAAGAAAGTAGATTTAGGAGAAAGTAATTTTTTGAAAATGGAAGGTTTTTTTTTTCTTTTAAAGTAATTTTATAAAATGAATCCAAATAATTTTTTTTTTTTTTTTTCAACTTTCAAAAGTAAGAAAAATTACTTTTTCATGTGTATTCAAATGGATTCTAAGTTAGTAAAGATTTCACCCTCACTAAGAGTGCTTGGGTCACCTTGTGACATTCAAAAACAAAATCTGATGCTTCGGGGTTGTAAAGCAAAATAATTTATGAAATTTATAAAAAAAAAAGTTTTTTTCATCGTTAAATTTCAATTTTAAATTTGGGAGTTATGTGGAGGTTCAATTGTTGTCCATGTTCAAAATCATGGATTGAATTCAAAAGAAACTATTTTTTGATTTATTTATTTATTTGGATTTGAGTTTTTTGGAGAAACTTAGAGAGTTGTGGTGTTGGATTGTTGATGTGAAAATCCATTTGAGCAAAACGACCCTTAGGCTTAAGATCTTACAAAGTTAAGTAAGGAAAAGGTTTCTTTTGATTTTTTTGGGATTTATTTTGGATAGTCGTTAAATATTAGTAGATTTTTGGGTGACTTACATTGCGTTTGAATAGTACTACGTGAGTACTTCTAAAAATACTTATGTATCCATTTGAAGAAAAACACTAGTGCCCAAAGTTACTCTACCCAAGAAAGAAAAGTCCTGTGATGCTCTAGGTTTTGGTTTATTATTGAGGCACCCATGTACATAAATCTTAAGGTATGTTTGTTTTAATTATTTTTTTAATGACTTTTTGGGTTTTGAGTTGAAAAAACATGTTTGTTGGTAAAGTCTTGCTAAGGCTACTTTCACACGAGAGCCACTATGAGAAGTCAACACCGAAAAGAATATGGGGAAAAAACTAATATTTCAACCTTCATTCTTCTTAACTCATCGATCAAACAACAGAATCAAATCGACCTCTCTCTACTACGTTTTCGCTAGTTTCTATAATAAATAAAATTCTTTTGGAGGCAGTTTCCTGAACTCTGAGTATCTACTTCTCCTAAACATGGAATCCTGAAGCAAACGCTAGAATTCGTAAGAAACATCCCTTAGCATATTTGAGATATCATCCTTGGATGTGGTCTTCAAGAGTAAAATGATCCATATGTCATTGCTTTCAACTTCTTACAAAAAAATCCATGATTTTTTTCCTTAAACCCATGAATATATATAAACAACGTTTTAAACAAAGTTTTGTTTTATATGACTAAAATTTTTTGGAATGGGATGATTTTTTTTAAGGATGATCTATATGATGAGTAGACCAATTCATCCTGAAACTTCTAATCCCATGAAAAGTGATTATAAATTAATGGTAAAAAATGAACAATTCACGATTCTTAAACTTATAAATTAAAATTATTATTTTAAATTAGATTAATTTTTTATAGGAATAATTTCTTTATCACAAACATCATCCGCACAAAAAATAAGACTATCCCAAAACCTTTAGCGCATATGAGACAAATGTCAAATGTCTTGTGTAGAATTTTGTGTCTTAAAAGGACTAGCTGTAAGGTAGCTGCACAACCATCCCCACCCTCCCTTCAATTTTCTCAAACCAATTAATAAATATTTTCTTTACTTTTTGATTGGGACGTTCATGCTCTTGGACATAATAAAAGGGAACGAAAAAACCAATAATATACGTCAGAAGACTATTATTTCGAAATCAATCAATTCCAATTGTCTTCTACCATTGGCAGATGTCTCTTATGATGTTGATATTGATAAAGATGTTGTACATATTGACAATTTTAAAAGTTAAAATCTTCACGATATATATATATATATATATAATATATATATATATAATATATATATATATAATATATGGAAATGTTCAGCACCCTAAGTTTTACCACACATTTTAACAAACGTTTTTTGTCCTACATGGGTTAGAAGTTTTGGAATGAGCTGATTTTTGGTGAGGATGATCTCTATGATTAGAAGATCATCCTCCCCAAAAATCAGCCCATTCCGAAATGTTTAGCCCCATGTTTACACGTTGAAAAATCGTGGACCGTCCATTTTTTGTAAATCAATTTTGATGGGGTTAGAAGTTTTGGAATGAGCTGATTTTTGGTGATGATGATCTCCTCACCATAGAGATCATCCTCACAAAAAATCAACTCATTCCGAAACTTCTAACCCATGTAAGACAAAACGCGTTTGTTAAAGTGTGTGGTAAAACTAAGGGTGGCGAACGGGACCCATATATATATATATATGGGTCCCGTTCGCCACCCTTAGTTTTACCACACACTTTAACAAACGCGTTTTGTCTTACATGGGTTAGAAGTTTCGGAATGAGTTGATTTTTGGTGAGGATGATCTCTATGGTGAGGAGATCATCATCACCAAAAATCAGCTCATTCCAAAACTTCTAAACCATCAAAATTGATTTACAAAAAATGGACGGTCCACGATTTTTCAACGTGTAAACATGGGGCTAAACATTTCGGAATGGGCTGATTTTTGGGGAGGATGATCTTCTAATCATAGAGATCATCCTCACCAAAAATCAGCTCATTCCAAAACTTCTAACCCATGTAGGACAAAAAACGTTTGTTAAAGTGTGTGGTAAAACTTAGGGTGCTGAACATTTCCCATATATATATATAGGATCAGGTTCAAACGACAACCATTTCAACACACATATAGACAACGCGTTTTGTCTTATATGGGCAAAAATGTTTGGAATGGGCTGATTTTTTGTGAGGATGATCTCTGTGGTGAGGAGATCATCCTTGCCAAAAATCAGCTCATTATGAAACTTCTAGACCGTCCAAATTTTGTTGAAAAATTATAGACCGTCCAATTTTTGTAAATCAATTTTGATGGGGTTAGAAGTTTTGGAATTTGATGATTTTTTGCCAGGATGATTCTCTCGTCACAGAGATCATCCTCACAAAAAATCAGCCCATTCCAAACATTTTTGCCCATATAAGACAAACACGTTGTCTATATGTGGGTCGCAATGTGTGTTGTAGGAACCCGACCCATATATATATATAGGGTCAGGTTCAAACGACAACCATTTCAACACACATATAGACAACGTGTTTTGTCTTATATTGGCAAAAATATTTGGAATGGGCTAATTTTTTGTGAGGATGATCTCTGTGGTGAGGAGATCATCCTTGCCAAAAATCAGCTAATTATGAAATTTCTAGACCGTCCAATTTTTGTTAAAAATTATTTTTGTTGAAAAATTATAGACCGTCCAATTTTTGTAAATCAATTTTGATGGGGTTACAAGTTTTGGAATGGGATGATTTTTTGCCAGGATGATCCCCTCATCACAGAGATCATCCTCACAAAAAATCAGCCCATTCCAAACATTTTTTCCCATATAGACAAAACACGTTGTCTATATGTGTGTCGCAATGTGTGTTGCAGGAACCCGACCCATATATATATATATATATATATAGGGTCAGGTTCAAGGGCCATATGAGAAAACATATGTAAAAACTTTCGTTTTTAATAAAATTTTAAAATATGGGTTAGAAATTTTGGATTGAGCTGATTTTTTGTGAGGATGATCTCTATGATGGGAAGATCATTCAAAAAAAAAAAAAATCAGCCCAATCTGAAACTTCTAACCCCATTAAAAGTGATTTAGAATGTGGATCGTCGATTTTTTTATCAATTTTTATCACTAATTTGTAAATCACTTTTGATGGATTTAGAAGTTTCTGATTGAGCTGATTTTTTGTGAGGATGATCTTTTCATCATAGTGACCATCCTTGCAAAAAATCAGCTCAATCCAAAACCTCTAACTCTTATTTTGAAAAACGAAAGTTTTTTCATATGTTTTCTCATATGGCCCTTGAACCGCCCCCATATATATATATATATGGAACGGATTAAGGACATATAAAATATGAAAAAATAATGTAATATTAATAAATTTTCAAAATATGGGTTAGAAGTTTCGGATTGAGCTGATTTTTTGTGAGGATGATCTTTATGATAGGAAGATCATTCGCAAAAAAAAAAAAAAAAAAATCAATCCAATCTGAAACTTCTAACCCCATTAAAAGTGATTTAGAATGTAGATCGTCTATTTTTTTTAATCATTTTTTATCAATAATTTGTAAATCACTTTTTATGGATTTAGAAGTTTCAGATTGAACTGATATTTTGTGAGGATGGTCAAATTCATGAGGGTGATCTTCTCATCATAGTGACCATCCTTGCAAAAAATCAGCTCAATCCAAAACCTCTAACCCATATTTTGAAAAGTCATTGTTTTTACATATGTCCCATGAACCGCCCCACATTTATATATATATGGGTGAATGAGTTTCTTGGTCAGTTCCATTATTAGTTGAAACCTCTTACTTGATTTAGAAATTCATTTAATCAAGTTTACAAGTGAACTCGTAAATTACAACAATAACAGTGTATCCCAAGGGTTCGTGATTGGCTAAATGAATCTTGTTCCTTCATTCCACTATGTATGGAGCCTAATATTTTATTATTGAAAGAGTTAATATTAGTTTTAATGTCTTCATTCACTCTCTTTCAGGTCCTCCTCTCATCATTTTAGAACCCTCAACTTCATTATTTGTTCTAATTAGGACTATTACATTATCGACATTCATTGGATATAGATGCCCAAATCAATTTAGTCGATTTTTGTTTATAATTTGTCTCTTTTTGGGGTTATTCCAATATTTTTTCAAATGTATTCATTTATAAATTTATTTTTTCTATTCTTTCCACTTATCAACTCCAATGGTTTCATGCTTTTTATGCTCAATTTATAAATATTATAATTTTTGACATCCCAACATCCAATTTAATGTTGCATATTTGTTCTTAACTACCTTTGTTTGATTATATGCAAAACATCTTCCTCTTTCTTTCCATCCTTACATATGATAATAGACCGATAACCCGATTTGGTCACATTGGGATATTTTTGTACCATCAAACTTTACTGGATATTCCTTCCTCTTGAGTGGCATTCCTACAAAATGTCAAATGATAAATATATTTATTAGATTTTTTGAATTATTTTAACAAATTTTTAGAAAATAGAGATTCTTTAAAACAAAAAAAAACAAAAAAATTGAGAAAATTTTGAAGTCAAACATGGCAATTAAGAAAACCACATATTAAAATTGTTAGAGACGTGCTGGACTAATTGCGCAATTCATTGTGTTTCATACGTTACACTCACACGGAGGTGTGCACAGAACCATAGATGCTTTACACTCGTATCTCAATGAGAAGCATTTATACGTCAACACAATGTGAAATGCAGCCAATTGCGCATTCATTCATCACTTTCCATTGTTAAATTGTTTTAATAGATTTACAAAAATGAATTGGAGAAAAATATCCTCTAAAAATAAAATCCAATAGTATTAAGGGGACATGGGTGACTGATAAAGTTTCAAGAGTTTATTAATAGAATAAATATATAAAGGAAAAACCTTCCACCCTAGATGAACCTTCAAGAACAAAACAAATGACTTACTCTCTCTCCCTTTCAGATTTCATGTCGAATGAAACTAAAACAAGTGAATTTTCGTTAAAGTGAGAATTAAAAAATTTTGATTGCACCATTAGGTCCACAAGGAAAAAAATATAAAGAATGAAGTATTCATTCGTCGATTTCCGAGTCCAAAAAGTCAAGTTATCTCTAATGATAGAAACAAATGAGAAAATACCAACTTTGCCCTCAAATTATTATAAAAGAAACTCAATGTTTCTTTTATTTCATTTTCTTTCTCTCCAAAGACTCAAAATCCCAGCCAACCAAATCTATGAGGGTTTCAACCCTTTCTCATCACGACTTATCGCGAACGAGTCCTCATTGAGCCTCGACGAAGAAGAGAAAGTCGTCGGTGTCGACAAATTCTAGATTTTTATGGTCTTTGATCTTAGTTTGTCGTCCTTCTTCTTCGTTCTCCATCAAGAAACAACGAGAGGGTTTCGACACACTCCACTTGGGATTTTATCTACCTCGAGGAAGGTTTGTTCTCTATCGTAGAAGGAAGAAAGAGTGCCACCATCAAGGTATCCGTATCCACCGACCATTTCACATCAAAGACTGCCTAGCCTCGACTTTCGTGCTACTTCTTTGCCTCTGATCAACTGTCGAAAACTATAGAAGTAGGATGTCTTTCCTTCTACCCTCAAGTTATACAAGATTTTCATGAAAAATACATTAAATCTTGATCATAATAGTTGTTATCCCAAATTAATACTTATTTCATTGAATTCATACATGTTGAATGGATTGGATCGTATTTGCATAGTTCCTTTCAATAGATTTTAGTTTATTAGATATGATTTACAGTTTTTTATGAATTGTATAATGCTTAGAAACAATTTGATACCTTTTGTATCGATTTTGAACATGTTTCGGTGAAAACAATTTGAAAACAAGAAAAAAGTTCTGAACCTCCCGCTTGCTGACAGCGTTGCCGTCAACCATACATGTTTCCATCGTCAACCACCATTAGTTTTGATAACACCGCTGTCAGAACCAAAAAGTTTTAGAAGTTGAAATTTTTCTTCAACTTTGTTCTCCCTATAGTATGTACACTATTTTTTTTTAAAAACTGATTGATATGATAATGCTTTTAGTCTTATGTAGTGGCCATGCTATGTAAGACATGACAGATAGATACATGGATGAATTGATAGATTGATGGAAAGAAAGATGGATGTCACTAAAGGACACTACCGAACTTTAATTGTATTTTCGATAAAAGAAATTAATATGTATTATAAAACAAAAATTATTTTGTTTACCATAAAAGAGTTGTAGAAAACCTAGAAAGAGTGATGCGTTACTATATTTTCGAAAGCGATGGGTCAATCTAAAATAACACTAGATGTCATATACTCTTCAATAGTATGGGATGCCTTAGAGCATATTACAGTTTATGAGATCTGAGAATTTCTCTTATTTCTTTCTTGGGGAACATTGTATGTAAAGATGGCTTCTATATAGTTAGAGGTAGGCGGGGTTCACATGCATTGTCTCTTGATAGGCTTCGACGTGAGGGGTCTCCTGGGCTACTTAGTGATCATTGTTAGTCTGCAGTCATCAAACGATAGGCCTCACCGTTAGGTGGACTCAGTATTGGGTTCTTAGCCAATGACCAGTTTGAGCCGGATAAATGATCCTAAAAGTGTGGTATACTGACCAGACATAAAATCAGATTTTAATGATGGGATTCCACATCGGATTTGAAGTTTGAAATATCAAATTGCTATGTCGAGGCAATTGTATCGGTGTATTCCTCTGTTCTCTTATCGACGATATTGCCGTGTTCTTATTATGTATTTTTTTTATTTTGTAATATTGATAGATGTTTTTTATTTGAAAATTGCATATGTTACTTTAAATGATAAAAATGATAGATTGAAGTTAATTTACAATTATCTACTGAGTATATTTAGACATTTATCGTTTATTACATTATGAAAACTTGCATTATTTAACTATTTAGATGTTTATTCGTGCATGTGTGACTCGCCATTAGAACGATATTCATCCTGTTGAGTAACATTCTCCTGTTACTCACCCTATTCTTCCCCTTGTAGATGTTGTAATTTTTGAAGAGCCTACCGATGAGGTTCTTGTAAAGGGTTATGTCGTGGATTTGCGACCTCCGTTAGTTTGAGGATTATTTTAGTAGTCTAGCGGGTGTATTGAAATTCATATTTTGGAACATGATGTATTTTTTGAGAAGTTGCATTCGACAGATTATTATCGAGTGGTTGTTTATGAATTTTAGGTTTGAATTACTTGATCGATGATGTTTAGTTTTCATTGTACTCTGATTTCTGTTAGTTTATCAGTTGTTTGTTTTGCTATGTATATATTCTCATGTCATAGTATATTTGTCTATGATTGATTTTTCAAGTTGTGTATGTGATCATCTCACACCTAGAGATTCTGATTGATGAATCTTCGAGATTTATGTTGGGATTTTCAGGACATGACAATAAAGCAAATTGAATCATTGATTATGTGCACATCTTGAATAATAGTGTCCATAGAATGAGATATTAATTCGGCTCATGGATTTTCGTACACGTAAAATCAATTTCTTTATTTTTCTTCTTTTCACATGATTTGGTAAATTTGGCATGATGATGATGATTTGCTTGACCATCTTGTGCATAAAATGGTGATTAATTTGATATTTATTTATCCATCAAGTTATGGTTAATTTGGTAAGCATTCATGTTTTAAATTGATAACCAATTTGGTAATTCAATATGCATGTGATATTTTTACCAATTTGAAATTTTTTACACGTGTGACATTTATCAATTTGGAAATTTTTTGTGCATGTGATTTTTCTACTAATTTGGAAATATTGATGCATGTGATATTTTTTCTTTCACTTTTTACTGATTTGAAAATTCATTAATTTACATGTGATTTTTTTACCAATTTGGAAATAAATTTTTGTGCAATGATATTCTCACAAATTTGAAAATTTGTTTGTGTTTGTGACTTTTATAACATTAATTACACATTAGGTATGCTAATCTGATTTTTCTTCATAAGTCTTCCCATGTGACCCTTAGGGCATTGCATGATTAAATTTTTTCAAATTATTTTCTCTATTAGTGCAGGACTCGAGGAATAATTTAATATTTGGGAAATTTTAGCCTTAGAGTTTATTTAGCCAATTTGGCATAAAATAGTGATGATTGGACCCTAAACTGGTCCCTAGTTTTCTTCTCTGGATTTAAGGATTTTCTTAGATTGTAATAGAGACTGATCATCTCGATCAAGCGGATTCGATGCCTAACACCTTCCGAAACCTTTAACTCAACCCCTTATCAATTTCTCTTACCCGTGGATCGCTCCAGATCTATTTGGAGTTACTTTGGTTCTTATACCTAAACTAAGTGGCGACTCCCCCATCCTTAAAAAACTCCTCTTTTTTTATGTTTAGCTACACATTTTATTTTTTAGTAAAACGTTTTGAGGCATTTTCATGGAGGGATAAATCTTTAGCTTCCAAGATAATGACACATGTTCAAATAGAATGCATGGTTCGATAGGGAATGAGAATCCGACCTGGTGATTCATAATGCTCAGGTAAGGATTTGAAGATAAAGGCTTGGGGTAAGCTCAGGGAAACACGCTTCCATGAACAGAAAGAGTTTTAATCCTAGAATTTTTTAGATTTAAGTTTCAAATCCCAAGGTGGACTCTTACACAAGGATATCCCACAGATCAAATCCTTAAAATTAAAAGGGATAAGGTGAGAAACGTGAATAACGTTAATTCTTTTCTTATAAATAAAGGAAACAATACAAAGGTATGACTTTTCTTACTCCGAAAATTTTAATATTCTTTTACTTTGAAAGCTAATTTCAGCATCAGAGGTTCTGTGGAACAGGGAAAAGGAAAATCTCTAGAGAATTGAAGATCAGTCGTCAAAGAATTTACGAATTTAGAGGAAATCATAAAAAAGACCTCTACAATTGGTGTCGTCTGTGTTACTACCCTATGGGTCGAAAATTGGTTATCCGTCCCAAAAAGACGTATAAGAGTAAGGGTTTGTGATCAATGTCTCAAAACACTGATTTATCTACACTTATCCCACACATTTATCTCAATTTTTATCCCTATTTCATTAGATTAGGTAAATAATTATGTTAAGCTTCAATTTATCACATTACATGTTTTACCATGCTAATTAGGCTTAAATGCATAAAATTAATGCATTTATCAGAAGACTGATTACGTGTGTTCACTATAACGACCAAATATAAAATCATCAAGATGAATCACCAAATCAATCAATCAAGTGTGCATTACAATCTAGAAGACCAATCAAACAACCATCCAAAAGTGAATGGAGCGCCCTAAAATTGCTCCAATATGCTCCACACGTGATATTTTACACAAAAGTGATGGCGACTGTTTTTAGATCCTTATCGTTTTTCCAATTTAGAAAGAGTCCTTGACCCTAGTCCCTTACTAGTCCATTCTCTCTTGTCCCCCTAATGCCCTTGACATTTTCTCTGTAATTTTTCACTTTCAGCTAAGTTTTATTTCAACAATTCTCTTTAATTTTCTCTAAGAAGGAGATAGTGTACATTGATTATTATATGAATACAAGTGTTAATTTCATGACTTTTTCTTGTATTCTTTCAATGACCATAGGTTAGACTCCCTCCATTAGTGAGGGGAGGAAGCCTATGAGAAAATTTTTAATTTCATGTTTATGTTCTTTATCTTTTCATGTTTTTTATGATTGTAGGATTATCTTCAAGGTTTTATCTAACTCCAATGGATCAAAGCTTTAGATGAATCTATACACTTCTTATATTTAACTTAGATATTTTTCGCTTAGATAAGATTAAGATAAAATATATTTTATCTATATAATTGATAATAGGGACTTCACACATTAGTGAGTAAAGGAGTCCTAACTATTATATTATTCCAAGCTTCATACTATACCTTCCAACCTAAGAAACTCACACCAAGTCCTTGAAGTTGAGTGCAAAGAAGGATAGAACTTAGATGTAGTTTATTCACTAATCCTAGGTTACTCTAATCATTAATGATTTTATTATCTTGTTTCTTAGTATAAATTTATTTCTAGTGCTTTATTTTCCAGTAACATTTACTTTCCATTTTTGTTTCACAAAAATATTAAAATATATTTTAAAATTGTAACTTAGATTAACTTCATTTTGTTTAGTTTCGTAACAACCCTCCTTTCTTTTGGGTTCGATTCCTTACTTGCCCACATGTTAAGGATAATATAAACATATTAATTTTTGATAGAAGTGATGGTCATATTCAAAAATTTTTGTGTTGCTGTCAGGGAAAGGTGTAGTTATTCTAAGTAGGTTTGAAGTTATTTTTGTTACTTTTCTTCATTTTATTTATGTTTTTATTTTTTGACAATGCAATGTTTTTTTAAATAAAAAAAACTTGTTTTCATTAGAACTAGAGAGATTATTTAAGATCTGTGAAAAAATTCTAGACACAGATCTCGAGGTTTCAATATTATACAGTAAATATTTGTTGTGCCACATTGAGTCCAAAGACTTGAGTCCTCTGATTTTGACACACTTCTTAAGTTATTTTCTAGATTGTAATTGTAGGTTTAGTTTTTGTTTTTATTTTTCTGTTTTGTTCAATTACTAACCATTTGTTTCTTTTGTAGGTTGGAAAATTTTTGGACAAAAATATCCAGTTTGATCTATTAGATCTAAGATTCATTCCATGTTGTTGTGTTTTTCTGCATTTTTAATTAGGTTTCTTTTTTATTTTAGTTCCATTTGTATTAGGAATTTTGTAAAATTTTCATTAGTTAATTATCCAAGAAGGCTTGGATAGTAATAGTATAAGGAAAGATGACGGTTGGATGATACCATCACGGTTCTTTAGGTACGCACACCAAAATCAGAGTTGGTGGCTTAAGTCAACTCAACTCATCTTCAAGTCGTCTAGTACGAGAGATAATTTCGATCTACACATGCTTCTCATTGCTAGTGGGTTACTTCTTTTCTTTATTTGTTATTTTTAAATTTGCATACACTTGGATTAGTTAATTAAGATTAGTAAAGAGCACCCATTTCCTAAGGATGACATCATAAGATAAGGATTAAGTTCATTATCAATTCCTTGCTCTAATTAGGATAATCAATTCACTGGTCACCCAATCAAACTAAATAAATCAATTAGACTTGAATATTTGGCGCACACGCTCAATAGGAGAAATTTGTTTCAAGTTGTGTCGATTGCACTTCTTGATCATCTTTGACATCTAGTAAGATCTTGCCCTTAAAGGGGATAGTCTCAATTTATCGAGAAAGGAATGTGATTTAAGAGTGCCCCTTACTTAAGCATTATTCACCACCTTTGATTTGAAAATCTGAATAATCCAAATTTGATTTAATAGAGTCGAGTCGAAAGGCTAGTTACACAATTTATACTCAGTTAGGAGCTATATAAAGTTAACCAACCAATCTAGGTATAGTCTTTTTTTCGTGTTTGTCTGAAAGACTCTGTGATTTGTATGCTTGGTAGATGATCTAGGAGTAACGTATTAGAACCATTTGATCTTGAGATTGAACTTACTATTAGAGGAATTCGTAATAAACCCTCATTAAGTATGAGGGGTGATCAAGAGTGAACTCTTAATGAACTCTTCACTCCCACTTCTGCTACCCCACCTAAGTACATTGTGTTGCCATTAAACACTGCACCTCAATCGATTCTTGACCATATGTCAAACCTTTAGAAACTTGAATCTAGATGAGAAGAGTATTAAGTTCATTATTTTTGTTATCCTTGGAGGATCACACAACTGCGTGGTTAAACTCCCTAACTCCCAATTTCATAATTTTATGGGATGTTTCTATCCAAAAAATTTATCGTCAAATTTTATCCCATGGTCAAAATTGAGAGAATAAATAATGCAATTAAGAATTTTAAGGGGTGTCGGGATAAAGAATTCTCCCAAACTTAGGAGAGATTCAATGATCTGTTAGTCAAATGTCTACACTATGGCATTGACAAAACACAATCGATGCAATACTTCTATCGAGGATTAAACATGAATCAAGTACTTTAGTTGAGTCTTTGTATAATGGTCAATTCATGAACAAACTCTCAACCAAACGTACGATTTTCTAGTTTAGCTAGTCGAAAGTACTCAAAATTAGAGCAGTAATAACGGAGAGTTTGATAAAGAAAATCCTGTTAAAAAGACAAGAATGTATGAAATGAAAGTAAACCTTGATTTCAAGAACGCTATGTCTAATCTAGTGAACTGTATGCATAGTCTTACAATGAAGCTAGATATTTTCACCATCTCAGCATCTAACCCTCACCATGATTCTCGTTCAACTTCATAAGTGTCAGTCGAGCCAATTTCTTTATATGCTTTGTGCGATGGTAACGACCATTTGTTTGAATACTGTCCCAATTTGCCATACATTAAGGCCGAACATGCCAATGTTGTCAATGACTATAGTACTTTTAGGAAGCCAATGTAGAATTCTTATAACTAAATATATCATCTAGATAATAGGTTCTATCCTAATTTTTCATTGAAAAAAATGAACGTATTCAGTCTAGTAATCCGGCAGGTTACAATAGAAATTATCCTAAACAAATCGATCCTTTCATGAACCAAGCCATTATTCCATAAGTACTGTATCAATCTCAGCAATCTATTGAATGTAGAGCCATAATTCTAGATCCCATGACTAATTATAATCCACCTGGTCAACAACAATCATCCTTAGAATTTATGAAGGCAGAGTTGATGAAACAATAACAACAGCTCATCCAAGCTCAACAACAGACCAATCAAAATCAAACTCAGATTAATTAGTCACTACTCAGTCCCTAATTAAGATGGAAGTTCAGTTTGGTTAGTTAGCTCTTTCCCTTAGAGGAAGAGAGAAAAGTCAATTTCCCAGTCAAATTGTTCCTAACCTTAGAGGTCAACTTATGGTTCCCAACAGACTGAAGGGTCAATACGAAGTAAGAAGCCGTTCTGAAACTCTACAAGACTTCGTCCAAGTTATCCACACCTTGAGGTTAGGAAAAAAGGTAACAACAAGATCTAACCTATTAACGAAGAAGATAATATCTCAGAGAAGGACAAAGTTCAAGTAGAAGAAATCGTAAAATCTTCTAATGAAAAAGATAAAGATTTGAAAAAATTTCCATCGTTTCACCAATTCCAAAGGTTCAATTTTCCCATCGCCTTAAAGAAAACGAGAAGAGTAAGAAATTTGAGAATATCCTCGAAGTCTTCCAAAATGTGCACATCAATATTTTATTCTTAGATGTCATTAAACAAATACTTTCTTATGTAAAATTCCTTAAAGATTTGACCACAACTAAAAGAAAAATATTGTTTCCTCGAGAAGCCATCATGGCAGCCCAAGTTTCGTCTTTCATCTAGCTAATTGTTGCACCAAAATTTAAAAATCTTGGAAGTCCGACAATTTTCATTCATATTGAAGATTAAGTGGTTGAAAAATGTCTCTTAGACTTAGGGGCGAGTGTGAACCTTTTACTTTACTCGATTTATAAATAACTAGGTTTGGGAATTTTGAAATCCACCGATATCAGATTGAGTTTAGCTGATAGGTCTATTAAGGTTCTCAAGGTTGTAATTGAGGATGTGATAGTAAAAGTCAAAGATTTTTATTTTTTAGTTAACTTTGTTGTCTTATACACATAATCGACCATCAATCTGCACAGTCATGTTCCTATAATCTTAGGACGTCCATTTTTAGTAATTTCTAACGTAGTCGTTCGTTATAAAAATGAGATTATAATTTTGACATTTGGGGATATGAAAGTCAAATTGAACATCTTTCAAAATTTTCAAGAATTGATTTAAATGATGATACAGAGGAAGTGAACATGATAGATGCGCTAGTCAATCAAACGTGTCAAGACTTTGGGTATTTTGATCCCTTAGAAAGATGTTTGGCTTATTTTGACCAAGACTTTGACATAGAAGAATCCATAAGTGAAGTCAATGCTTTGCTTGAGCCTGTTCTTTACTTAGACTTTACGCATTGGCATGCAAAAGTCGAAAGTCTTCCTGTTCATATTTCCATTATTGTTCCTTCCCAAATCGAGCCTCCCAAATTAGAACTCAAAGTGTTTCCAAAGGCTTTGAGATATGCATTTCTTAGCAACAGTCAAATTTTGCCTATGATCATTTCTTCCCACCTTAATGTAATCTAGAAAAAAAAGTTGTTATAAGTTTTGAAAGAATTGTTTGGACCATAGCTATAGGATTTTACTAAGGTAGGAGGAAATGATCACAGGCAAAGTTTAGAGGTTAAGTATGACGCTTCGGATTATGCGATAGGCGTTGTTTAGAGTCAACAGATCGATAAACATCATCATATTATCTAGTACGTCAGTAAAACCCTCAGTGATACTCAACTTAACTACTTTACAACAGTGAAGAAAATACTAGCAGTGGTTTATGTTGTTGATAAATTCTACCCCTACCTAATAGGATCGAAAATCATGGTCTACATAAACCACACCACATTAAACTACCTTTTATCCAAGAAAGATGCTAAAGCAAGGCTAATCTATTGGATTTTTCTATTATAAGAGTTTGATCTCGAGATCCATGACAAAAAGGGTGCAGAAAATAACGTAGCTGACCATCTATCTAGGATAGTTACTATGGCATCTGAGGAATATTTATCATCTCTGAATCCTTTCCCGATAAACAACTGATGCTAAAATTGTCAGCTACCTAGTTACAAGTCAATTACTGGTCTCAATGACTAGGCAAGAGAACTTTCATCCCTTTCAAAAATCAAGTGATATTTTTAGGACGAACCATACTTATTTAAATACTGTTTCGACTAAATCATTGGACATTATGTTCTAACCTGTGAGCAAGCCAATATCTTGGTGTTTTGTCATAATCATGCCTACTTAGGACATTTCAGTGATACGAAAATCGTTGTTAAACTTTTACAATGTAATTTTTTTTGCCATTTATTTTTTGTGATTCCCACGAATTTAGCAAATCTTTTAATCGAAGTCAAAAATTAGGAAGAATCTCCAAGAGAAATGAAATGTCTTAGAATCCTATCATGATCATCGAGATTTTTGATGTTTGGGCCATAGATTTTATGAGACCCTTTCATATTTCCTAGGGTAACTAGTATACCTCATTGCCGTTGATTACATGTCCAAATGGGTAGAAGCTATAGCATGTAAAATGAATGATCATGAGGTAGTGATCAACTTTGTTAAGAAGACCATCTTATCAAGATTCGATAGTCCGCTAGCTAACATAACTGATAGTGACTTGCATTTCTACGATAAAATCTTTGTAGCATTAATGAGGAAACACCTCATAACTCATAAAATTACAACACCTTACCATCCATAAACATGTGGACAAGTAGAGATTTCTAGTAGGAACATCTAGACTATTTTAGAAAAAATAGTCAATCATTCACGGAAAGATTGGTCTTTGAGATTAAATAACTCATTGTGAACCTATCGAACCGCATTCGAAACACTAATAGGGATGTCTCCCTGTCGATTATTTTTGGCAAGGCCTGTCATCTTCCTGTAGAACTTGAGCATTGAGCGTATTGGGTGATGAAGCGCCTTAATTTTGATCTCGATAAAACTTGTAAAAATTGTAAATTACAACTTAATGAATTAAAAGAGATAAAAAATGACTCTTATGATTGTGCTAAATACTACAAAGAGCGTACAAAATTTTATCACGATAAGCATATTTTTCTATAAAATTTCAAACCTAGTCAAAGATTTTTATTATACAACAACAGACTCTACATTTGTTCAGAAAAACTCAAGTCTCCCTGGATTGGCCCTTATATTATCCAAATAGTTTACCACCATGGTGTTGTTGAAGTCTTTAATCTTAAGGATGGATATACTTTTAAAGTGAATGGCTAGCGACTCAAACCATATCTCGAGTATATACCACCAGAGAAATTTTTTTCCTCGATGACCAGATTTATCAAGGTTAATAGTGTTTTCATCTGGCTAAAGACATTAAACTTAACTCTTCTAGAAGGCAACCCATTCTTTTTGTTTTCATTTTTTTAAGAGTTTAAGAAGTTTTAGATGAGTATTATAGCTTTTTACTTCATTTAGGCCTAAAACTGGGCCATTTCCCTAATCAGGAATAGTTATTGGTTCGAAACCAAAGTGGTAGGTTCTAAAATAAAAATCATAATTGGTATCATATGTTTAAAGTTGCACAACATTTAACAGAAAAGAATGGTCTACCCGTCGATAGGTTTTCCCTTATTGGCACTCTTTAAATAGTCATCGATGAATCGGAATGGCATACCCAATGCACTCAAGCTCTATGTACTAAAAAATAACGAGTTGATCCCTTATCACGTTAAACGATACTCATAGCTACCTTCCCATCCAAACTTAGGTAATTAGTATTTCTTTTTTTTGTTTTATTTTTCAGGATTTTCTAACAAGTTATAATTGCCTTAATTAATATTTCTTTCATTTTAGGATTGCTATCTTAGAAATTTAGAATTTTATTTTTTTCTTAAAGGTAATTTGGGAATTTTCCATCAACCCTAAACCAGATAAAGAAGCCCTAATCTTCATCACAGTCACTGTTAAAGGAAGAGCTCATAAGGATTAGGCATTTCATTAAATGTTTCATTTGAAGTTTTATTAAGTATTAGTATTGTATTAGGATTTGCTCTGTTAGTACTTTTTGTGTATTTATTTGAATGTTGTACTACCCAGTTTTATTCAAGAACAGTTTATTTTGGTAGTATTTTTCAGAAATCCTTTTCTTTTTAGTAGTTATTTTATCTTGTGCTAGTTTACAAAGTGTAGGTTGAAACTACTAGTGTGTGTTTAGTTGATATAAGTAGGAATCATTTACTTAGGTTATGATCACAGTATCTTTCGTAATGCTTCCAGTATCATACAACATTATCACAATTAATATGGTAGATACAATTGACGTTGCGATAGTGGTGAGTGGTGTGTTATCTCATTTTAGGGGACATTGTGTTAATGTCACAAGACTGTAGGATCATTTGCAGGTGCTATCCAACCCGTTTCATTTTCCTTTATCAATCTTAGTTTCTATTTGCATGTGCATACTAAAATATTGAAGACAATATTATATTTAAGTTTGGGACTGTAAGTTCAGATTTTCACTTATTTTATTTTATTTTCTATTAAAAAATCACAAAAATTTGAAAAATATTTTGGTGAGAACTTTGTTATATTTTGTTCAAGATCTTAGTTTGTATCTTTAAGTACTTAGTTAAAAACACTAAATCAGTCTTTGGTTAGAAGTTTTGATCTAAAGTCTCCATTCTTATTTCTCTTAGGTAAAAATTAAAACAAAGTTATCTTTCATTTATAGTTACTTCTAATAAGATTACTAAGAATTTAGGTTGAATTGAGTGAGCTTTTTACCTTATTTTTACCTAGAGTATAAGGAAAAACTAGGTTTGATGAACTTTGATTTTCTTATTTATTTGATTGGCTGATTAGAAGAAAAATAAAATTAGTTGAATATGTCGTGAATAACAACTATTGAGTTAGACTGGGTACCTTGAAAAAGATTGTCTTCTTTTCTTAGAAAAATAGTAAAAATGGAGTAGAAAAAAAGAAAAAGAAAAAAAAAAGAACAAGAAAAAGAAAAAGATCCCTCGAAGCGAAAAAAATCAAAGTAAAAAAGTTTATAATTTTAGTAGGGTGAAAGCCATCAAGTATAAAAATGTGAGTACGCTGGATTATCACATATAAAAAAACCCCTTAGAGGTATTAAAGTGAACATCCACATTTCTCACTATCCTAGAAAGGATGCTAAGTTTAGAATTAAGCCCAAAGTTGATCCAATTATTCTGGATTAGTTAGAAGGTCGAAACTCACTCTAGGAAACCTAATCTCTAAAGTTTCTAAGTTATAATCACTATATCTTATTTTGATAAATAAGAGTTGAGACTCTATACTAAATAGTACTTCCAAATGACTGATAAATCTTAAAGGAATTTGTGCTTTTAAATATAAGGGTTGATTTTGATCATTATAACTTCCAAAGTTATTTCAAATTTTGTGATTATATTCTCTACCAACTTTCACGAGTCAAACTCGTCCACGAGAGGTAACCTAGCAGTTTAAGGGCTTCCTACATTTACTAAATACAATCGACAAGTTTCCGAAAGTGAAAATTTATTTTCTAAGGGCCTAAAAGAAGTTAGGTTTGGGGGTGTAATTAGTGTCTCAAAATATTGATTTATCAATACTTTTTCCAAGTATTTATCTCGATTTTCATCTCTATTTAATTAGATTAGGTAAATAATTGTGTTAAGCCTCAATTTATCACATTACATATTTTACCATGCTAATTAACCTTAATTGCACAAAATTAATATATTTACTGGAAGAATGATTATGTTTGTTCATTGTATAGGTCAAATATCAAATCATCAAGATGAATCACCAAATCAATCAATCAAGTGTGCATTATAATTTAGAAGACCAATCAACTAACTATGCAAAATTGGAAATCTAGGTGTCTCCAGATTAATGTGGCATAATCCAAATCCAATGTGGCACAATATTTTGTGAATGGAGTATCCTAAAATTACTCTAGTATGCTATGCACGTGATATTTTACGCAAGAGTGATGACGATTATTTTTTGATCCTTCTAGAGCACCTAAGGTTTATAATAGAACATTTTCCTAATTTAGAAAGAGTCATTTGCCCCAGTCCCTTACCCTTGGTCCATTTTCTCTTCCCCCCTAATGTACTTGGCATTTTCTTTGTAATTTTTCATTTTTAGATAGATTTTACTT
Source organism: Akebia trifoliata (assembly GCF_017979445.1). Lineage (NCBI taxonomy): Eukaryota > Viridiplantae > Streptophyta > Magnoliopsida > Ranunculales > Lardizabalaceae > Akebia > Akebia trifoliata. Next base: position 26,520,982 of record NC_141377.1, read on the forward strand.
CAACAATTCTCTGTAATTTTCTCAAAATAGGAAATACTATAAATTGGCTATTATATGAATACAATTGTTAGTTTCACGACTTCTCATTATGTCCTTGCAATGATCATAGGCTAGACTCCCCCTATTAGTGAAAGGAGGAAGCCTACGAGCAAACTTTTAGTTCTGTGTTTATATTTTTTTATCCTTCTATGTTCTTTATGATTATAGGATTTCCTTCAAGGATTTATTCAACTCTAATGGATCAAAGCTTTAGATGAATCTCTACATCTCTTATGCTTGACTTAGATGTTTTTTGCTTAGATAAGATCAAGATAAAACATATTTAATTTAGATAATTAGTAGTAGGGACTTCACACATTAGTGAGTAAAGGAGTCCTAACTATGGTATTATTTCAAGTTTTAGGTTATATCTTCCAACTCAAGGAGCTCATCAAACCTTAGGGGTTGAGTGCAAAGAAAGACAAAACTTAGATGTAGTTTTATTTTTTAATCCTAGGCTACTCTAATCACTAATGACTTTATTATCTTGTTTCTTAGTATAAATTCCCTTTTTATTACTTTATTTTCCAGTAACATTTACTATCCATTTTCGTTTCATAAAAATTCAAAAATAGATTTTAAAATTGTAATTTAGATTAACTTCATTTTGCTTAGCTTGATTACAAACCCCTTTCCCTTGGGTTCGATTCGTTACTTGCCATAAGTTAAGAAGAGTATAAATATATTAATTTCTAATAGAAGTAACGACCATACCAGTTTGTCTACTCGGACTCACTTAGATCGATGCTTCCACCGATATGTAAGTATTGTCCCATTTTTTTTTATCTTTCTTCACTCTCATTTATTTATTTATTTTTTTTGTTTTTTGTTTTCTTTAGCTATTCATTTCTTTTTTTCAAATCATCAATCTTCGAGTATTCGAGGTAACACATTCTGTTTCTACTCATCCGTATTTTGTTGCAACTCACCTTCTCAACTTTTAGAGGATGGTTTTCCCATGCTACATTAGAGAGCTTTCCTATGTGCTCTACCTGGGAGAACGACTTTCATTTCAGTGCCATGGAGAAGCTCGTATTCCTCATAATCCTTTACTTATTTTGAGATTTGGAGCTATCAATGGGAGCATGCTTACAAATTTAGAGAGCATTCCTGGGGAGCGATTGATTCTTCTTGGAAACTATGACGAGTGGTTCCAAGAGGTATTTATTGGGTTTCTGCTTCCTCCAGTTGGTATATTGTGTTATTTATAGATCATTCCTCTTAATTAGGGTTTCCCCTTCTAACGGGAGGTAATCCCGGAGAATCCCCTAGTTCTTAGGATCCTAAATAGAATGGGGATCTTAGGGATTGGATATGCTATAATAGGGAGATCTCCTCTAAGATATCTGGGTTTGTCGTGCGTACATCAAGATTACGGATATTTTTTGACCGGGTCTATCCTGCTTAGTGGACCAGGTCTGGTTCAGTGTTATGTTACCCTTCTAACCAAGCCAGGTACTCTCTACCTTGGCCTACCCTTCTATTGGGTAGCGTCTCGTATACTGGTCTACACATGGTACCATTTAATTAACTTGGGCACGCTTACGGTCTAGATAACTATGTAGTTATTTCCCTCTACATATACCAAATATACAAGTACATTTTTACCCTATAACATAAAGCCCCCCTCAGTGTTAGTCCACTAGAATGAATCTCAAAGGCTAGTATCAAAAGTAAAAATTTTCATGGAATCATCTTCGTTGCATAAATCAAGTTTCCTTGGACTAGCCAACCTTCTTTGTGTCTTCCCAAATAGATTGACAAGTTCCATTGAGTCCATTTTAGCTTATAACACTTTGGTCAATGAGGTCTAGAGTGATCAAAAAATTCTCAAAACATGTTCCAACATTGGTTTCCAAGCTTTCTTGTTGCATTTTTGGGTTTTGTGCTTGGAAGTCAACTTTGGGACTTCAACAACAATTGGTCAGGTCTAGATGAGGACAAAACGCTGATACAATTCCTTACCAATGATGGATATCCTTATTTAATACTAACGAACCCTCTTGATTATGAATTAGCCTCCAAGGATCGGTACACTTACAAACATTAGAAAGGTTGGCATACTCATTGATTTTTTCTTTTTGTATCCTAGACTCTAGAATGGCAAGGCTATGCCTAAGGGTTATAGGTAGGATACAAAGTTTACTCACCTTAAAACCTCCATGCAAGCCGAAACAAGCATTTCATAGGTTGGTAGTGAGATGGATGTTTTCGTCTCCATGTCTCAAAGTCATAGAACTCAGGGCGTAAGGTTATTTATATTAGGTGCTCGTTTGTGCACTTGCAATCACAAAGAGATGTGCCAATTTTACAACATTCATCAAATAAAAAATAGCCCCCAAGAGTTACAAGCATTCCCAGAAAGAAAGAAAACAAATGAATTAACTTGCTTCTAACTTTCACAAATGGCCAAGAAAAATTGGTTTAAATCCTTTGCATCCTCAATGGAGTCGCCAAGTTGTAGATATATAAGGTTGAATGGGTTTTGACCTCATGTACTTGGGTTTAGGAGTTGCCACTATTCAAAGAGTTAAGGTATCAATGGACATCATGAAAGAAGATTTTGAAATCTAATTTTTAACCAAGTAGTAACTCAAATCTGATCTAACCATAGAAGTTAAGGGAAATGAGAGACAAAGAAGGTGTTGGGTACCTTGTCTTACCCACCAAGTTGGTGGTTACCAAAGATTGATCATAAGTGAAGCAGAAATCTAATTTTTAATTTTTAATCTATAAGAGTTTAGGAAGATAGCAAGTATTTACAAATAATTAGAGATAGGGTAAGTTCCACAACTTGCAATTGAGTTCAATGAGCAAGATAGAAATGAAATTTCATTCTTGCTGGAATTTTTTATGAGCTTGGGATTTGAGTGTAAATCTAAATAGATTTCACTCTTTTGGTCCTCATCTAGCATACTCATATGTACTCACTTTGGAGTATATTTTTATTGGTTAAGTTCTAGGGACATGTCCATAGGTTGGACACATCTATGAGGGAACTTTCACCATGGACATAAAAATGTGTCCTTTAGGGACTATTTTTGTTGACTTAGAGTTGTAAATACAAATCTAGGTAGATCTACACTTTTGACTCATAATCTTTTGAAAATAAAAAAGAAAGTGGTGTGTGTGTATTGCATGTATGCATATAATATTCCATAAAGGAACTTATTCATGGAGATTGTTTCATATTATGAAGGTTTACTCTCTACCTCCTTATGTCATTTAAAAGAAACCAAGCTTAGACAGAATTTTGGGACTCAAACTTACATCTCTCTGTCTTGGATGGATGCTTTATTTATAGGATCAAAGGAGACCCTTGGTGACATAAGTGTCAAAATCTCTTAATTTTAAAATATTATCAAGAAAACCTCTATGAATGACTTTAAATACCCTCAATCAACTTGTATTTGATGATCTTTGCACCTTCTTGAGTCATGCCAATCATGGTTGTCAAAAGGTAGATGTATAATAGCTCACAAGGTTCTAGAGAATTCTACAGGGAGAGTAGAAGTGTTCAAGGTCCATGTCCTTTGAATTTAGTTAAAATCTAAAGAATGTAGGAATAATGACATATAATTTGCAATAGAGAGTTGTTGCTTGTTAGTCAATTGTATGGAATAGGCTTTCAACAACTTGGGGGTGGAAAGGTAAAAATTCTCAAGTTTCTAGTGAATTCCTAAAGATGAGCAACAGGTCAAGGACCTTTGAATTTGGTCAATTTGCAAATATTTTAGGAGGAAATGCCTCGAGTTAAGAATGAAGGTGATGTGTTTAAAGGTAAATTAACCTAATTGAGTCTCAAATTAAAGGCAACATGGTAATTGAATCTTTGTGGGAACTAAAGATGACTAAGAGTCAGGACTAGAAGATTAAGGGATTTCCTTGGAAGCCAAGGTAAGTTGTAAAATTAGAGAAAGCTTAATGCATAAGCAAAGCTGGAAATTAGTTGGCTTGTATAAAGGAATAAGCAATTAAGGAAGGGTTTAAGATGTAATTTTCTTTAGCAAATCTAAAGCACTCAAGAGCACTCATTCCAAGCACAACTGTCTAGTCAAATATAGACTTAGGTGAGTAAAGGTTAGAGTAATTTTATGAGGGACATTAGGCAAGTGAAGGCCAAAATTTCTGTCTGGGCTTGAAGTGCGTCCCCCTTGATCAATCAAAATTTTTTGATAATACCATTTTTCACTGGATTTTGCTGAGCTCTCAAGCTTTGTTTGATTAAATTGGGGTGTCTACATCTCTTTTCAAGAGATTTAGAGTGCATCTCTTCAAGAGAGCTTCATATCTTCTTTGCAATATTAAGAAGTTTGAAATTAGAGACCATAGATGTTTCCATTCTCAACCAAAGCCATTTCATAATTAACGAGTTCTCATTTCACCAATCTTCACAATTCTTTGAATCCTCAAGAGTAGGATCCTCAACAAGGTATTTTACTTTCTTATTGGCATGTAAAAACTTTGATAGCATGAGATCAAAAGTGATCTGTTAGATCTGATAATCATAGGAATTTGTTCATCTACAAAAGTAGGCATTGAAAGAAAAGGCAAAAAAAGAACACTGTAGCACACCAGAGAATAACCAAACATGTAAAGTGGAACGATAGGTGTAGAAAATAACTATGAATAAATTGATTTGATTTATGATTTGTGAGAAAATCAAAAACCCAAAAATTGTCAAAAACGATCAAAAATCACCAAACACACTCTGTAGCACATCGGGGACCAGCTTAGTAAGTAGAATAGGAGCAATAAATGGAGAAAATACCTATGAATGGAATAGCAATTAAAGGTAGGGAATAGATCTGATTTTTTATTTGTGAGAAAATAAAAATCTAAAAAATTGCCCTAAAACAACCTAAAGCACCAAATACGATAGAACAACCCTGTAGTTCCATCCACTTGATCACGCAGTCCCAAAAAACATCCACAACAACTTACAACCGTGAACAAGAACCCTAGATAGATATCTAGGGTTTCACTTGCACCACAACAAGGGATTGAAACTCTTTCTTACCACAAAACTGTTGAGATTAGGGTAAATTGTGAAGATAACATAAAAAAGGAAAAAAGCTCTAATACCAAGTTGAATAAAAAAACTCAACTAATCAACATAATTAATGTAAACAAGAGGGAGAAGAGAGAGAGAGAGAGAGATGAACTTGAATGGTTTGGCATCTACTTAACCTTTGTTTATACATAATGTAAAGTTATTTGGGATCTACCTACTTAAGTAGTGGCCCAAAATTACATAAATAAGATAAATAAATAAAAAAGACTCTTAACACATACAAATAACTAAGAAGTATAAAACCTTTGGGAATGATGATGACTCCCATTATTGTTAAAGAATTGGAGATTAGACCATATGAGTGAACGGGGAATGAAAGTATTACCAAAAATGATGAAGTTTAATGAAAAAGAATTTTGTGAATGCTGTGTTTGGAAAATAACTTATACAAAATAAGAATAAGAAATGTTGATTAGTTATATAGAAATTCTCTTGCCACATTAACTTTTACTTAAAACACACCAATCTTTTGAAATTAAGGAGTTGTTCACCTATGGATTGGTTTGTTATAAGTAAAAGTTGGAGTGTTAGTAGCAGCTCTCTAATTATATCTAGTATTAAAAATATTTTAAATAATAATTAGATATTTTAACATATCGAGTTGAATCATGAGTCATCCTTGTGCATTCGAATGGGATATTCAAGTTTTCAAAATACATATAAGTTATAAATGATCCATGGAAGGAATACTTATATTTTTATTTTTAGTTATGTCTACGTACAATCCTTCTCACTTGATTAAATTGACTTTATGTCTAGAAAATCCTTTTACATCACATTGATTAGAGAGTGGAATCTCTTGGTCAAGTGGTGTCTTTTCCTTTGGAACGAAGTTCTCTTTTTCTAACAAAATTTCATATAAATAAATGAAAGCTACCTTGTGGTCCAAATTGGTCCAAGACTACATATGTGGCTAAGAAATGTACATAATATTTTATTAAAAATAATGAACCATTAGGCTGACTTTTGGTTTCACCGCCCATCCAATCCCCCACCAAGGATGCCAACCAAAAGCTCTTATGGATAAATGAACCAAAAAAGAGAAAAATGTGTCGCACTCTTGGGATCGATATCTTGAATGTAGGTCATAACATCCTCACTTTGTACACATTCCAAAATTAAGGGTCATTGAACAATTTTGATACTTTGGGTGTGGGAGTAGAATATATATATGGGTGGCCATTCGGAGGCCCTAAAGAGAGTCAAACATTGTGCCAAACATTTTTCAAAACATAGGTTAGAAGTTCCGGAGTTGCTGATTTTTTGTGAGGATGATCTCTATGATTAGGTGATCATCCTCATAAAAAATAAGTCCATTCTGAAACTTCTAACTCTATCAAAAGTGATTTAAAAAAATCAGATGATTCACGATTCTTCAACTTGTAAATTAGGGTTACAACTTTGGAATGAGCTGATTTTTCGTGAGGATGATCTTTTCATCATAGAGATCATCCTCACAAAAAATCAGCCCATTCCAAAACTTCTAACCCATGTTTTGAAAAATGTTTGGCTCTCTTTAGGGTCTCTGAACGCTCCCCTATATATATATTGGGTCAGGACCCGTAGACACATAAAATTACAATGTGTTTTGTCTTATATGGGAAAAAAGGTTTGGAATGGGCTGATTTTTTGTGAGAATGATTTCTATAGTGAGGGGATCATCCTTGCAAAAAATCAACCCATTCAAAAACTTCTAAACCCCTCAAAAGTGGTTTACAAAAAATGAATGGTCCAAAATTCTTCAACTTGTAACCATGGGGCTAGAAGTTTCAGAATGGGTTGATTTTTGGTGAGAATGATCCCCTTACCATAGAGATCATCTTTAAATATAAAAAAATCAGCCCATTCCAAAAAAAATTTTGCCCATCTAAGTCAAAACACGTTGTAGCTTTATGTGTGTAGGGATCTTAACCCTTTTTTTTTTTTTTTTGGGCTTTGGCGGGCTGTACGTATCAACCACCATATCACATGTTCAACATTTAAATGTAACCACTTTTATGTGGAGGCATATAGAGATTTGAAGGTGTGACCTGGGGAGAAAATTCGACAGCCTTTACCATCTCAAGTAACCCTTAATGGTATGAGAGTAGAATATAATAACACTAATTCATACTGATTTCCAACTCCAATGTTCATCCCAATTCATAATTAACACCACATCCTAGGTATAACTTGATTTTCAGCATATTGAACCCTAGCGAAAATTGTAAAGCAATAGAATGAGCAATTCCAAAAGGATGAAAGGGAGAGATTGCAAAAAAGAAGAGGTGAAGAAACTGATTCCAACCCCTTATTGGGTATTAGCTATATTTGAATAGCATAATTCCTAACTCTTAGGATTATAAGAGAGTAAAATCCACCACGAAACTAAGGGGGTGTTTTGGATCGGATTGTAGATCCTAGTCTTAATTCTAATTATGGCTTGTTGAAATTAGATTATAGAAACTAATTTCTAGAATCCAAAATCCTATTTGGTTAACTTTGTTTCTAAAAACTTATCTTGTGGAAAAAAATTACCCAATTACACATTTTGAGATTGAAACTGTGAGTAAAAATACATGTCATGGAGATTGGAGATGATGGATTTTTGAGAGAAAAATCAAAGATTTTTTTTAATGAGTTGAAAAAGATGACATTTAGGCCATTTTATATTAGTTTTCAAGTGAATTGTATGTTTAGCAACATTTTAAGATTAAGATAATCAAAAAAAATTATGATGATTTTGTATTTTTATTTTAAAAATTATTATTATTATTATTTTGTTGATGTTGTTATAAAAAACTATAATTATATATTAATATTAGTTATTAGTATTATGATTGTTGCATTTGTTATTATTACTATTAATTATAATTGCAATTATAATTGTAATTATATTGATATTATTATTATTAGTTATTTTTGTTATTAATTATATTATTATATTATTAATATCATTCCTATTAAAATAATAAATTATTATTATTATTATTATTCTTATGGAGAGCGTTCGACTGACAATCTTAGGACGATAAAGCTGGTTGAAAAAATTTGTCCTATATGGCTTAAATTTTTTGGATTCGATTGATGTTTTGTGAGAATATTCTCTATGGTGAGGAGATCATCCTCACAAAAGATCAGCCCAATCTGAGACTTCTAACCCCATCAAAAGTGATTTACAATAAAATCAATAGTCCACAATTCTTCAACTTTTTAAACCACTTTTGATAGGGTTAGAAGTTTCAGATTGGGTTGATATTCTGTGAAGATGATCTCCTCATCATAGAGATTATCCTCACAAACAATTAGCCCAATCTGAAATTTTTAAGTCATATACGACAAATTTTGTAATCCAATACTACCCTATTATTATTATTATTATTATTATTATTATTATTATTATTATTATGATAACAATGGTTAATAATATTATTATTGTTGCAAGATGTATTTTAATATTGTCATAAGTTGATAGTTTATGAGAATCAGGAGAAACAACTTGAGAAATGTTTCCAATTCTCCATAATTTTGGTTCTTGATTATGAAAAATCAAGTAAATAAACCAAATGATGCATCAAATTCTAGAATCAGATTATGAGCCAAAATCAGGTTCTAGAATCCGAACCGAACACCTCCTAAGGTTTCAAGTTAAGGATTCTAATCATGGAATAGAAATCTCATATTGTAATATCTTTCTCATATTTAATGAATTGCTTTCATCTCATTATCATGGATTTATTTTCTATAGCAAGTGAGATTTGAGGTTAGTAATTAATAGGTGAAGGCGGGCCAGGTTTTGAAGTCAGGTCAAGTTCTCAACGCTCATATATAGACCTTTGTGTGTGTGAGAGAGAGAGATTGTTCTTATATGTAAAATCCATATACTACCAAGTGAAGTGATAAGAAACTACAAATACACCAGGTGAGGAAAGTTAAGCCCCTATCTCTTTGAAAAGTAATATACCACTACGTATTCATGATTTGGCATATGTTGCCTATTCTGTGATGGATTTCACTTTAGTGCCCTTCTTTTTATGCCTCAAGGTTGTCCCTTTCGATATTTGAATCCAAAAAAGGTCTTGGCTCTTTAACGATTTGATACTATCCTAAAAACCCATTAAAAGACCCACTAAAAGGGACTATGTGATTATTGAAGGTAGAGTTAAGCAATTATTTCTTGGGATCATTGTAGGTATCAAAAATTTTAAAATGACCTTGCAACTTTATAAATTATCATAAAATCCCTAAAATTAAATTTGGGCATATACATTTTAATTAGGACTCATTGATTGAGACGGACCTCATATGGTTTGGGTTTGGGCTATCGCAGATATAACCCATGATCTAAAACAAAGTTAAATTGTAGATACGTGATTCTCAATTACAAGTACCACTTCTACTAAGGTTTGGAGTCACCACTATTCATTTTGTAAGAGGGTGTGAATGGTCTCCCGATATACATTTTTGAAAAATTACCATTTTTAGCGTTTAGTGACACTCAATGGATAAGGTACCAATTAACTTTGAGATCGGGATAAGTGGCTCGAGTGCAAAAAATGGAAGGTGCTAGGTACCTTTTTCTCGCCATTAAGTGGTGGTAATCTCAACTCAACTTGGTCATTTTTGAATGAAAATAAAAAATAAAAATAAAGTGTCACGTGTTGATAACTTGTACCTTAAGTAGGGATTTATTTTTGACTTGACTATAGAATCATCCCATTGAAGGAGATGATCCTTATAAATCCTTAGCCTTGGGAGTAATACATTTTGAAAAGTGTTGGCTTTGGTTACGAGTCCATTCTCATGAGTCGAGAAGAATCCGAATGCCGAGTGCCTTAAAACAATTTGAAGGATTAAATCGATTTTATTTTGAAAGTGGTTATAATACCTATACTTTCAACCGAACCGACGTCTTATATACTGGAGATAAGAGAGGGGGAGCATTACTTCTTAGAAGCTTTCTAGTAATAAAAATTAAATAGAGGAGGGGGATAGTAGAATAAGGATATGGAGATTGTAGAGAGAGAGGGGGGGTGTTCCTTTTGACCCACCTTGAAGTCTTAGCTTTTCTTCTTTTCCTTCATTCCTTCTTTTTCTTTTATGTCTTCTTGAGTTCTTAGTAATTTATGAGAATGTAATTATTTTATGTAAATTGAGAGAGTAGAAAAAAAGATGAATAGAGATTTAGATTGAGTATAGAATTTTTTTAGTCTAAGACTTGGGTCCCAATTTGGAAGGTGAAGGTATTTATAGGTGTTGGGAGGTTTATTGTAGTGATATAATGAGATGAATGAATGAAAGAGTAAAGAATGGCATGGGTTTTGAAGGTGGGGATATGAAATTTAGAGTTGGGATGAAGGTAGTTATGTAATGAGGGTAAATGGGTAATTTTTGATCCAAATGGTTTGGATCCTACCCAAACTATTTGGGTGGAGTGTTTGGTGAGGTGAGATGATGGGTATTTAATTTAAGAGAATGAAGGTGTAAGGGAGTGGTTTGTTGGTTGAGTGTTAGGTTGGTTGAAGATGTAAGGTGTTTAGATTAGGAGAATGAGTTGTGTAAGGAATTGATTGATTGGATTTTAGGAGAGTTAAGGGGATGATGACATGTGTCAAAAAGGATGGGGAGGTGAGGTGATTAGATGAGTTGATTGGAGAGAAGGAGTATTAGATTGGAGATGATGGGTATAGGTTTGGTTTGTAGAAATGGATTTGTAAGTGATGATGGGGATAGATTAAAGAAGGGTATGGGTTGAGATGGGGGTAGATATTTTGTTTAGAGAAGGGATGATGTGGTAGGCTAGGAAAGGATACGGGTTGAGATGATTTTTAGAAAGAGATGATGTGGGTAGATGGATTGTTAGATAAAGGTGATAGGGATAGGTAATTAGATGAGGGAGGTGAGATGGGGTGATGACATGTGTCCCCTTTGATGATCAAATGGTGATTGGTTGATGTGGATAGCGGTTTATGGGTTATGGATTATGAATTTGATATGGAATTGGATAATAATTTTTGAGCTTTAGTGGGTTGGGCTTGAGATTTTGTGAAGGTTGTACGTTATTTGGGATTGGATAGGATTTATTTAGGATGGGTTTTTATGGATGGGTGTGTTTTAGGGTTTAGGTGGTGTGGGATTAAGTTTAGGTTAAATTGAATGAGGTGAGAAATGCATTTTTGTGAGTTGAGGGTTCGTAGGCCCTAAATGGACTTGTGGTAATCTGATTTCGAGGGTGGAGCGGTGAAAATAGAGGTGTGGGGTAGGCCAAGTCCTTTGGTAGATCTATTAGACCCTTAGGGTGTCTTAAGAATCTTCAAATCGATCAAAAATGCCGTGTTCCAACGAATTGGGTTTTTTAGGCCCGTTGGCAAGTTATTTAGAAAATCTAATTTTTTGGGCTCTTTCGAGTAGGGAGCACATTCAAATTGGGGTGTCTACAGCTACCCTTCTTTGTAGGAATTGCGTGCAAAGAACTATAAAGAATAGACTAAACCTCTATTTGTACGGGCCAGAAAACTTTCGTAAAAACACGATTTTGAATTATCGATTCCATTAATGACTTTTGTAGAAAATGGCTCCTCAAGCACAGGGTTTGACAGAGTTTTACCTTATTACTTCATTGATCTCGATGACACAAAGCTTGTGTGAGACCACGAATTTGATGAAATTTTGACAAGTTTTGAAATTCGGATGTTTCTTCGATCATGCTTTGACAAATCGGAGTTGATTGCAACTTGAAAGGCTTTTTGAAATTCTTTTTATTTTTGAGTGATTTCTTAATTTTTGATTTTTATTTGATTTTTTTATTTATTTTTTTATTTTTTTTTTATTGACTGATCCGTACATAAAGCAAGGATAGCTTTTGGCTTCGTTTCATCCATTCTTGAAGAACGGATATCATATTATTTATTTCATCCATGGTTGGAGCACATATGCAATGAAATTTTCTTTATCCATGCTGGTAACACGGACTAGTATGATTTTTGAATGCTTAAGGCCTACGCGCCTCTTCCCTTTCTCACTTTCTCTCTTCTCTTATTTTCTCCGATTTCTTTCTCTGATTTTTGGCGATTTCTCTCCCTTTTCTTGATTTCTCTCTCCTTTTTTATTCTCTTCTTAACTTCTTGTGTTTGTGGAGATCAACTTCATTGTCGAGGTGACTAGGGATTGTCCAGAGCATCGAGGTGAGTTGTTTATTTGTTCATTTATTTTATTTTATTTTATTTGAAATTTTCTCTTTGATTTCTTATTTTTCTGGTCTAGACTTTGGGCAATTTAGGGGTATTTTGACATTTTTGATATTTGCAATCAATTAAGGTAAGTTCCCTTCATTTCGATTTCTTTTGCTTGCCTTCCTTCTTTTGAAATGCTGTTATGAGGACACTTGACAATATGATTCTTTTTTGTGCTTATTTTTTGTTTATTTTTTTTTTTATCTATTTTTTTTGTTTTGGAGTGCTGTCGTGATTGGAAAACAACCTTGAATTGTTCTCTCCCATTATTTATTTGTTGTTATTTTCTGTTGCTTTTGTTTTGTTATTTGATTGGATATCGATATTTTGATTGTGATGTGGATTTGGTTTATGAAATTTGGAGCGCAGTAGGGGTGGATGGGAATTTCCCAGGATGTTTGGGAATTTGGTAAGGTGATAAAGGGCCTACACATGATTTTTGACGGATTGTTGGATGATGATTGGGGAATGATGGTGACCTTTTAAAGTGAATTGACGCTATTTTGGACTGTTGTAGAGTCGTTGGGGTTTTAAGACCATGGGTTAGGGTAGTGATGAGGTTTTGGGGGGTTAGATAGCAAGGTTTGGGGCTACTATACTTGAGTGGTGTAGAGGTTGAATGAGTACATCATTGGTGTCAGGATGGTTGTAACTATTGTGAGTGGTTGGGGATTGTCTTGGGTGAGAAATTAAGGTAGTTAGGGATGATTTTGGGCGAGAAGTAGGGGTATTTTAGGGGTGGTTAGAGGATTTTTATGGAGGGATTTGAGGTAGTTAGGGACTATTTTTGGGCAAGAAGATAGGTGGTTAGGAACTATTTTGGGGCAAGAAGATAACGTGGTTTGGGACTGTTTTTGGGGCGAGAAGATAGGGTGGTTGGGGATTGTTTTTGGGCAATTCATTGGATTATTTGGAGCAAGAAGTTGGAGTTGTTAGGAAGTGGATTTGGGTGAGAAGTTTGGATTGTTTGGGGATTGGGTTAGGTGAGGAGTTGGGACTATTTGGGGGATTTTTGTAGAGGGATTTGTGGCGGTTAGGGGATTGTTTTAGTAGGAATTAGGGATGGTTTAGGGGTGGGAATTGGCTTTTTAGGCATTGTTTTGGAGTGGAAATACAGGATGGTCCAGGAATTGGATTAGGCAAGAAATGAGATTGTTTATATGTGGATATTGGTGAAAGGATAGGTGGGAAATTGTGGTAGCTTAAGGCCTGTTTGGGAGTGAGAAAGGGGTTATTTAGGGACTGTTTAGGAGTAAGCAAGGACTGTTTGGGAGTGAGAATGGGGGCTATTTAGGGATTATTTAGAGTGGGCATTAGGGGTGGTTTGGGGTAATTTTGAGTGGGAATTAGTGGTGGTTTAGGAACTAGATTAGGCGAGAAATGGGCCTAGTTTGGGAACTATTTTAGTTGGAATTGGGAACTATTTGGGAATGGTTTTAGGGAGAATTGGGAACTATTTTAGTGGGAATTGGGGACTGTTTGGGAACGATTTTTTGGATGAGAAATTGGGGACTACTTGGGGATGGTTTTAGTGGGAATTGGGGACTGTTCGGGAGTGGTTTTAGTGAGAACTGGGGATTATTTGGGAATGGTTTTTTGGGGATGGTTTAGGGGATTGTTTTGTTTTTCCTTGCAATGCGCATTGAAGAGCAGGTTGCTCGCATAGAGGCATAGGTTGCCCGTATCCAGGAGCAAGAGTTGGAGATGGCCCTGCGGGAGTCTCGTCTTCAAGCTGAGATAGTACGTTGTCTTCCTTTTTTTTCTATGTAGATCGTAGTTCATTTATCTCCTATTTTGATTAGTTCTCTTGTGATCTTTTCAGGATTATCATCGACGTCGAGACGGAACGAGCACCTCTGCACACCCTTTGACACATTCCGGAGTAAGAATTTGCATTGCAATTGTTTATTTCCATGTATATCATATATGTATCTACTTGTTTTCTAACTTTGCTTTGTTTTTTTTTTTCAGGCTTCCCCTTCCACTGAACCCTCTGTCCTAGGTGTTGATCTCACTAGGACTACAAAGCAGGATGTAGCCCTGGACGCGGAGCTTTTCTTCACGGATTCTGAGGGACGACTGCAGCTGTATGATCTACCTTCTTTCGGGGTGTTTGGCTCTAGCGCAGTGGATGGATCTTCTTCTATACCCGAGATGATGCTGGACCCCCTTCTATCTGATTTTTCTTTAAAGTACCTTGTAAGACATTTATTAGACACCTTGTATTAGTTTTAGGCCCATTATGTAAACATTGTAAACTTTCGTATATATATTTCCATGTTTATCATTTATCACATTTTTTGTTTCATTATGATCTTGTATGTGAATGATATGGGCCTCAATAGGCTTCCAAGGAGTGATATCAATTATTAGGGCCTTCATAGGCCCGTCAAGTGTTTGTGAGCCTGTGAGTGGGTAAAGGATGCGATTAGGGTCCAAAGGACCCTTCGAGTGTATTCTCGAGTGGAGTGAGTCGTTGGTAGGCTCAGAGGCCTTGTGGTGGGTGACTCGTATAGGTAATGTGATGTGAGTGCTTGAGCTTCGAAAAAGTCTCAATCTAAACACCATGATTATGGTGGGTCTTTAATGGATCTGATTTCGCATGTCCGATACATTTTTTACATTTTGAAAGTTTCATTTGCAAGTATTAAGTAAAATGACCCTGATTATTTCTCCATATGATTTTTTGGTCTCAAGATGTGTGACCATTGTTACAGTGCCTTGGGCCTCGTGGTTTTGAGAAAAAGGGGAATTCGATAGTTCAGGATCTCCAAAACTTTAAAACATTATGGTCCGTGTTTCAAGCACGGATAGCTGTTGTTGTACTTTTATCTGTGCTCCTAGTACGGATAAGTCAGCAGAAATTTGATTCATGTTTTGAGCACGGATAGGTTAATCTTGATTTCATCCGTACTTTAAGCACGGATAAGTTATCTTAAATTTAATCCGTACTTCGAGCATAGATAAGCCAACATTTTTTTTATCCGTGTTTGGACCACGGACCAACACGATTTCCTTCATCTTTTAAGCCTGTTATGCCCTAACATTCACAATTTCTTTGATTTTTTACTTCCCTTTGTGCATAATTTTGCTCTCTTTCTCCAAGGCTTCTTTTCAAGCTCCATGGAAGTACTTCCCACTCTTCCCAACTTGAAAAGGTATGGCATTGTTGATCCTTTCTTGGATAATTAGATAGAGTGTATGGATAATAATGAGAGGGCTCAATAATGTTTGAATAAGTTGGGGTTCACACTCTCCTTGCCAAAGATCCCATTGCAATGGACATTGACTGAGGCTATGTTGGGGTGTTAGGTTCCCAAACTCAATCTTTTCCGATTTGGCAAACATGAAATGACTCCCACCATTGAAGAGCTTGAAATATTATTGGGTCTCGAGATGTCGGGTGCCGTGGTTGTTCCACATTTACGTGATGGTTATCAAGGTGAGGCTTCCGACTTCTTAGGGATAAACTGTAAGTTTTTGAAGATTTGAGATGGTGGATCAATTTTGAAGGCCATGTCTAGATCTTTCTTGATTGAACGTCTTACATATCCCTCGAGGCCGTTGGTTCATTTTACTCACTTTGATGGTGGTGAGTAAACTCTTATTTTCGGGTGGCAGAGACATCATGGACCTTTCCCTCATTTTTATGATTCAACAAGTCCGAGAGGGACGTCGATTGGCCCCTATGCTTTTAAGTGAGATGTTTCAATCTCTCACAGCTTGTTCATCCGTTTATGATCAGATTTTTTGTAGATGGGCTCCACTCTTGTAGGTAAATTACAAACTTAGTACAAATTTTCAATTTAAATTTGCTGGTTTTCAAGAGTTTAAAAGGCTTCTCTTTTTGAAGCTTTGGTTTATGGATCACGTGGCCTCGATCGAAGAAGTTAACTGTCCATTTTTGTGTTAATGCCAATCTTGTGCTTATGATGTCGAGACGAGTCATTCCCTTGGCCTCGGGTGGCAAAGAGGAATGGTTCACTTTTATTTGTAACCTTGATGATGATGTAGTGGGATGGGTTGGTGCATTCCAACCCTGAGGGTCTCCGTGATTGCATTTGACGGGGCTCATTTTCTTATTTTGATTGGTCTTCACAGGATGACTCACTATGTACCACTTCGGGTTCTTCGATAATTTGGCTATGATCAAGGTGTACTTACTCTTGAGAATTTAGCGAGTTGATTGGTCCTTTAACATCTATACCTCTGAGTCAACTCGTGAAAGAATGGAGCCGAGTTGAGGTTTTGAGACGACCTGTCTTTACAGCACACATATTCCCGTCATACTTATATTAAATTCGAGAACTCATCTCTAGAAGACAATTGGTGTCAATAGTGTCCCGAGCACGTCTTGGTGCTTTATCCTTTTTTGATTATCAAGATCGAGTGCAGGAGTCCCAAACTGATTATCGTCGAATTCAGGTTATTTAGCTCAAATTTGATAAGAAAATGCAGAAAGAGATTGCTTGACTAACATCCAAACTTGCACGATCAAGATTTAGTAATAGTAGTAAAGTGGTTAGGATTCTAACCAAAGTTGTTGAGTTGAGGGACAGACTTTCCCAGAGCCCTCATTTTGACAATTTTGTAACATATTTCATAAGTCATGATGCTTCGGATGCTAAAAGAGTGATGATTAGCCAAGTTGCTCTGATCCGTGCTTTGGAAGAACGTCTTGACTCCATCTTTATTTCTTACTGCGATGTTTGACCGGTTGCGATGTTGTATTTCCGCTTCTTTGTATTTTTTTGAATGTATGCAAAATGTTGAAAGACTTATGCAAAGAAAATAGGTTTTATACTTACTTGGCTCAAGTATATCTATTGTTCTTAAAAACACAAGGATTTTATTAGATAAGTCTTAAATTTGTCGTCATTGACCAAAATAGTAGTTTTTTGAATTTTATGAAATGTCACTATCAAATGAGTATAATAAATTCAGATTTTGTAAAATCTTTGGTTGCGACGGTCTTGGTGTTTTTGCCAATCGTAGGGGATACGAGCATCAATCACTCTTTTGATTCCTTTAAAGTTATCCCCAGTACCCTGGCACTAGAAGACTATTTTCTGTTGAGGCCTCGGGATTTTGAATAGTTTTTGTCATTCACAGTTTATACTCTTGTGGGCCAGGACTTTTTATTTATTTATTTTTATTTTTTTGTTTTGTTTGTCATTGTTGCCCCTGGCGCTAGTTACGAATTTCACCAAACTCAATAACTATTACACACCAATTTGTGTGGTGCTGACATTCTATTACGCTGAATGTGTGGATCCAATATTTCATCAGCATTATCATAATCCTTATATGAGATCTTGATTCTTTAGGACGTAAGTGCTTGGATCTATCTATTACTCAATTAGAACCATAATAGTTTGCCTTTCGGGTTTTCATCGTATCTGTTGTTTTGATTTTTTCATAGTCTGATTCTTTTACTTATAGTGTCATTTCATATTTTCACTATGCCCTTTCAGACTATGCTTGTATTTTTTTGGATTTTTACATTATAAATCTTTCTCAGAGTCTCTGTGGCTTGGTGATTGAAGTTGAGCTGCGAGATCAACAACTCTACTCTTGTAGTGGCGTTCTTTCTTGAGTGATCGATCTAGATTCTCTTCTCAAGTTTTTCAACGACTTCTCGTGGCTCGATAACTCAAGTTGAGCCGCGACATCAACTAGTCTATGCTTTAAGACGCTATTTTTTTCGAATATCCGATTTGGATTCCCCTCTCGAGTCTTCCAACAACTAATAAGACTTGAGGTCCGGATCAAGTTACAAGATCATTGGTCCTGCCATCGTCATTGTGTTGCCCTAGAATATTTTCTGATCCGAAAATACTTTTAGTGATACAAAACGTTGGCTTAAGCTAATGGTTGTGGAAGAATACAAAAAAGTTAAGGTTTGGGTTTGTCTAGAATGGATTACACGTGGGGTTTGTCAATTTTTGTTTCGAAAAAGTGATCTATGTCTCCTCCCAACGTCTCTTGAACTTATTTAGGCTAGAAATTTGGGTCAAGCTCAAGATGAATTGTTTAAGTTTTTTATTTTTTTGATTTTTTTTATATTTTTAGCCGTTCATTATTTATCCTCATGAGGGCTAAGAGTACTTTGATGTTTTTGATTTTTTGTTCTTTATTTTTTTCTTCTTTTCTTTCCTCTTTTTTTTTGTTTTTGTTTTATAATGTTGACTTGCTCCAGTCTTAGGTTAAGAAATGAACGTGATGGCTCAAAAGAGCTGACTAAGGCTGGAATTTTTTGGATAGCAAAGATGGCATTTCGTCATCTCAAAATCAGGTTTTAGGTGTAATATTTCTTGATAGTGTCAGTATTGATCGGTTGAGGGAAGACTTCTTCATCTATCTCTATGAGATCAGAGCTCTTCCCGTCTTCATCTTTTGTACGATAAATAGTTCCTTGTAGTTTGGTCGAAACTTTTCTCTGACATCTTCTTGGATTGGCAGAATTTTTTTTCAAAATAAGGTCTCCTAGCGAGAAATCTCTATGCTTGACTTTTTTGTTGTAGGGGCGAGCTACTCGTCATTGATAGATCTTTCTATGGAAAATGATTGCAAGATGTTTTCCTTCAATCAGATTTAACTGGTCAAATCGAGCTTGAACCCATTGAGCTTCATCCAACTCTACTTCTTTCAAGATTCGGAGGGAGGGGATCATAACTTCTACAAGCAAAACTACTTCCATTCCGTATACTAGTGAGTAAGGCGTTGTCCCAGTCGAAGTCCTGAAATGAGATTCGATAGGCGTGAAGTGCAAAAGGCAACATGTCCTGCCAATCATTATATGTAACAGTTATCTTCCCGATAATTCTCTTAATGTTTTTGGTGGCTGCCTCGATGGCTCAGTTCATCATGGGTTTGTAGGGTTCTAAGTTGTGATAAGTAATTTGGAAGTCTTCGTACATCTTTATCATGTTCTTATTTTTGAAGTTTTTGGCATCGTTAGTTACTATTCCATTGGGAACCCATATCGACAGATGATGTTGTTCTTTACAAACTTCAAGACGTTGTTTTACGTGACATTGGCATAAGATACTGCTTCTACCCATTGGTGAAATAATCGATAGCAACTAGGATGAAACGATGCCCATTTGCAATTTTTGAGAAGATTTGTCTAATGACGTCCATGCCCCAGAGTGAAAAGGGCCAAGGGGTGGTCATATTATGTAATTCTAAACACGAAACGTTAATCTTATTAGCATAAATGGCATTTTCGAACATGTTGATAGCAGTCACTCTCCATTGTCATCCAGTAATATCTCATCCTCATGATCTTATTGACTAGCATATGACCATTCATGTGAGGTCCACAGACTCCATCATGTACAGTCTCGATCAATCGTTTTGCTTATGTTTCTGCCACGCATCGGAGCAAGACTTCGTGATATGATTTCTTATATAGAAATTTGTTATTTAAAAATAATTGGCCTGCCAATTTTTGAATGGTTCTTCGATCATTTGACGTTGCTTCTAATGGAAGGGTTCAATCTTCGAGGTATGCCTTGATGTCCGAGTACCATGATTTTTCTTCGGGTTCTTCTATTTCGACGGGAAGACAATAGGCTGGCTCATCTTGAATTTCAATCTCAATAGGATCGATGACTAGATCTTCTGAAATATTGATTATGTAAACAAGTGTAGCTAGTGCATCTACGAATTGATTTTTAGCTCTCAGCATGTATGTGAATGAAATCTTATTAAAACTAGAGCATTATTCTTCGAGATACTCATGGTAAGGAATCGATTTTTGCTTTCAAGTCTTTCATTTTCCAGTCGTTCTGATAGACTACTAGGCTTGAATCTCCGATTATGTCAATTTCATCTACCTCGAGATCTAATACTGCTTTCAACCCTATTGTGCATGCCTCATATTCAACCTCATTTTTAAAACATGGGAACTTTAATCTAATGGCGATTGGTATATGGGACCCATCCGGCTTGATCAAGACTGTCCTTATTCCATTCCCTTTCTGATTAGTTACTTTGTCAAAATACATTTTCCAGTCTAGTTCTTCACCATCATCCTCAATCTCAGTGAGTAATATGACTTTGTCGGGAAAGTTTGTCTTCAATGGCTTGTAATTGCACAACGAGTGCTAGGCTAAGTAGTCGGTAATGGCTTGTCCCTTAATGGCGCTTGAGTGACATAGGTGATGTCAACTCATATAACAATAGCTGTCATTTTGTAGTGCGGCCTGTTAACACTGGTTTCTCGAAAAGGTATTTCAAGGGGTTCATTTTGGCAATAGGCATAGTTAAGTAACTAAATAGATAATGGCGAAGTCATTAAGATTCCCAAACTAATGCACAACAAGTCTTTTCGAGTGTCGAATATTTCACTTCGTACTCAGTAAACTTCTTGCTGAGATAATAAATGGCTTGTTCCTTTCATCCCAATCATCGTGTTGTCCTAATACACATCCCATTGACATTTCTTACTCTGAGATATACATCAGCAGAGGTAGTCCTAGAGTAGAAGGAACTAATATTGGTGGATTGAGCAGATATTACTTGATCTTATTGAAAGTTTCCTGACAGTCCTTGTTCCATTTCTTCGACATGTCCTTTTTGAGTAGCTTGAAGACTAGCTCACAGATAGGCATGAGTTGAGCAGTAAACCGACTAATGTACTATATTCTCCCCGAGAAAATCCAATTTTTGCTTGATCGACTTGCTTCCATGAACGATTGGTAATTTGTGGACGACAAGATCTGTGTCTAACCCAAGCATATCACTATATGACCATGCAAAGACATCTTGATAATTCTGTAAAAGTTCGACCATTTCTTCTTTTTCTTGATGTGTTAGTAAGGCTCCGATTTTGACGATTTGTGGGTCCTCTTCGGTACCAAGGTTGATTGAATCTGTATCCTCAATGTTTGACTGAACACCTTACTCATGACGTTCTACCAAGTCTTTGATTTCTTTTGGTGAGTATTCCATTTCTTCCTCAAACTCTTCTTCAATTCCCATTAGGTCAAAGTTGAGCTCAAGATCAAAATCATACTCGTCCTTTTCAAACTTTTTTCTATCTAAGTACTCATTTAGTTGAGACAAATCCCTTGAAAACTTTTTGTTTATTTTTAGAAAATATCTATTTTTTTACAATTTTGAAAGGTTTTTTATTTTTTATTTTATTTTTGAAGAATATTTGATTTTTTGTTGCTTTTTGGATATCTGAAATAAGAATAACAATCATGAAAATTCATTAGTAAAGATAGGGAGCCCTCAAAACAGTCTTTCCTCGAGGACGAGGACTCGTTATGTTCCTTGAAAAAATTAGATATGTGTAAGGGCATTTTTTTTAAGCTACTGCAGCCTCAAAGGTTAATAAGAATTCTTCCCAGTTGTGCAAGACCTCACCTTTCTCTGATGGGGCGGATAAGGTGGGAATGTAGTTATATTGGTGGTTCAGAGATGACCATCACCTCCATTGGACTGCTGTTAGGGTCGGGCGTGGTCCCTCCCAAACTTGGTAAGATGATTATTGATGTCCAGTCGATACCAATGGAGAAAGGTGATTTATTCTTTTCACTTACAGTGACTTCCATATTTGCAGGTTCTCCCGTTGTTTTTTTTGTAGATTTTTGTTGGAATCCCCACTGAACAAGACGTCAATGCCTTCCACAAGGGAGGGTCAGGACTCAATAACTAATTCTTCTTAAATATGCTTGGGTTTGAAACTTATTATTCTCGACTTTCTGGTTGGCTTTGCTAGTAGTTGATCTGATAAGCTATCGGGTCTAGTTTGAGATTTTGAAAATTTGACATTGATATGAAGGACTCTGTCCAGATTCCAGACATTTGGTTCACGATTTTGTTTTCTAACTAACTGGAGTCTCTCTTTCTGTCATTCATATCTGATATATCCTTTTTTGTAGGCCTGAACCCCAAATCGAAATGAAGGGTATGTTTCTTTGCTACTACCAGGGTGGCTTTTCCTTTTTCTCCCAGTCTTAACCCTTGCCTGGATTGGTAACCTATTTTCTTCAAGACCCGGCCAATTATCAAATTTGCCCTTGATAATTCTACCATTATTTTTTTTCCTTCTCGACATAATTAACGGTAGCGAATTGGTAAGAATGGTACAGTGCCTTGTCCTTCGTAATTTCTATGTCTATGAAGGGAACATCCAGAGCTTTCCCAGTCGGGATCAAGTTTTTTGCTAAGACAGATATTATCCTCTGCCCTATGATAAATTTGACTCTCTGGTGTAAAGAAGAAGGTATTGTCTTTGCAATATGGATCCATAGCCTACCCAGCAGCAAGTTGAATGTCGTCGGTATTTCCATGACTTCGAATATTACCTCAAATGTACAAGGGCCTATAGTAATCGGTAAGTCCACATCTTTTACAGAATCCTTTCTTGAACTGTCAAAACCTCAAATAACCTTATTGTTTGGTTTGACATGTGATCAGTTGACGTTGAGATTGCAGAAGATTTCAAGAGGATAGACGTTGAGAGTTGAGTCATTGTCGATTAATACCCTGGCAACCATCATGTCCTTGCACATGACCATGATATTTAACGGTTCGACGTGCCCCCATTCTTCTAGTAAGAATTCACTTTCTGGGAAGACAATGGGATTGGGAGCCATGATCTAACCTACTATTTGCTCCAACTGTACCGAAGAAGTGGTCACAGGTACATGCAATTTTCTCAAGACTCTTAACAGTTCTTTTTTATATTCTTCTGATTTTTGTAGAAGACCCAGATTACTGATCTAAACTGGCTATTTGTCTAATTGGTCTAAATATTATGCTCACCCTTGCGAATATGCTTAATGAAATCTGTAGCCTCCTTATCCGACACTCTCACATTTTTCTCTTTTTTGTCATCCTCGTATATCTTGTCATTTCCATTTACTTTCATTTTATCTTCATCATCTGTTCCCTTTGCTATTTTTTTGTTTTTTTCTTGATGTTATTCCTTCTATCGGTACTTTCTAGCACCTCCTTACTTTTTTCATGTGACCAATGTCAGCCATCATCACTTTTTTCATTATCTCGACTCTGACAGATGTGATGATGGTTGTCTCATAGCTCTATGGGACTACTTGGTTAGAGCTATACGGGAATAGTTTTGGTGAAAATATGATTATTGGAGGTGGATCAAATTTTATGTTAACGATAAGGGGTGGAGGTTGTGATTTGGATGTTGTGGTGGAGGAATGAGCTACTTGAGGGGTTGATGAAGTATAAGGAATGACGAGTGATGGTCACGAGAATTGGATGTAAGGTATATGAATGGGGGTTGAGTCGTATTTTGAGGATTTGGCAATTTATAGGGTATAATGAGAGGTTGTAGGGTGGCAGAATTGGGGATTTGATAAGTAGATGGATGGTGAGATTGGTCATTCTTATTGGTAATCGAGAATCCTAAGGTGGCTTTGTCGTGTATTAAGTAATGGCATTAACTATTGATGTCTATAGTTCCTTTGTTAGGTGGATTCTAATCTTCAACCTGATAGAAGCTATTAAAGCTAATTGATTAAAGTCTAGTTCTTCGAGAATGACATTTATTGCATACCCGCTTCTCCCTCTATTGTGGGTAGGTAAGGGGTCCAGGTTGGTGGAGGCGTCGGAGCCGATAAGGTTGGTGGAACTTGTACTCTCAGTACTAGTACAAGGATGAAGAGGGGTCGGTTTGGTTGTACGTTGTTAATTTGCGTTTCTTCATTCTTCCTTCCCAAAGGTACTGGTTTTTTCTGATGAGGAACCCCTACTGCTGCCCCTAAGCTTGTGAAATCAAATATTAGATAGGTTCGGATCCCGTCCTCGATTCGATTGGTTACCTATACTAGGTTTAAAAAGGTGTTTGTAGAGTATCCCATCAGATGAGTATAGAAAGCATGCCCTAATGTTGAGATGAACGTGGTTGAAAGCGCCCTCGATCCGCGGGGTGCGCGGATCCATTTTTGACCCTTGAGGTTTGGGAGTCGCCACCTAGTTATTACGGTCTAGGAACTGATCAATGACTCTAAACAGATAAAAAAACCTAATCTAGAATCAAAAAAAGCTGAATTCGGGGATCATGTTACGGGGTTGGAAGGTATTAGGCACCAACCCCACCCGGCCAAAGCTGGTCTCTACTAACTTTCCAAATAAATTACATTGCTAAAAACCTAGATAATAATAAATAAATAAATAAAAGTTATACCTTTCCGATAGCAAATACTTTGTTCCCTAAGATCCGACAAAAATTACTCCTTGTACCGTACTCCTTGCTTGGTTCTGTCTCCGGATTTGATTCCTGATCTCCGAGGCAAGGTATCTCTACTTTCTTGGATCTGAATTCTTCAAGTTTGTTGTAGATTTTGAGATGTTTTTGGAAGGCTTTTAGGTGTTTCTTAGGCTAAAATCGAAGGAGGGATGTTAGGTAAGGAGTTGGGGCTCCAAAACTAGGGTTTATGGGAGGCTAGGGGGCTTTTAGACCTACTTCTCTTAGGGTTTATGATTTGATACGAAAATAAGGTGTGAGCACCCCTATTTATAGATTATTTTAGGGGTTGATTTTGATAGAGTTAGTGTTTAGTTAGAGTTCTTTTAATTAGAGTTGTGTCTTAGTTAGAATTGTTTTAGGTAGAATTGTGTTTTAATTAGAATTATTTTAGGTAGAATTATTTTTTAGTTAGAACTCTATTAGATAGAGTTATTTTTTAATTAGAACTCTATTATGATTTTGACTTTTGGTCTTATTTGATTGACTTTTAATATTTTGACTTTAGTCTTAATTGATTGACTTTTAATATTTTGACTTCAGTCTTGCTTAATTGACTTTAATTTTGACTTTAGTCTCACTTGATTAACTTTAATACCTTGACTTTAGTCTTGCTTGATTTACTTTTAATTTTTGGAGGCCCCTCCTCCATTATTTCTTTAATTCTTTGGACCCCCAAATAGAGGGGTCCTTAAAGAAATATCTCACGAACCCTCAACAATTTTACTTGAAAGCCCGATTGATCGATTTTTTAATTCAAAATTTTAAATTAATTTTATCAATGTTTCACTTTAATTATTTAATATTTTATTTATTAATTTCAAAAAAATTTATTATGAAAATTGTGAAATTATCGTTTTGCCCCCGGAGAGGACTTTTCACGTTTCAAGTTGATTTTTAATGTTCTAAGATGTTTTAGAATTGATTTTTCATAAGGAATTCAATGGAAATATTAGTTTGTGTCATTTATGAAATTTTTTGTGTGAAATGGTCATGAACTTTATGAGGGGCATTTTCGTAATTTTGTCAAATTCTGTTAAAATTGGTGAAATGATTTATTTAGTTCCGATTTGTTATTTTATGTGTTTGAATGGATTTTCCTAAGCGTAACGTAGGCTCTAGGGTTGTTTTGAGGTTAGGGGTATTTTGGTAATTTAATAATTTTTTAGTGATTTTTATCGTAAAACTTCTTTTTGGTCTGCAAGATGATGACTTCTATGTTTCTGGGGACGTATTTTCCTAGCGTAGCGTGGTTTCTAAGGTTTTGTCAATTCGAGATATCTCATCTGGATTCCTGAAACACATCCGGTAAAAAAATAAAGCAATGGAATACACATCCATCATTGGGAATCATTGCGATCGGGTTGACGAGTTGATTAATCAGGCGAGTGCAAAAATGGGGTGTCTACAGTGGTGTTCATTTCTTATTCAGTCATTGCAAGCCTTACTTGTGAAGTAGACTCTCCCCACCTCTAAGCGTACTCTTTTACCGTCTCCATTTGTTTTGGCATCATCTTAGCCATGTCATTCTGATCTAAACCCACATTTTTATTGAATCGATAATTGTGCTAGAACATTTCAGTCAAGTCCTGCCAATTCTTGATGAGTGTATGGTCCAATCCTAAGAACCATTTGAAGGTTGACCCAGTTAAGCTTCTTTAGAACAGCTGTACCAATTGCCTGTCATCCTCGCCATATTAGTATATGGACCAACAGTACAGCTTTAGATGTGACAGAGGACACCTACCCCATTGTATTTCTCGAATTCCAGATATTTGAACTTGACCGGTAGATGCGATTTTGGATAAAAATAGAAGTCCTTAAATCGAGTTCTACTCATGGTGTTGAGGCCTTTAATTCTCCTCATTTCTTCCTAGAAAAACTCGGTTTGTTTGGCCATTTTTTCATCTGTCAAACTCTTGGCTTCTGTGGCTTTATACTCACATTCGTCATCAAGAATGATCACATGAGAGGTCAATTCTGCTGAATATAGAGCGGGGGCCTTGGTTTCCCGGAACTGTGGGTGGCAAGGTGGTCTGTGGCCTTTGTGGAGGTTGTTCAGGAAGATCTTGATTTGATCCTAATGCGTGGTACTATACTGTCTAAGCATGTACGAAGTTAGTGTTAGCTAACACAACGCTCAACATCTTTTCTTGTCGTTCAATAGTTTTCAATAATACTGCGATCCTTGCATCAATATCCGATGTTTCGACCATTGCAAGTTGTGGCACTTCAAAAGTATTCATGGTGGTTGTTAAAGATCTGAGGAAATATGGTGGCTTCTCTAGCAGTTTATATTTCTTTCGTTTGGTCACCTATGGGTACAGAAGATCAAGAGTTACTATCTTATTTACAAAAAAAGAAAATGCATGATGTTTTATTAGGTCGGGTCAAGTTATTTATTATAAGGTAAATGAGTTTTAAATATAAAGGTTCTTCAGCGCAAAGCCGACATCAACACGGAGTTGGCATCATTACGAAGCTGGATTATGTTTTTTTGATAAAGTAGATTGCATTAGCTCGGGGCTAGCATCGACAAGGAGTTGGGTTGTTTTTTTTTCTAAATAATTACATTGGCACGGAGCTGGCATCAACATGAAGTTGGCATCAGCACGGAACTGGATTGCATATTTTTGGAAATAACTACATCAGCACGGAGCTAGCATCAACACGGGATTGGCATCAACACAGAGTTACCATCTGCACGGATATTTTTTTAAATAACTAAATCAGCACGGAGTTGGGTTGTATTTTTATTTAAGAATAATTACATCAGCACGAAGTTGGCATCAACACGAGGTTGGCATCAATGCAGAACTAGATTGTATTTTTTTAAGAATAATTACATCAGCACGAAGCTAGCATCAACACGGGATTGGCATCAATACAAAGTTGGGTTGCATATTTTTAAAGGATGGTTTCATTAACACGGAGCTGGCATCAGCACGGAATTGAATTAATTTTGAAAACAATCGATTACATCAGCACGTGGCTGGTTTCAACATGAAATTGGATTAATTTGAAAATAGTAGATTGCATCAGCACGTGACTGGTATCAACACGGAGTTGGAATAATTTTGAAAACAAGGGGTTACATCAGCACATGACTAGCATCAACATAGAGTTGGAAAACATTTTGTAAAATCAGATTTTTGCGAAATCAAGTTAGAAGAACACACATTTTTTTATTAACTTCAGTTCTTTGAAACCAAGGTCGGCCAATCAGATCCCCAGGGAAGAGGTGGCGCACAATACTTTTGCAAGGACACTCTTAAATCACCTCATTTCTATGAATAGACGTAGTTTATTCCCATCGTATCAACAGGGCAAGATCAAGCATTGATTTTGATAAAGAATTGCAATTGTTGCCTTTAAATCTTTTTTGTTAAAAATATATTTTATTGGAAAACGATTGAATTCATTTGAGTTGATTGGTCGATTTTTTACCTTGTTGAATCACATATGGATCATGGACTCGGTTCAGGTCAGAATTGGATTGTACATCTGGTTTGGATCGATTGTGGATCCGATTCAAAATGGATAGGGTTCATAGACCCGATTTGGATAGATATGGGTCTTCAACCCAGTTTGGATGGATACAGGTCGTGGACCTGGTTTGAAGTGGATATGGGTCGTGGACCTATTTTGAATGGATACGGGTCATGAACTCTTTTTGAAGGGATACAGGTCGTGGACCCGGTTTGGATGGATACGGATTATAGACCCGATTTAAATGGATACGAATTGTGAATCAGGTTTGAATGAATACGAGTCATGGACCAAGTTTAGAAAGATACGAATCGTGGACTCGATCCAGAGTTGGCATGGGTCGAACCACGAGATCGATTTGATTTGAGAAAATCCATACTTTTCTTTTGAAAATAGTTGGCAGGAGTCTTTAGGATATTAGAATGCGCTTGTCCCCGAGATTTGGGGTCAATTGGTTGGTAGAATAGCTCAAGGGGCCCGCTTGAGGCCCAAGGTCTCAACCTATCTCAATTTGGCTTATCGACAGGCAATTTGTTTTTTTATTTTTGTCTTTTTTTTTTGGAAATCATAGGTAGGAAGAGAATCATTTTGTTTAGTTTTCCAAAATTAAGGATTTCCCTTGAATGTTCCATTAACCTTCAAGCAAGTAAGGAGTCCCAACAAAAATCTGGCCTCTGCTCACAACAGATTCTAGATTCATACTAGTCCATGCTTGGAACACCCGTCCTTCAAGCATGGATAATGCACATAGTGTTCTGTTCGTGTTTCAAGTACGGATAAGCATGCATGTCTGGCCATCTGTGTTATGAGCATGGACCAGAAAGAAATCCAATTTATGGAATTTAGAGAAATTAGTTCCTTGGGTCTTTACTTTACATGTCCCTCACTAGTTGCTATTTTTCTTGTTACTAATTATTTTTTTTGCTTTCATCATGATGCAATATGCCTATTCCTCCCCCTCTTACTTAAAGGGGGGAAAAAGAAATCAGAGGTAAACCACTAGTAACCCATGATCTATACAAATGTGCTTTATTGGGCTTACAATTTGGGCTTCAAGACCCAAATGCACTAAACAAATACAACTTGACTTTGGGGGTCAATATAAACTTGAGAACTCGTGTCCTAGCTCATCTAATCGGGCACATGCTTGCGGCTAATAGGCGGGTCTATGGTTACCCGATCTTTAAACCTCGATGAATACCGGAGTACACACATCGTTGGTTGATGATCGAATTTGATGTGTTCATCCCCAACACATGAAATAATGATCTCAAGCCGTAAAACTACTAAACATCAAGACTAGATATATTGAGGGTGGGGTGGCTTGTACAATGGGCTATGCTCGCAAGTGCTTCTGCATTCTTTTCATTTATTCTTTTTTTTTGTCGACCCCTGTACAAGTATGCAATGAAGAAAACATGTAAATAAATATTATAACATGAATATGTAAGTAAAAAATAAAGAAAACACTGTATACACCTCAATTTGCACGAACTCGTTGGGAAAATCCAAATCTCCTCGAATTGATTCCGAGTTAGACTCAAGCCTCTCAATGGACCCACATTGCCATTTGGCATCATATTCATGCATACTTATTGCACCTCATATCATTCCATGCCCATACCTTGTCCCTAATCCACTTTAAACCTATGTCCATCACCCATATCCTAACCCAAATCCATAAATAAAGTCCATATCCCAAACCCAAAACCAAGTCCATATCCCAAGCCCAAACCAAAGTCCATATCCCAAACCCAAAACGAAGTCCATGTCCTAAGCCCAAAACCAAGTCTATATCCTAAGCCCAAACCCAAGCCCAACACCAAGCCCACTCCAAGTCCATTCTCTTACCCCTTCATAAGATGACACATGTTGATATCTCATAAGCCCCCAATACCCAATACATCATCTAATTGGAGAGTCAACTTCCTTTTTGTGAAAACTCAAGAATGCCCTTCTCAAAAAGTTTAGTCAAACCAAAAAGATACTTTGGTCTTTGGTAATAATTCATAAAATTGAGAGAATTTCCAATCATACCCTCAAAAGGTGGGAATCTTCAAATACATACATGGAGTTCTCCCATTAGTCCATTTCAAAATTATACTATCACCCTTGCTTTATGTGTTATTTACAAATGAACCAAGGTCCAATTTTCACCTACCACTTCACCTTTACACATGTCATTCTCCTATTCACCCTCCCAAAAGTACTTTTGTTCTCCCATTGGTCCATTTTAAAAATACACTTTCACCCTTGCTTTATGAGTTATTTACAAATGAACCAAGATCTACTTTTTACCTACCACTCCACCTTTATACATGTCACTCCCCTATTCATCCTCCCAAAAGTACTCTTATTTTCTCATCTCTATTTACCAAAAAACCAAAGATCAAAGAATGCTTTTAGGATTTCTTCACAAATGTCATCTTTACCCTCATACAAATGAAAAATCTAAAAAGAAATAACATAAATCCCATGTCCCTTTTCTTTATTTTTAGGGTTGGACCACTTTACCTACCACTCCACCGTGCTGACAAACTTTTGACTCCGTACCGACGAACCTATAGCTCCGTGCTAACAAGCCTCCGGCTCCGTACTGATGAACCTTCGGCTCCATGCCGATAAACCTCCAGCTCTGTGCTGACAAACTTCCAACCCTATGCTGATGAACCTTCGATTTTGGGCCGATAAGCCTCCAACTCCGTGCTGACAAACCTCCAACTCTGTGCTGATGAATCTCCAGCTCCGTGCTAACAAACTTCCAACCCTATGCTGATGAACCTCCAGTTCCGGGCCGATAAACCTCCAGTTTCGTGCTGACAAACCTCCAGCTCCGTGTTGATGAACCTCCAGCTCCATGCTGACAAACCCCCAACTCCGTGCTGATGAACATTTGACTCCGCGCCGATAAACCCCTAGCTCCGCGCTGACAAACCTTCGGCTCTGTGCCGACGAATCTCTAGCTCATGTTGACAAACCTTCGGCTCCATGCCGATGAACCTCCAGCTTTGTGCTGATCAATACCTGACTCCGTGCCGACAAATCCCAACTCCGTGTTGACAAAAAAACCCAAACTCAACCAAATTCAGGATTTTCTTAATACAACTTTACCAATTAATTCAGTCTGACTTAGTAAATCATCATGCATCCTCATTATGTAAATGATATATTAACGCCTAACCTCTTATCCACAGGTGGCCAAACGACCCAGAAAGAAGTACTTACCACCCGACAATCCTCCGTATTTTCTACGTTCACAACCAACTATGAGCACCTCAGAGCAACCTCAGCAGACAGCGACAGAAATAGTAACGGATCTCGCCTCAAAACTTGATTTGGTAGTAAAGGCATTAGAAAAACACGATAAGATTCTTGACCTGCTGATGGCCAACCCAAGTATCATCCAGGCTATCTAACATCAAGCTTCTGGCTCAAATCAGGCCATGCCAGAGCAACCACAACAACCACCTCCGCAAGCACAAAATACCTCACCACCCACCGCTCCTGCCAACCAAGGACCTCCAATTCACATTCATTGCAATCCACCACGACATGAGGTTGTTCAAGAGGAAGAATGTGAATTCAAGGTAGCTGAGGTAAGAAATACCACGGAGGAGAGACTTGCAAACAAGCTCGAGGCAGTCGAAAAAGAGATCAAAAGGCTGAAAGACAAAGATTCCACAAATGGAATGAGGTTCAGAGATCTGTGCTTGTACCCTAATGCATCATTCCCGTCGAAGTTCAAGTATACCGACTTCGAAAAATATAACGGCATTGGATGTCCTCTGTCCCACTTGAAGCTCTACTACGAATCTATGTGCCAGTTTGGGGACGATGATAGGTTGTTGGTTCAGCTCTTCCAAAGGAGTCTAACAGGGGCGGTCTTCTCATGGCTCTCTCAATTAAATCATTCTCGGATTAAAAGCTGGCAAGATCTAGCCACATTTTTTTTGGAAGAATATAGGTTCAATACAGACATGGGATTGGACAGAAATGACATGGCCAAGATGACTCGGAAGCCAAAGGAAAGTATGAAAGAATATGCCCAAAGGTGGCGGAATCGACTTTTAAGGTTAAACCACCTATGACAGAACAAGAGATGAACACCATATTCATCTCAACTTTGGGCCATTCATTTTATACGCATTTAGTGGGTCATACAACTGCAAGCTTCTCATCATTGGTCCAAGTGTCGGATTGAGTTGAGGACGGTATTCAGTCAGGTCTAGGGGCACCAATAGGGGGGTCTACTCAATAGAAACCGGTAGTCTTGAACAAGAAAAAAAAAGAAGCACAAGTTAACAATGTACAACCTGTTCAACCTATTTTCATCTCAAACCAGAGGTCGCCAACACCTCAGGCCCCCTTCAAGGTTAACTCACCCCAAGCTGCACCTATTCCACAAGCATTTCAGTTTGGTCAAAATCCAGTATTTGGTCAAAACCCACAGTTCACCCAGAATCATCAAACTGAGCAACGCAGACCCAACAGGATCCCACGAGTCTTCACTCGCTTGCCTATGACTCTGTCATAACTACTCCAAGCATTACTCAGAGGAGAATATCTCACTAAGAGACAGCCAAACCCAGAGGCGGTAAAGGGACCAGGGTATAATCCCAATCAATTCTGTGAGTTCCATATGGGTGTACTGGGACATGCCACCGACCAATGCTGGCAACTCAAGCACCAAGTACAGAATCTAATCAACAGGAAAACGATCATCTTGGATGGTCCGACAACCCAAGCACCTCAGCAGAATATCAATTAGAACCCGCTACCGACGCATAATGGGTGAGGCAGTGGGTCGACAGTCAATGTTATAAAGAGGGATGAACCGAGTTTCAACCCTTCAGTTTTGATAGCACCTATTGACCCTAAGGTTAGAGTCAATTTGAGAAAAGAACCAATGTCATCAAGCATCAATGCACTACCACAAGATACAGCCAACCAACCACCATCCCAACTTCTCGTCAGACTGGCCAATCTCACCATTCACTCCAACTCCCAAACTTCAAATCCTTCACGACCACCTCTCATTATACCCTACACATTACCAACTTCAAGCTCTACCTCTCGACCACCTCTCATTATATCTTGCACCATACCGACTTCAGGCCCTACTTCCCGACCACCTCGTATCATACCTTACACTGCACCGACCCCTCAAACTTTAAGTTTTTCCTCTCGACCACATCTCATCCTATCTTACACCAACCCACAAACCCCAACCACCACTACATCAACCGTCAAACCCAACCCGCCACATCTTATCCTCCATGTAAAGCCAGATCCTCAACCTATGACTATCATATCCCCTAAACCCTTCCCATACAGCTCCAGTCAAACCGTCTCATAGAGTTATGAGATGATGATTGTGATATCTGCAGGTTGAGAAATCAAAAGGGGACATGGTAACCGACATTGGTCATATGACCAGATCAGGAAGATGTTACAAAGTACCAGAAAATGAGCAGAAGAAATAGAACAAGGAAGAAGAAAGAAGGAAAGAGAAGGGAAAAGGAAAATTTGTAGATGATGAATAAGTACCACCAAAAGAATCAGAGAAGAAGAAGAGTCGAGTAACCGACAAGGAGGCAACTGACCTCCTCGAACTCATTCGAAAGAGTAAGTATAACGTAGAGCAGTTGAACAGAATGCCAGCTCAAATTAGTATCTTTGACCTACTTTTAAACTCAGAGCATCATCGGGAAGCATTACTCAAAGTCCTTAGCAGTGTACATGTACCTGAAATCACCTCACTAGAAGAGTTGGAAAAGACAATAGGCCAGATCATGACCCCCAATCCGATCACCTTCACCGAGGATGAATTTATCAGTGAGGGGTGTGGAAACATTGAAACATTGCACATTATGGTAATGTGCAAAGGTATGATGGTAGCAAGGATACTGATCAATAATGGTTCGACTCTTAATGTCTGTCCTCTATAAACTTTACACAAGTTGAACGCAGATTTATCTTCCCTCAGGCCAACTAGAAGGATCGTAAAGGCTTTTGATAGTAGGAAAACTGAGTCGTTAGGAGAACTGGATCTCCCAGTCACTATTGGATCATGCACGTTTGATGTGACATTTGAAATTCTAGACATACCCTCAACATTCAATCTCCTTTTAGGAAGACCATGGATCCATACCGTAGGGGCAGTCCCTTCTTCCTTACACCAGCGAGTCAAATTCATCATGGGACAAAGGGTGATATCGGTCCTCACAGAAAATCTTATACTAGTCGATCGATCGCTGGATGTGCCTTATATCGATGTAGAGATGACCGGGGATAAAGAGGGGTTTCACACCTTTCAATTCACATCTATCAACCATACCAAAAGGGAAAAAAGAAAAGACGAGGGCAAAGTTGTCAAAAATAAACCTGATTATCGGACGAGTGATGAAGAAGGTGGGATATCGTCTGAAACAAGGGTTAGGGCCTAAAAGAAAAGGCAGGGCCACTTTGATCAGCATGCAAAAACACACTCCCTATTTTGGTTTCGGATTCAAGCCTACGAAGAAAGACATCTCTGATATGAATGATAAAAAGAGGAAGTTTCGACTTGTACGAAGACAGAATCGATAGCCTAATATATGAAACTTGGGCAAAGTACCACACATCAGCATCAGCTTCCCACAATCCTTGAAGAGGCCAAAGGACTTATCAGAACTACCACCGATAAGTCACACCGGAGAACCAAGTGTTATAAGTATCGAGCCTATTCAATCACAAGAAGACTCATTCGTTGAGTCCCCACATTCCTTTACAGATGGCATGGACATCTTGTTCAGAGGGGATTCCGAATGGGATCAAAAGGAAGAAGAAAGAGAGCCCGCCAAGGCGGAAGTCGCAATATGCGAAGAAGAAAAATCACTGTTCCCCTTTCAAATCGATTGGGGATCTGTCGTAATTCCACCCACCCTACAAATGCCTGCACCCGAATTTGACGACAGTCACCCAAAGTGATGGTCATATCTGAACCGTCAAGGGAGCCACTCTCCCAACCCATCCTCCCTGCAGAAGAAAGGCCAGCGTTCAAGAATTGGGAAGAATACCCAATCACTTATGAGGCCGCCATGGGGTCCAGAATCCCTACGGCCTCCAAAAAAAAATGCCATTAGCAAAATCTCATCTGCCCGAGGACCATAATGAGCCCTCATCCTCGGGACAAGACTGTTTTGGGGGCTCACCTTCGTCACTAATAAATTTTCATGATTTTTCTTCATCTTGTTTCAGGCATTCGGATAGCCCGTAAAATCCAAAAAAATTAAAAAACTTTCAAAATTCAAAAAAATCAAAAATCTTTCAAAATTCAAAAAAATCAAAAACTCTCCAAAATTTTTAAAAAAAATCAAATATTTTCAAAAATTCAAAAAAATCAGAAATCTTCAAAATACCTAAGATTTCCAAAGAATTTCCTCAGTTGAATGAATCTTCTGACAGAACAGAGTATGAAAAAGATGAATACGATTTTGACCTCGAGCTTGACTTTGATCTCATGGTGATTGAAGAAGAGATAAAGGAAGAGGTTGAATATCCTCCAAAAGAAATAAAAGAACTCATAGAATGTCACGAGAAAGGTGTTCAGCCAAATATAGAGGATACAAACTCAGTGAACCTAGGCATTGAAGATGACCCACGGATCGTTAAAATCGGAGTCCTATTAACAATTGAGCAGAAATAGGAGATGACAAAATTCTTACAATAGTACCAAGATGTCTTCGCATGGTCCTACCAAGACATGCCCGGTTTAGACACAGATCTAATCATCTACAAGTTACCTATCAAAGTGGAAAGCAAGCCGATCAAGTAAAAATTATGAAGGTTGAAACCAGAGTGGACACTTAAGGTCAAGGATAAAGTAATGAAGCAGTTTCAAGCAGGGTTTCTCGCAGTATCCACCTACCCTGAGTGGCTCGCAAATGTCGTCCCTGTACCAAAGAAAGATGGAAAGGTACGCATGTGTGTAAACTACCACGATCTGAACAGAGCCAGTCTTAAAGATGATTTTTCATTACTACACATCGACACTTTGGTTGATAATACAGTGGGGCATGGTATGTTTTCGTTTATGGACGGCTTCTTGGGTTACAACCAGATAAAAATGGTGGAAGAAGATCAAGAGAAGACTGCGTTCATTACACCTTAGGGTACCTTTCACTATAAGGTTATGCCATTCGGTCTCAAAAATGCTGGGGCAACTTACCAACGAGCCATAACGGCCTTATTTCATGACATGATCCACAAAGAGATAGAAGTATACGTGGACGACATGATAGCTAAATCCAATATCGATGAGGATCATCTGGTAAACTTGAAGAAACTATTTGATCGACTAAGGCAGTTCAGTTTAAGACTTAATCCAGCAAAGTGTGTATTTGGGGCCACGTCAGGAAAGCTATTGGGGTTCATTGTCAGTAGAAGAGGCATCGAAATCGATCCAACTAAAATGAAGTACATCATAAATATGGAGCCACCCAAATCAGAGAAAGAGATCAGGGGATTCCTAGGGAGAATTCAATACATTAGTCGGTTCATCGCACAACTAACTCCGATCTGTGAGCCAGTAGTCAAACTACTGAAGAAGAATGAGCCGAAAGAATGGAATGAGGACTGTCAGGAAGCTTTCGACAAGATTAAGAGATACTTGATTAATCCACCAGTCTTAGTTCCGCCTACACCAGGTCGACCTCTACTGATGTATCTTTCCGTGCAAGAAAAATCTATGGGTTGTGTACTTGGGCAACATGACGGAACAGGTCGAAAAGAACGAGCCATTTATTACCTTAGCAAGAAGTTCACAAATTACAAAGTGAACTATTCGACCCTCGAAAAGATGTGTTGCGCCCTCGTCTGGGCATCACAACGACTATGCCACTACTTGCTTAGTTATTCGACTATGCTTATTGCTCGAATGGATTCTTTGAAGTATCTCTTTGAGAAGTCGGCACTCACAGGACGCACTGCGAAGTGGCAGCTACTATTATCTGAGTTTGACATCACCTATGTCACTCAAAAAGCCATTAAGGGACAAGTTATTGCTGACTACTTGGCAGAACACCCTCTGCCCGACTATGAGCCACTAAGGACAAATTTTCCTGATGAAGCCATTTTATTTACTGAAGTCGAGAGTGATGATGAAGAACCTAGTTGGAAAATGTACTTCGATGGAGCAGTAAATCAAAAGGGAAATGGAATTGGGGCAGTGCTGGTTAAACCAGACGGGACTCATATCCCTATTGCGGTTAAACTAAGGTTCCAATGTTCGAACAACGAAACCGAGTATGAAGCATGCATTATGGGGTTGAAAGCAGCGATCGACCTCGAAGTGGATGAAATAGATGTATTTAGAGACTCAAGTCTGGTAGTCTACCAGACAATGGGAGAATGGAAGACTCGAGAGCAGAGACTGGTCCTGTATCATGAGTATCTCGAGGATCTAAGCTCAAACTTCGCTCGAATTTCATTCACTTATATGCCGAGGGCTAAGAATCAGTTTGCAGACGCATTAGCTACTCTAGCCTCCATGATCAGCATCTCCGAATATACCATAGTCGACCCTCTTGAGATTGATATTCAAGACGAGCCGGCATATTGCTTGCCTGTGGAAGTCGAAGAACCTGAGGAAAAACCATAGTATGTAGACATCAAGGCATTCTTAGAGGATCGAACTTTTCCACCTGATGCCACAATGACGGACCGAAAGACTATTCAGAGATTGGCAGGACAGTTCTTCTTGAGTAGCGGAGTCTTGTACAGAAAGTCGCATCACGAGGTCCTCCTCAGGTGTGTAACACAGACAGAAGCTCAACGCTTAATCGAGATCGTGCATGGAGGAGTCTGTGGACCTCACATGAATGGACATATGCTCGCAAAGAAGATAATGAGAATGGGTTACTACTGGAAAACGACGGATATCAACATGTTCAAAAGTGTCATTTGTGTCAAATCTATGCCAACAAAATCAATGCACCACCTTCAGAATTGCACAATATGACTTCTCCTTGGCCCTTCTCACTTTGAGGCATGGATGTCATCGGGCAAATCAATCCTCAAGCTTCCAATGGGCATCGCTTCATCTTAGTCGCCATCGACTACTTTACGAAATGGGTAAAAGTAGCATCTTATGTCAATGTTACAAGGGGCAATGTCTTGAAGTTTGTGAAGAACAACATCATATGTCGGTACGGCCTCCCGAGCGGGATAGTAATCGATAACGCCAAAAATCTCAATAACAAAGACATGTCTAAGATGTGCAAGGATTTTCAGATCACCCATCACAACTCAGTCATTTACAGACCAAAGTTGAATGGAGCAGTTGAAGCCGCTAACAAAAACATCAAAAAGATCATCGAGAAAATGGCCATTACTTACAAGGATTGGCACGAAATGTTACCCTTCGCTCTACATGCTTATTGAACGTCAATCCGAACTTCGACTGGGGCAACGCCTTACTCACTGGTCTACAGAATGGAAGCAGTCTTGCCCGTTGAGGTCAAGATTCCCTCCTTTCAGATATTAAAAGAAGTTGAATTGGATGAGGCAGACTCGATCCAAGCCCGATTTGATCAGTTAAACTTAATAGAAGAGAAATGACTTTCAGCAATTTGTCATGGGAAAACTTATCAACGGAGAATAGCACGAGCTTATAACAACAAGGTTCAACCTAGAGAGTTCTCGCCAGGAGATCTTGTCTTGAAGAAGATTTTACCAATACAAGAAGATGCGAGAGGGAAGTTTTGTCTGAATTACGAAAGGTCATTCGTCGTCCAAAAGGTATTGTCCGGAGGGGCGCTAATCCTTACAGAGATGGATGGGGAAGTCTTTCCACAACCGATCAACGCTGATACCGTAAAAAAATATTACTCCTAAAGTCGTTCCTTAAAATGAAGAGAGACCATCTTTCTACTACTTGAACAATTATCTACCCTTAGTTAACCCTTTTTGAGCCATCACATTCATTTCTTAACCTAGGACCGGGGCAAGTCACCACCATAAAAAAAAATTATCAAAAGTCAAAGTAAAAACACCAAAGTATAATCCTGGCCCGCATGAGGATAAACTGTGAACGACTAAAAGTACAAAAAATCAAAAAGTCAAAAACCTCGAATGTCTGATCTTAAGCTCGACCCAAATCTCGTACCTAAACAAGTTCGTGTGACGATGGGAGGAGACATAGATCATATTTTCAAAACAAAAACAGATAAACCTCGTGTCTAATCTACCCCTCAATAAATCCAAACTCAGCCTTTCTTACATCCTTCCACAACCCTATCCTAAGCCTACATTTCGTCCTATTTAAAGTCCTCTCAAATCAAGGAATGGCTCAAGGTAACTCAATCATGGTGGAAGCATGTCATAAGAAATATTATCAAGTGTAGTCGATCTTACCACTCAAATCGGATTTCAAGCCGCCAAAGTCGTTGGAAGACACGAGAGGGGAGGTCAAATCGAATATTTGAAAAAAAAGAGCGACTCAAAATGTAGAGTCATTGATCTCGAAGCTCAACTTGAGTCACCGCACCATGAAAATCGCCGGAGGAACTTGAGAGGGGAAGCCAGATCTGTTACTCAAGAAAGAGCGCTACTAGAAGAGTAGAGTGTTCGATCTCGCAGCTTAACTTAAGTCACCAAGCCACAAGGGGCACACAGAAACCGAGAAGGTATTCAAAGTGAAAATCGATAAAGTAAGCATACACTGAAAGGGCATGGTGAAAGCCCGTCAGGGCACTGTGAGTAAAAAAATCAGTCTATGGCAAGATCAAAACCACCGACACGATGAAAACCCAAAAAAGGCGTCGATGCGCAAAAATGTGGAAATCGGGTCTAGTGAAAATCGTAACTGGCGCTAGGGGCAAAAATGAAAAAAAAAAAACAAAACAAAACAAAACAAAAATTAAAAAATATATATAAGAAAAAAAAATAATTCCTAGCCCGCAAGAGTATAAACTGTGAACGGTAAAAATCTCGAAGTCCTCAATGTTCTAACAGATGTAAATAAGATAACTCAATCAAAATTCTTAGTCTCGGGGATGACTCTAAAGAGGCTAAGGATTAGTTGACACTTGTATCCTCGACATTTGGCAAAGGTACCATGATCGTTAACTTTCTGAGTTTTCAAAATACAGTTTGTCACAGATTATTCAACAAAGGCAATCTAAAAAAAACATCATCAAAATTACTATTTTTGGCCTATGACGAAGAATCTAGGATTTTTCTTAAAATCAAGAGTTTTCGAAAGCAGTAGATATATCTGAGGCCACTACGTAAAAAATCTATTTCATTAATTTCAAAAAGTGCTACATCATTCTCGTTGAAAGTAGGGTACAAGAAGGAATAACAGGGGAAGAACAACTCATACACTCCCGAAAGAAGCATAATAGGCATCAAGTCTATCCTCTAGGACTTTTATCTGAGCAGCTTAGTCAATGATGATTCTCTCCGTATCAAAGGCATGACGACTCACTAAGTATTCAACAATCATATCAGCATGCAACCTCGAAGTAAGGCACTCTTTCAAATCAGTGATTTCGGCTCGGAGCATGGGCACCTCACCTCTAGTATTTAGAACTTCGAACTCGGATGATAAGTGGGCAATCTCAGCTTGCATATCCCTTTCAGACTTAAGCCAAATAGCTCGGATACGACGATGATCTGCTTGAATCTCCTCTAGCCGGTCATGATAATCAAAGAAACGAGAAGCGCTAGGACGTGCGCGGGGTACGGTTGGTACTGCCACTTGGTCGAAAATAAGTTCTCGAATCCAATGAATGTAAGTCGAAAAATAGTGGCTTGCATAGATGGGATGATCCAAAACTTCTACTCGAGACCATTCTTTCACCAATCGACTCAAAAGTACAGTGGAAGAATATGACAAAGGGCCAACCAACTCACTGAAGTCCTAAGGAATGAGTATGCCTTGGTCATACCCAAATTGACGAAGAACACGAAGGGGAAAATACTGAGTGGCCCCATGAAGGCCTATCAAAACAAGGAAACGAGCCCCATCAAAAGCAATCACGGGGGAACCCTTCGGTTGGAAAGCCCCAACCCACCTAACAGCCTCGTCTCCAAGATTGCACAAAAAAGAATGACATCCTTCTTTTCCACCAGGAAACATGGGAAGTTCTCGTCTCGCCATCATTGCCACCAAATCCGCATTCACACAAAAGGGACGATGAATCACTTCCGTGGAAGGCATATGATCCATGAACCAAAGTTACAAGAAAAAGGAGTATTCTAACCATACAATCTTGAAATGCGAAAGATAGATAATCAAGATAATTTAAATAACTCAATTTACCTGCAAAAAGGGGGCACATCCACGAAATATTCGATCTTTCCCAGTCGAACAAGCAGTAAGAGATCGAAACATCTCGCCTAAAAGCATAGGGGCCACTCGGCACCCCTGACGAATCTGTTGTATCACACTGATGAGGGAGAGGTCCACGAATTCACCTTCTCTCGAAAATAGCAATTGACCAACCACCACGAGGGTCAAAGAGTTAAATCGGAGCAACGGTTTATCATTCTCCAAGTAACGCTCAAGGAGAAAAGACTTGGATACTCTCAACAAAGTTGACTCACCATCCGTGATTTTCAAAAATTTCTTGTTAATCCCTAAGAAATCTGAGGCCTCCCCCTTATATCCTTCTCTAAGAGGCGGGACCACCACCATGCCCGAAAAAGAAAGGCCCAAAATCACCTCCATCTCTTCTCTGGTAGGGGTCATTTCATGTTCACCAAAGCGAAACAAGTTAAGATCGGGAACCCAGCATCCCATCATAGCCTCAATAAGACCCCATTGCAAAGGGACCATAGGCAAGGAAAGAGTGAATCCTTGTTTGTTAGAATCCCATTGAGCTTTATCTTCATTAGCCATAATCTCTAACCAATGTTTCAAAAAAAAGTCAACAATAGCATACCTTTCGAGGTTGGGAAGACCAAGATTACTTGTATGCTCCCATGAGTGGGGAAAGAGCTTGGAATCACGAGATCTGGGTTGACCTGGGTTTTGGAGCGCTTTGTGGGCTCCATGGCTAACTTAGGTCGAAGATAAGACAAAATCGCGAAACCACGGTATCTTTAAAATAACGGAGTCTACTGGTCCGTTTATAGTCAACGGACTGAATAAATTTCACTAAGTCCGATTTTTAAAAGCGGACTAAACATATGTCACACAGTCCTGTCATAGAGAAAGGACTACATAGATTTTACCTAGTCCGTTCTTAAAGAACGGACTGAACTGATTTTAGCTAGTTCGATTTTAAAGACCGGACTGCAATGGTTTCATTAAGTCCAGCTTTAGAAAATGGACTTAGAGAATTGAAACCATTCCGCTTACTTCACGGATCCAGACCATTAATCTCATCATTGGCCATAAAAAATAAAAAAAAATAAAAAACTCAAAACACGGGAGAATTTGGATGTCAAAAGAGAAATATGCACTAAAAGAAGTACAACTTGTACAAAAAGGGGTACAAATGTTTCCATACATCGTCGATAAAAGTCAAATGATCATAATATATATATAAATAATACAAGTATCATGATGTATCCTAATGAGACCTATGGCTATCTGAACCAGGGGTAGGGACATCTGGAGGGAAGGAGTCAATACCCGAAAGATCAGCATCACCCATGCTCGAAAAGAACGAACCCGTGCCAGAAGAGGAGGGCAGGCCCCGTAGCCTAACTCGTCCCTCAGAATCAGCAGCAAAATACTCTCGATCCAATGCTGCATCCTCATCGGTCGTCCTAGCAAAGGTACCAGGCTCAAAGGCAGGGGCAGAAGGGCCAGCAGCAGCAGAGGCCTGGAAGGCAATAATAATCAGATACAGTCCATATACAATCCAAATGAGCAATTAAAAAATAAATCAGATACCTGTGGGGGAGTAGGCGGACGAGCAGAAGTACTCGCTCCGTCACGATGGCGATAATAGTCCTGAAACACCACCAAGAGAGAAGCAACAGTTAGACTAAGAAATACACAATCAATGGGACTAAGGAAATGTAACAAGTATTATACCAACTCGGCCTGCAGCCTAGACTCTCTCATGGCCATCTCTGTCTGAAGAGACAGTATGCGCGCCGCCTGAGACTCCACCTCTGCCTAGGCAGCTCGCCACCTACCCTCCATCTCAGCGCACCGGGCTGCCTGTGCCTCGATCACCTCATAGCCTTCTCGGAGGCGACGAAGTTCATCAATTTGTCAAAAGTTGAAGCATAAGGAAACATCTATAGAACGAAACAGGGTAAATACGAAGGAGAGAATCAGAAGCTACCGTATCATCATGCTCCCTAATCAGAATGCCCCCGATCTCGATAACCCCAGCTCGAATAGGCATGGGTGGCATCAAACAGCCAATTGAAGCCTCTCGGAACCATCTGATATAGTCGCCCTCGGCTGACAAGCCACGTGCTGAGACACCACCAACCTGAGCAAAATAATCATCAACGGTCATGTCTGCTACAGGCGGGGCAGGAGGAGCAACCGGAATCCGCAAGGACCGATCATGCTGAAAAAATAATCGCTCCCCCAGGTAGTATACGTAGGAGATGCGAACAATGAAGCACGGGTAGATCGTCCGGCATAGATCTCGTCGAAAAGCAGCTCGAACCTCCCGACGCTCTTGAATAGAACGGGGCAGATCCTGAAAAGTAACAGAGAATATCTTCAAAACAAGATAATCAGAACATGGCATATGCAGAAAAATGAACAAAACAACAGAAAAGATCAAGTACCTCCTATAGGTGACACCGATCAAAGTGAGCTCTGGCACTGCGGGAGTTACTCTTGACTGTCCGATAATCCCGAGTTGCCCAAAAAGTTCCAAGAGGGAACCCCTCGTCTAGATGACGCATAGTCGGAAGATAGTACAGGAAATGTACGTGTACGAAGAGCTGAAAGAAAAAGATAGAATCAGAGAACCGGCAAACCAAAGTGGACGAAACAACAAAGAGGGTAGGAGAGAAGGTCACCTCAATAAAGGGCCAGAAGAATCTAGCAGAGACTCCACCTCTGCGAGGGCAGGTGATACCCTCAACCACTCTATCTAGGCCACCAATAATAGTGCCATAGATAAGACTGCCCCAATCCCAGTCTTCGACTCTCTCAATATCCCGAAGAAATGGGAGAAAAGTGATGAAGACAGTAGAGTAATCCTTTAGAAAGAAACAGCTCCCGAGCATACAGAGGAAGGCTATGCGAAAAATGGCAGCAAAATCATTATCCCTCATCCGGGATGTGCGTCCGCGCTGTCCCATCAAACCCCATAAGTAGCTCATGCTAATGCGGCCCAACTTGCCCACTGATCCAATAGGGATGTATGGGGTCCCTAGCAAATCAGCAATCTCCTCTAGAGGTAGAAGATGTGGCTGAAGTGCCGGAAGACACCCTATTTTTGCATCTGCCTAATTCGACAATTCGTCACCCGATTACCGTGAAATCCTAATGATGATCACAAAGAACTCGAAGGCTTGTGAGTACTGTCCCTGATTCCCATCGTATCCACTCTTTTCATCTCCCCTACTCGTTACGACTCAACATAGAAATTTACGCACGTTTAGGATCGTCACACGTCACACCCGATTTAGCAAGCACGCACGCTTAGTCTCGCCACATAGTTCGATAACCTAGAGACCTCACCACGCTAGGAAAATACGACTTTGAAACATAGAAATAATCACGTTGGGACTAGAAGAAACCTCATGCCAGAATTCATAAAAATCCGTAAAAATTGACAAAATGACGAAAATACCCTTCATAAATTTTGGACCTCCGAAAGAGCTTGAAAGTGTCTTCATTGCACTCAGAACATGATTTCGAGTCCCGACCCAAACCGACGAAAACAGAGAAATTTAAGAAAAATCATATAAATGACTGAAATACCCCTCGACCTCCAAACTC
This sequence comes from Akebia trifoliata, assembly GCF_017979445.1. NCBI lineage: Eukaryota > Viridiplantae > Streptophyta > Magnoliopsida > Ranunculales > Lardizabalaceae > Akebia > Akebia trifoliata. The sequence continues at coordinate 26,565,942 of NC_141377.1, forward strand.
AACTTAGAAATCTCGATCCTTAGGAAAATAAAATTAAAAATTAAAATTAAACAGTTAAAACTTAAAATTAAAAATTAAAATCAAATAAAAAAAGTAAACAATTAAAACTTAAAAGTAAAACAAGTAACATCTAATTCAAAATTAAATAATTAAAACTCGAAATTAAACAAATAAAATTTAATTCAAAATAAAAAAATTTAAAATCTAATTCACAATTAAACAATTAAAATCCAATTCAAAGCTAAACAATTAAAATTTAACATCCAATTCAAAATTAAATAATTAAAACTTAAAATTAAACGATTAACATCTAATTTGAAATTAAATAATTAAAACTTAAAATTAAAAAATTTTAAATCCAATTCAAAATTAAACAATTAAAATCAAATCAAAAGTTAAACAATTAAACTAATAAAATTCAAATTAAATTCAAATCAATAAAATCTAAAACAAAATTTTTAATCGAAACTAGAATAGACCAATCACAAGTTGAGTTTACTGTGCTACGAGTAGCGGGGAATCACCCCGCCATCATTTTCCCCAAAGGAAAGGACGCGTATAGAACAAAAAGAAAGAAGAGAATTTTTAGAAAGAAATAAAAAAACAAAAAAATAGAAAGTAGCTTTCTATTTAAGAGAGAGAACGTTTTCTCTCTAGAGGATCTTCTTCCTCTCAACGTCCTTAGGCTGAACGGACTGTCATCTTCTTCCTCTCAACATCCTTAGGCTGAACGGACAGATCTTCTTCTCTTTTCACGTCTTCTTCTCTTCTTCTTCAACATTTCTCTTTCACCTCTTCTCTTCAATCTCTCTCTCTCTCTCTGCTCTCTCTCTATTTTTAGCCAAGTTCTCCAACGTTTTTAGCCTTCTTCACCAGCATTTTCAACCTTCTTCTCCAACAGTTCCACTGCAACTCTCACATCATTCATCACTCTCTGCCTGCAACACCTCCAACAGCACTCCCAGCCCTCTTTATCACGCCCTCTACACCTCTCCAGCCTTCTCTGTGTCTTCGGTTCATCTTCGACAACTTCCCCAACAGCATAACCACGTCTCTGTTCCCCTCTCTGCACAGTACCACACCCCAATACAGCCACGTTTTTGGCTGAACCTGAGCGCCCCATTGCCGTCATCCTCTTTTCCCCACGTATTCAACACAACCTTGCTCTCCTCTCCACGTCCTCAACCCAGTCCCTGTCTGCATTAACCTCCTTCTCACTCTCAGACCTCCATTCTTTCTTCATCTTCTTGGCAATTACAGCAGCCACCATCATCAGCACCAGCACTCCATTGCAGTACCTTCACTGCAGGGCACACCACCACAGCCATCACGTCCACTGCTGCTACATCCTCGCTATATCGTATATCAGAACATCCATCTCTCTATCCTCGTTTCTTGGCAGCGGATATTCACAAGCTTTGGAGGTCCTATCTGAAGGAATCCGCCCTCATCGTCTGTCTCTATAGGTAAGTTTTTTTTCTTTTTTTATTTTTTAGTATACATCTTTATTTTTATGTCAATAGGATTAAGAAGATATTGATCTATGTATTTTTTTAGTTTTTTTTTATATTTTTTATATAAGTAGGACTAGGAAGGTATTTTTGTTTTATGTAGTGTTTTTATGTTTTTCATATCAATAAGGTTAGGATATTTTCTTTTTATACTCTTCTCTATGTTCTTTGTACTTTTTATTATTAGAAGAATTTTCTCTTTTGTATTATTTTTCACTATTTATTCGTCTTTGGATATCAATAGGGCTAGCTAAATGTTCATTGTGTATATTTTCTTAATTTTTTTATTTTTGTATTGTTTTTGCATATTAATAGGTTAGGGAAATATTTTTGGGTCTGATATTGCTTGTTTTTATTTGTTAGTCTTTATTTTATTTTATTTTTTTATTTTCGCATGTTGATAGGATTATAGGATTTTTTTATCATGGTTATTATGATCGAGTTGGATGTGCACGATCTATGATGATGTTCGAGTTCTTTATATTATTTTAAGGTTTTTCCATGTGATCAACGTACTCCTTGAATTGATAATTATGCATGTTATTGAATGATAACTATTTTTGAAAAATCAAAAATCGTGAATGCATGTCCGTTTGATTATTTTTAGAATTGGTTGAATATGGGATTCTTTATTATTATTTTGTTAATTTCCAATTTGAGGATTCATCATAAATTCATAATTCCTTGATTTGGAAACTCCTATTTGTAATCCCATTGGAAAATTCATATTTGAAACTTTCTGATATAGAAATTGCATAATTGTCTATTTAAGGAAGGAATATATTTATAAATTCCTATTTTAGGAATTTTACTTCTCATCAATTTCTAATTTAGATGATTTTGCAATTTTGTATTTAGAAAGTTCATGAATTTAGAAGTTTCTAACTCAAAATTGCGATCTTTGGAAATTTTCTATTTCGGGAATATTCCATTTTTTAAGAAATTTCTAATTTGGGAATTCTGCATATATCTCTTGAAATCTGATTTAGAAAATTTTATGTTCCTAATTTGGAAGTATTATCAGTCCCAATTTGGCAGGTTTCTATTTGTAATATTCCCATTCAAAACATTCTCATGATTTTCTATCTTGGACAGTTTGAGGAATACTTGCAGGTGGAGTTTCTTAATTAATTTCAGGTTATGGAGCTGATTAGGGCTTTTTCAAACCCTCCCATACTTTGTGGAATTCAAAGAAGAATCATGTGATAATTGGGATAAATTTTAGCCATGGGATTTGGTTGGAAAATCCAACATGAATTGATGATGATGATTGGACTGTGACCTTGACTGTAATTTTTGTATGTTGACCGTAGGATGATTTTGGATCGTAGTAGAGACTGATCATATTGATTGGTGGGTTCGGTGCCTAATACCTTTCGAAACCCGTAATCTGACCCCTTACCCATACCTTTGATCCGTGGATCGACCCATTATCCATTTGGAGTTATTTATGGTTCCTAGACCTAAACTAGGTGGCGACTCCCTTCTTTTAAAGTCCCCCATTTAATAAATCGGACCCCTATCCATTATTTAGTGAAAACGGGTCGAGGCGATTTCAGTGCCTCTCCCTCCATCACTAGCCCAGTGATCGCCATAAAGTCTGAAGGACGGATGCCAATCTCGGTCTCTGGCATATGAAACTAATGGGTGGCAGGAAACCAATGCTCCATCATGGCTATAAAGATCGGCCGATCAGCTCTAAAGTAAGGAATCCGCAAAAAGGCTCCAAAGCCTGCACAGGTGAACTGTCCCCATAGATCCTCGGAAAAGAGTTTGTATACGTCCAAGAATCTCTTCCGATTACCACGAAAATGACCTCCAGGGAAGGGAATCGACTGGTCCATCCTCACAAGCATGGATACATGTCTACTCAGCCCAGTCAACAATGACGTATCAGCAACTCACTCCCTGACATGAGCTGGAATCTCCACTCTAGCCGCTGCAGTAGCTCTCTCAGTACCCGGAGCTCTCCCTCCACTCGCACTACTATCTCTGGTGGTGCCCTGTCCTCTGTCACCTAGTCCACCTGGCACCCTCCCAACAGTAGCAGTAGGCCTACCTCTAATCGGACGCCTCGAAACTCTAACCTCCCTCTCACTTCCAGGGGAAGACTCACTAGAAGATGAAGCCTCGTCAGGAGAACTATCAGAAGCAACAAGAACGAACGAAAAAGACCCCTCTGCATGTGACACTGAAGCGGCTCTAGTATCGAACCGGGTCCGGACAGCAGGCCGAGCATCCTCCTCATCCCCCTCAAAGGCAACAGTAGACCTCCGAGCACAACCCATCTACTCAAACGTAAACACTCAGCGCTCGACAGAACAAACGCTAGAACTCGCTACGCCTTAAACGCTTCAACAAAACAATAAGTCAATGAACCTTCCCTAATCAACAAAACAAATGCTAGGATTCGCTACGTCTTAGATAAGACTACAAATCAACCTAAAATCACCGATCAACTAAAAATCATTACCAATCTAACCGATCAATGATCAACTAAAAATCATAACCAGTCTTACCGACCAACAACAATTAAAAATCTCAACCAATCTAATCAATGATCAACTAAAAATTATAACCAATCTAACCGATCAATGATCAACTAAAAATCATAACCAATCTCACCAATCAACAATAGTTAAAAATCTCAATCAATCTAGCCAACCAATAATCAATTAAAAATCAACAATCAAATAAAAAAATCTCTCAACCAATCAACAAACCGTTAAAAATCTTAAACCAATTAAAAATCTGAATCAACAATCACATCAACCAATCCAACCAATCAACCATCAAATAAAAATCCCAAGAAATCAACGAACAATTAAAAATCTTGATCAATCTAACTAGACAACAATCAACTAAAATATAAACCAAATTAATAAATTCGAAATTTTGATAAACCACCAACACGACAACAGAATTAAACAATCCATTTAAACCTTAAACTGTAACAAAACGTAACAAATCAATCAAATAATTCATTTGAACCTTAAATCCATTAATTAAAATCTTTAAATCCACTCAAACCTTAATCCATTAAAAACCTAAATCAGATGGTCAAGAGGAAAAACCTCAATCAATCAAATGCAAAACTTTCAATAAACCATCAGTACCTCGATCAACAACCCAAATCCCTAAAAGTCTAAAACAAACTCAAAACCCATCAAACAAGTGCAAAACCTTGACAAACTTGAAACCATAATCAGAAAAATAGATCCTACAAAACCTTTCAAAACCACAACTTATCAAATAATCAAAATCCTAATCCACAATCAAGGTTCCAAGCCAAATCAACAAACCACAAGCCTCCACAGCCAAACCCAATCGAGACAACTCACAAACAACATGATAACAGCAGCATGGTGTCAAAGAAATACAGAGGACAAAAGGAAAAGAGGGGGAGGGGAAGAAAGACTAACTCACAAGGAAAATCCAAGCGCGCACCTAAGTATGATGCCAAGAATCCCAACAAATGCTCACCTCCGTCAAGCTTTGTTGCCCAAAATCCACACCGTCCACGAGAGTACACAACAGCCAACAGAGAGAGAGCAAGAAGAATAGAAATCAAGAATGTGAGAAGGCAAGAAGGTGAGAGGGAAAAAGAGAAAAGAGAAAGAGTGAAAGCGACAACGTGCGAAGAAGACTGTTCGAATTTGGGTAAATAAAGGTTCTGGTCCAATCATTATGAACGGACTAACATAGAGTTGATCAGTCCGGCTTCTGAAAGTGGACCAATAGGATGTCATTTAGTCCGACTTTTATAAGCAGACCATCAAGGGAAAATTCAGTCCGCGGATACAAAACGGACTTCAAAAAAATAATAATAAATAATAATAATAATAATAATAAATAAATAAAAACATAAAAATATATATATATAAATAAATAAATAAATAAAAATATAAAAAATAATAATAATAATAAATAATTATAATTATAAATATGATCCAAAGATGAGAAGTTTCAAAGCTCGAAATCAACAAGGGAAAAGGATGAATGTATCAAAATTGCATGGTTTAAAACATCAATCACTTTCCAAAGTTCATCAAAAAAATCAACCCAAGGCTTCAAACGAGCTCCGCACCATGAAGTCAAGGGTTTCAAAAAGGCTAGCCCTGTCAGACCATGTGCTTGGGTAGCCACATCTTACAAAAATCTTCAATCCATCCAACGTTTTTAATCATCAAACGATAAATTATTTTGGATTTATGCAAATAAAGGGTTTAATTTATTCTTTGTAATTCTTTGCAAGCAACTCCTGCAAAGAGAGGCAGCTGTAGACACCCCAATTTGCACGAACTCGTTAGGAAAATCCAAATCTCCTCGAATTGATTCCGAGTTAGACTCAAGCCTCTCAATGGACCCACATTGCCACTTGACATCATATTCATACATACTTATTGCACCTCATATCATTGCATGCCCATACCTTGTCCCTAATCCACTTTAAACATATGTCTATCACCCATATCCTAACCCAAGTCCATAAATAAAGTCCATATCCCAAATCCAAAACCAAGTCCATATCCTAAGCCCAAACCAAAGTCTATATCCCAAACCCAAAACGAAGTCCATATCCTAAGCCCAAAACCAAGTCCATATCTTAAGCCCAAACCCAAGTCCATATCCTAACCCAAACCCAAGCCCAACACCAAGCCCACTCCAAGTCTATTCTCTCACCCCTTCATAAGATGACACATGTTGATACCTCATAAGCTTCCAATACCCAATGTATCATCTAATTGGAAGGTCAACTTCCCTATTGTGAAAACTTAAGAATGCCCTTTCTCAAAAGGTGTGGTCAAACCAAAAAGATACTTTGGTCTTTGGTAATAATTCATAAAGTTGAGAAAATTTTCAATCATACCCTCAAAAGGTGAGAATCTTCAAGTACATACATGGAGTTCTCCCATTAGTCCATTTCAAAATTATACTTTCACCCTTGCTTTATCTGTTATTTACAAATGAACCAAGGTCCAATTTTCACCTACCACTTCACCTTTACACATATCATTCTCCTATTCACCTTCCCAAAAGTATTTTTGTTCTCCCATTGGTCTATTTCAAAAATACACTTCCACCCTTGCTTTATGAGTTATTTACAAATGAACCAAGATCTACGTTTTACCTACCACTCCACCTTTACACATATCACTCCCCTATTCATCCTCCCAAAAGTACTCTTATTCTCTCACCTCTATTTATTAAAAAATCAAAGATCAAATAATGCTTTTAGGATTTCTTCACAAATGTCATCTTTACCCTCATACAAATGAAAAATCCAAAAAGAAATAACCTAAACCCCATGTCCCTTTTCTTTATTTTTAGGGTTGAACCACTTTATCCCCAAAAGTTCTCTAAAAACTCTATAAATACTCTCATTTTCTATGAACAACTCATGCTCTAAAGCCCCCATCTCTCAACCTAAAACTCTACCAAAATCTCTATTCATCTATCATTTCCTAACCTTCAACTCTCTCACCCCTCAACTCCACCCTTCAACTCTCAAGTTCATCTCTCAAGCTCAAGTTCATTCAAGACTTTCAAAAGGGACAAGGTGGGACAATAGTTATTTATTTATCTTTTAACTTGCATCTTCTTCTTCTATCCCTCTCTTTTTATTTTTAGAAACCTTTAGGATGTAATGGAGAACCCTCCTTCATCTCGAGTAGATTGAACCTCAACCTTGAGCATGGAATGCTTAAGGTGGTTTGGTTGAAAGGATGGAGATTGAAGCCCTTTTTAACCCATTCTCATGTCATGCATCATAATGTACACTATGCACACACATCACACATGTTTGGCTATGATGAAGAATTGAGTAGCTCTCTTAATGGGGCTAAAATACTAAGTTTCTAGCTAAGCATGCATGCATTAAGGTTATGAATCTAAAGGGAACTCCATTCATGAAACTTCTCTAAAATCCTAAACCAACATTCCAATTCATATAAAAATGTGATGACTTTATGGGATATCCTCTCCTATAGGATATTCCTCATGTCTACACAAATATTAAATCATCTTTCAAAGGGGTACATACACACTATGTGCACCCACCCACTTTATGCATCTCATGCATTTTGCTTGTTCTGTTAATCTTTTAAAAAATGGTCAAATCTAAAGGTAACCACCATAGGTAGAGAGAATGGGGTGCTTAACACCTTCCACATTCTCTAACCGAATCCCCTTACTTAGATCTTAGGTAGACCATACATTTTCCATGATTGAGAGTCACTACAATGCCATGAAAAAATGGTTTTCAAAATAATCAATTCGGGTGCCCATTCACACCCATTTCCAAAAAAGAATCGTGGCGACTCCAAACAACGTAGCATTGAGGTTCAAAGATGAACATTCTCATGTCTACAAACACAAATAACAAACAAAAAATGTTAGCTTGAAAATAAAAGTCTTTTGTTTTTTTTTTTTCAAAATGACTGAGTTGACACAGGGTTGAGATGATTTTTAGAGATAGGTGATGTGGGTAAATGGTTTGTTAAAGAAAAGTGATAGGGTAAGTAGTTGGATGAGGGAGGTGAGTTAGGGTGATGACATGTGTCCCATTTCGTGATCAAAAGGGTGATTGGTTGATATGGATAGTGGTTTGTGGGTTAGGGTTATAAATGTGGATGTGAATTTGGTATGGATAATGGTTTGTGAGCTTTGGTATGTTGGACTTGGGTTTTTGGAAGGTTGTAGGTTATTTAGGATTGGGTAGGGTTTATTTTAGGATGGGACTTAATGGTTGGTGATTTTTAGGATTTGGGCAATATGAAATTAGGTTTAGGTTAGGTTGGATAAGGTGAGAAATTAATTTTTTGTGAGTTGAGGGTTCATGGGCTTTAAGTAGGCTTGGGCTAATTTGATTTCACGGGTGGAGCGGTGAAAGGTAGGGAAGGTGGTGGGTATCCCAAGTCTCATTCTAAATTCATTGAATTTTTTAGGGATCTTAGAAATCCTCTGATTGATCAAAGTGCCACGTTTTGACGAATTGGGCCTTTTAAGTCCATTGACGAGTTTACTGAAAATCTGTTATTTTTGGGCCCTTTTGAGTAAGGGCCCATTTAAATTGGGGTGTCTTATAGAGCCCTACCAAATCCTAACACAAATCCCAAGGCCGCCTCGAGGCACTAGGTGGCACCTCGAAATTTTCGCATGGTCTCCTCTGTTTATGTTAGTGTTTCACGGAACTCAAACCTGATAAAACAATAATCAAAACAAATCCTGTATATAACATATGACAAAAACATACAAGGTATGGAAGAGACTGAGTGACGAATGGCGCAAAGTAAAATCAGAGTGACGCAAAATGGTAAAATATACAGGATTACAAAAATTTATCCTCGCTCTAACATAGTCCTAGCACTCGGTCCCAAAACATAGACCTCTCCTAGGATGAATAAACTCCTAATAGAAGTAATCATGACGCTCACTGGGTAAGGGACACTGGTCGTCGATCTGACCAACCAAATGCTCTTCAGCGGATGGCTCAACACTCGCTTCACCAAGCACAGGCTCTACAACTAAAAAAAATGGAAGGAAAAGGTGAGTAACAATGGTTATCCAGTAGGTCCACAAACAATTCCTACCAATAACCTCACCTAACGTGATCGAATAATCATATTATATTATTTCAAAACATGCAAGCTTTACAGTTGAAACTACGAATAACTGGTACATATAGCCAGGGATGAGCAACTAAACAGTTTAAAAGTAACACATAGCATCAATCATCCATACTCATTATACATTTTCATTTATGCAAATACAGTTAGCAATATTGAAATAATAGACATGCTTTTCAGTTTATAATTCGAAATATAGTAACAGATACATAATACAAGTGGTGGAGTAATGGAATTTGAGCGTTGGGATTCACAACTGGATCGTTCCCAGTCGGGACATGATGTTACAACATAAATCTGACTTTTAATTCTTGATTTTGTGGTCGGTCGCTGCACTTACCACACTGGTGACCATTTATCCGGCTCAGGCTGGCCATTTGACGTGATCGTAAGCAATGGGTCTCTTTTCGATGTGTCAGAACGTTCGACTACTACTAGATTGTTAGTGATCAATGGTCAATCATCTTCATCTATGCCTATCAGGCGTGCATGTGATTCCCAAATGACACTCCACTCGTATACGACCACCTTTACAAAACACGTTCACTGGTAAAGATAAGAAAGGAATGGACCCGGATTCCAGTTGTGACTCCACTCTCATACGCTTCCCATACAACGTATGACCTTGGTGGTCCCTACCGTACATCCCAGGATAACGCACCCCTCTGGATGATGTGACACATTGTCCCTTCAAGCATTCACAAATCCTTTAACAGCTCACAAAATAGTTACGTATATATATAGTTTTTCATTTAAAACAAAAGAGAAATTAACAGAACAGGGTTGAGAATGGATATCCAGTTCCTACCATGCAACTGTGGCCACCCAGCCTAAAAATAAATAACAGTACTCAGCGCACGTGCTAATATAATCAGAAATAAATATGCAATCCTTTCATTAATAACCTGGATATCCTTTCACCAACTTACATACAACATACAATGTAAAATGCAGACATCACCCCTCGGGTATGATTCTAACATTTTACCGTTCATTCCCTTTTCTCATTCTCTCGACATTCTCACTTTTCATCCTTTCAAATCAACCATCCATTTCTAATCTTTTAAAATCATTCTTTTGGTCTTTCCATTGAAAATCATCAAATTTTATTAAAAAATAAGGTCCCGGCAATGCACGAGACCAAAACTGTTAAAAATAAGGAAAGCTGGTGAAAATTTGGCTAAGTGTCGAAAACTCAATTTTTCAAAGTTCTCAAAATTGAAATTTGATTTTTTGAAATGAAAGTCTCGATCACGAGATTCGACACCATATAGTTTTTGTAATCTAATTCAAAGTTATTACATTTTGAAAACTTGTCGAAAACGTCGAAAACTACATTTTGTTCTTGAAACCAAAATTTGGATTTTGATCCTTTGAGATTCGGATCTCGAAACCATTCCCATTATTCCGAAATGGGGGGTAAAACCTTAATTTCATTAAAGAACTTAAAGTACATTTACTTAAATATTTTTAATGAAATGAAGGGTGAAAAATAGTGTATAAGGTGTGAGGAGGTCAAGCCAAGAATCAGAACACAGTTTTGAAGAGAACTGTTTCAGTCGGTAACTGTCGGTGGCAAAACCATTGTTCTGTCGGTGGAACCGATAAAATACTCATCGGCAGGTGTCGGTGGGACCGACGGCATCTGCCGACAAAACAAAATTTTTGGCGGCTTATTGGTTTGGTCGGTGGCAAAAGCCTCATTCTGTCGGTGGGACCGACAGAATGCCTTCGGCAGGTGCCGGTGGCACCGACCCTTCCTGCCTACAGCCTGAACCTCACTCGCGATTTTTGGATTTTTCGATCCCTTTTTTGGATCTTTGTTCCGTTCCTCAAACCTTTCAACCCACTCCCGAATTCAACGTTTAAAACATGAATAAAATACATCAAATCTCTATTCCTAATATGAATTTCAATTCAAACAAAGATTTCTACGATTTAGAACAAACAATAAGTTTTGTTAAAACAACCTAAATGCACATTTCAGAAATCTAAAGTTACCAATAGGAATTGAAAGTCCCATACTTCTTTGTGGATGTTAAAGGTGATGAACTCGTACAAGGATCAAAGTTGTCGTGAAAGAGTTGGTGTTGAACTGAGTTTGATACAAAGAGGACGAGGGTTTGAAACTCCTTCAACAACGACACTCTCCTCCACTTCTACCCTAGAAGAAAAGCCTCCACTAACAAGGTGAAGCTTCGAGTATGACGATACCCTAAGTTACTCACTGATTTCTGATGGAAGGTGAGGAAACGAACATGAATGGGCTATCAAAGAGGGTGAGGTTGTAGCTCTCGTCGTAACCGACAACTTTGTCTTCTTCGTCGGGATTCAATGTTCCTTCCTTCTCAATGAATCTTGACGTGAAGAGAGGAAAACCTAGGTTGAGAAAGGGGCTGATGTTTGATTTCTTTAGAGAAGAGGAGAAATGAAATGAGATAAAAGAAAATCAGGTTTTCTTTTATAACCAAACTGAGGGCATACTTGTAATTTTTCCCTTATTTTTAGTTTCGACCGTACCTTGACTATCCGAACTCGAAAAATGACAAATGAGTATACCATTTCAAATAATTTTTCGTTGCGAACCTAATGGTATCATACAATTTTCTTGATTCTCTCTCTAAAAAAATTTTACTATTTTGGGTCCCACTTACACGAAATTCGAGGATTTATTAACCTTTTCACCCAAATTCAGATTCAAACTTGCTTATAGGCTAAAGTATATATTTCAATCATTTTGAAACTAATGGCGAAGGAGATTTTCAACAAAAACGAACATAGTATAATCCGGGTACTTTACTCTAAGTTTCCTTTTTAGAATATTCTTTAAATAAATACTATCTAATCTCCTCGAGATACGAGTTAAAAAATACGGGGTGTTACATGTCTACAGTTTCATAAAACATTTTATAATGTATTAGAAGTGGCTGAGGAGGATGGAAATTGAAGATGCTCTAGAGAGTCATATCTCCAATGAAATATTTGTTAAGTTGTCTATCCTGTACGTTTTGACTGATTTTTTGTTGCCAAATACAAGTAATTCAATTGGTTGGGAGTATGTTCACCTTATTGGTGACATGGTAAAATTTAACAACTATCCATGAGGAACGATTATTTTTTATTATTTGCTAGCTTCAAGTGAAAATGTCTTAAGGCAAATAAATAATGATGTTATAACATTTTCGGATGCACTATAATCTTACAGGTTTGTTAACTCATTTTTATCAATTTTATGCACACACAAAAAAAAAATTCATCATTATGTGATTTTTATTAATTTATTTTATCATAATATTTTGTGTAGATTTGAGCATTCAAGCTAGCTCCGGAACTTAAAAACATCAACTAGCGTATACGAAAATGACAACCCCATAAGTTTAAAAGGGGTTCTATAAATTATGTGATTTATTAATTATAATAAAAATTAAATTAATTTTAAGTTAAGTTATATTAAATTAATTAATTTTCAAATTTCAGGTAGTAGTGAGTCTTCAAATTTTAAAAATGGAACGTGGAAAGGGGGTTATAGCAGATTTGCCAAATGTATATCATATTGTAGTGTTACACATTTTTAAGAATAATAATATCTTCTATATTGTAGTAGTGAACTATTCTTGTGTGATGTGATGTTAGGCCCCGAAGAATGTTATGAGGAAGAAGAGGATGAAGATAATAGGGGTAAGAAGATGAATTCTTCTAGTATTTTGGTGAAGAGAATGAATGAGTATGGGAAGAAGATTGATAAAATCTTTAATGAAATAAATTTGTTGGCATAGGAAAATAAAATTTTAAAAAGAGAATTATATGAAATGAAGAAGGGTCAAGCAAGACCTTCTAGGTCTCAATCATTGGTCTAACGGGTATATGTTGTCTTACTATACAATTGTACTGTTATAAGGAGTATTTGCATTTTTTTTAGTATATTTTTATCATTTTTATACATTTTACATTATAATGTGTCGTTATACAATATATAATGCTTGGATATAGTATATCTAACTTTTAACGCTTTGTCAATATAGTATAGAGCTTTGGTATTGTGTGTTGGCACTCCAATAGAAATTTTTGACATCACATTATTTTTTTTTTTTCCTTATTTTTATTACTGAATCTTATGATTCTTATCACTTAGGATGAGGACGATAAAGATGAGAAAGGGAATTATGATGAATGGGAGAATATGGATGAAGATTAGGTTGAAAAAGGGCCTCAACAACATGAGGAAGATGTTGAGATTGATAATGAAAAAGAAAAGTTGTGCAACTCAAGAGCTCGATGAGACATATTGCTAGACAGGAACCGAGTAAGTTTTCCTATAAAAGTGAATGTGTTGGTAAGAAAAGGAAAGGAAAGAGCTAGCAATTGTGGAAACCAAAAAGCAAAAGGTTAGTGATTTGCAATTGGAGAGAAAAAAAGAAGTTTGAGCAAGAAAGAGAAAGAAGATCAAAAAACGATAAGAAAAGGAAAGAGAAAAAAATGAAGAAAAATGAAAGAAATGAGGAAGGGAAGAAAAAAGAAGATGAGGATGAGAGAAAGAGAAAGGAAAAAAAGGAGAAAAAGATGAGAGAAAGAGAAAAATGATGGGCAAGGAAAATAAAAGAACAAGGAGAGAACGGAACAACAAGAAAAAAATCAGATAATAATGGAAGAGGATGAAGGTGTTAAGAGGGGAATAGAAAGAATAGTGGAGAAGGATGAGGGGGAATGAAGAGAATGGTGAAGAAGAATAAGGGAGATAAAGGGAAAATAAATTAAATTTTACGAGAGATGATGTTGGAGATAAAGAGAAAAAGAACAACAAAGTTTGAGATATAAAAAAATAAAAAATAAATAACTAGAGAAGAAAAGAAGAAGGAAGAGATGAAAAAAATAGATTAGAAAATAGATTAGGGGTTCACAAAATGACTAACGAAAAACATGCAACATGTGAAAAGTGTAACGCCCCAAAATCTGGGTCTACAACATGACCCATTACCCCCTGAGCCAGGATGTAGATCTGAATATTACAGGTCAAAAAATTATAAATCATTTACAATATAATATATATGTGTATTTTTTTTTTTAAAGTATTTCATGGTTAACACTAAAAAACTCTCTACAATAGTTCATTTTAATAGTAAATATCGACAATTTAAAATGTATGATTTTATTCAATTATTGAGACACCTTGAAATGATGCATTCACTAAAGCATTAGATTCTCAAATCAATGAACTTTTCATATAAAAAAAATAATAGTCACAAGTTACAAAAGAAAATATGAGAGAAAAAATTAGAAAAAGTTAGCAAATGTTTATTGTCACATTGTGGATAAAACACACATTTTAAATAATGATTGTTGGGGATTACTAGCTAAAGTATTTTCGTGAACGGTTGGTGGGACTAAAAAACTAACACATAAACATATAAGTTTCATGTTTTCACTATTTCCACACAAAAAAAAAAAGAATATTTCGATTTGCAAAGACAGCAGAAATTTAAATTCCTATTGTTTATTTCAAAAAAAAAACATATAAAATTTAATACTTTTCTAATTTTGATGATTTTACCCAATTTAAAAAGATATTTCAACTTCTATCAAACCACAACGGTGAAATATTCTAAAATTAAGTATTTATGAAATGAAATTCAATTAATATTTGATCTACCCCAAGTCGAAAATAAATAGCAATCAAACATAATCTCAATCCATTATCTAAAGAAGTTAATAAGATCAACCTCACATTACTCTTAGATGACTCATCACATATAGTTCACAAATAAAATAAAAATTAAATAAATGAAATTCAATTCATATCCAATCTACTCCAAGCTCGAAAATAAATAGCAATCAAACATAACCTCAATCCATTATCTAAAGAAGTTAATAAGATCAACCTAACATTACTCTTGGATGACTCATCACATATAGTTCACATATAAAATAAAAATTAAATAAATAAATTACCCCATGTTTATCAATGTTTTCACCTTTTTATTTCGACATAAATCAAAACTAAAATAAGAAGACCGTAAAAATAAATTTTCTAAAATATGACTAAGGCACCTCATCAAGATGAGCATTTGAAAAAAAAAATTGAATAAATAACATGAAAAAATATCTCACTAGATACTATCATACACATCCATGATTTAATTGATATAATAATCATATCAAGTAACAAAAGAATATTATAGACTTCTATTGAATACCAAAAATTAATAACATGCAAGGCAATGAATGTTGTATGCAAAAAATTTAACCCACACAACACGAGACATATATTACTAGGTCATACACCCACAGAACACAGGGGCTTTTACCCAACATACTCTGACTTCTTCTTGCTTAGTTAAGAGTTTTATCAATCCATTATGTCAATGCAAATATATCAATTTTCAAATATCATTATCATGATCCATTCATCATTAGTAAATTCTTCTCTCATAAATAATACATAAAAAGAAACACATAATTTTTATTACATTAAGAAAAAGATGCACAAGAAACTTAAAAAATAAGATATTGTCATTGTAATAAAAATATCGAGAAAAAGTATAGGTTTACACCTACCTAATATTTTGGTCTGAAAATGAAATATGTTTTAGACCCTGCTTTAGATGAAGAATTTTCGTATTTCACCCAAGAACAAAAGACTTTAACAATTAGAAGTTACAGGAGCTTCCCAGATGGTGTTTTTCTAGCAATAATGGTGTTTTTTTAAGTATTCTGAAGTAGGGTGAGATGAGCACGAATTGGGTCATTTAGGGATTTTAAAAACTTCAAAATTTTATTTTGTTGATCTCTCAATAATAGCGTATGACTTTAAGAAAATTAATGTGGTCTCTCGACCCTTGGGTCAAGATTTAGAGATTACCAAAATTTGTTTAGGTTTGTTTTTTTCTTTTCCAACATATCTGTTAGAGTTCTATGATTTAGTCCATATGGGTTGCTATATGGAAATCCACTATTTGTTAATTTCCAAAATCCTAACCATTTTTACTTTATCTCTTTAAATTATGTAGGAGAAAACCAACGTATTTTTTTAGCTTTCACGTACAAGATTTTTTTCTCTTTAATCAATAATCATTGATTTAGACTTGATACAATAGTAGAAAGTTTTTTAGCTAAGATTTTCAAATTTTGAAAATTTATCCCAACCATTTCCACTTTTTGGAAACTTTGGAGATATTTACCTCTCCTAGATTTGTTCTACTAATTTCCACAACTCCCATTTCATTATGCACAACCTAAATACTTATTAAAATATAAATAAATAAAATTTTCAACCCCCATGTGTCCTAGACCTTAACTAAAATCTAACGGCTCTCTCAAACTCTAATATGTCCAAAATACTGACACACCCTTATAAAAATAAGAGACCATACACTAGGGTAAATATTATCCTAATAAAATTAACAAAAGTAAGTATACGCATTCAATCCATGATCAGGTACATCTGATGCACTAAATGTCCAAGGATATCATTAAATCTTGGAGGGCAAAATTTTTCAAAAGTTTTTTGTATCCTAAAATTTAGGAAATCTGATATGTTGTGTAAAATTATATTCTAAACATTTTTAATGTTTTGTCCAAAGTGAAATTTTGACATTTGGATGCTTGAACATACAAATTATTCAAATACAAATGTCGATTATGTCCGTAGTATAAAGAGATTCATATTTTATGACTAAGTTCTGATCTTAAGGCTACAAGGGTTCGTCAAAATAAAGTTAAATAATAAATAACTTTTAAAGGTGATATTTTCAAAGTTCCCAATTACCTTGTCCCTAATCAAGAGAATGGTAGAAAAGAATAAATTATAAACCGTCTATTATATTTAACCGAACACCCCTATATTCAAAGGTTACTATTATTATTATTATTATATATTTATATTTGTTTTAAGGTATTATAATCTACCCCCCTTAAAAGAAATTTCGTTATCAAAATTTAGGACATACCTGATAAGAAAAACTCGAGATACTTTTGTGGCATTGCTGACTCTAATTCTCATGTTGCTTCCAGAATACCTTGACTAAGGGAATAGTCTTGGTGCATAAAAAAATTTCCTTGTTAGCTAAGGTTTGCACCGGCTTTTCCCCATATGACCCATCCTCCTGTATCTATATATTCTATCACTCAATGACATGCAATGGACCTGGTTCATACTTCCGCAACATAGAAACGTGGACCACATCTTGAATGCCTAATATTTGGGGTGGTAACGCCAACTGACAGGCAACCCCACCTACTCACTTAAGAATCTCAAAGGGCCCCACATACCTTGGAGCTAACTTTTCTTTTCTATCAAATCGAAATACTCCTTTACGAGGTGACACCCGAAGAAACATGTGATCTCCAACCTGAAGATCCAACAGTCATCTTTGTTTGTCAGCATAACTCTTTTGTCTACTTTACACCACAAGAAACCTATCTTGAATGATCCAAATCTTTTCTAATGTCTCATGAACATCGTCTGGGCCTAATATAATGCTTTCTCCAACTTCAGTCCAATACAAGGGTGATCTACATGGTCTGTCATATAATACCTCAAAAGGTGCCATCTCAATGCTTGTTTGATAGTTATTGTTGTAGGAAACTCTTCCAAACATAGAAAATCACTCCAATTTCCTTTGAAATCTAATGCACATTGTAGACACCCCGATTTGCACGAACCCATTAGGAAAATTCAAATTTCCTTGAATTGATTCCGAGTTAGACTTAAGCTTCTCAATGGACCCGCATTGCCACTTGGCATCATTATTCATGCATACATGCATACTTATTGCATCTCATATCATTGCATGCCCATACCTTGTCCCTAATCCACTTTAAACACATATCCATCACTCATACCCTATCCCAAGTCCATAAATACAGTCCATATCCAAACCCAACACCAAGTCCATCCTAAGCCCAAACCCAAGTCCATATCCTAACCCAAACCCAAGCCCACTCCAAGTCCATTCTCTCACCCCTTCACAAGATGACACATATTGATACCTCATAAGTCCCCAATACCCAATGCATCATCTAATTGGAGGGTCAACTTCCCTTTTGTGAAAACTCAAGAATGTCCTTCTCAAAAAGTTTAGTCAAACCAAAAAGGTTATTTGGTCTTTGGTAATAATACATAAAGGTGAGAAAACTTCCCATTATGCCCTCAAAAGGTGGGAATCTTCAAGTACATACATGGAGTTCTTCCATTGGTCCATTTCAAAAATACACTTCCACTCTTGCTTTATGAGTTATTTACAAATGAACCAAGGTCTACTTTTCACCTACCACTTCACCTTTACACATGGCATTCTCTTATTCATCCTCCTAAAAGTACTTTTATTCTCCCATTGGTCCATTTCAAAAATACACTTCCACCCTTACTTTATGAGTTATTTACAAATGAACCAAGGTCTACTTTTCACCTACCACTCACCCTTACACATGGCATTCTCCTATTTACCCTCTCAAAAGTACTTTTGTTCTCTCACCTCTATTTATCAAAAAATCAAAGATCAAATAATGCTTTTAGGATTTCTTCACAAATGTCATCTTTACCCTCATACAAATGAAAAATCCAAAAAGAAATAACCTAAACCCCATGTCCATTTTTCTTTATTTTTAGGATTGACCACTTTATCCCCAAAAGTCCTCCAAAAACTCTATAAATACCCTCATTTTCTAAGAACAATTCATGCTCTCAAGCCTCCATCTCTCAACCTAAAACTCTACCAAAATTCCTACTCATTTTCTCATCTTCTAAACTTCAACTCAACCCTCAACCATCTCACTCAACTCTCAAGTATACTTTTCAATGTTCAAGTTCATCAAGGGACAAGGTGGGGTTAACCTATAGTCTATTTATTTCAAAGTTTGCACTCTCTTCTTCTATCCTTCTCATTTTCTTTTATTTTTAAAAATCCCTTAAGATGTAATGCATACCCTCTCCCATCCCCGGTAAATTGGACTAAGGTTCGATCGAAAGGATGGGGGTTGAAGCCTTTTTCACCCCAATCTCATGCATCATCTTGTACACAATGCACACACTCACATATGCATGGCAATGATGAAGAAATGTGTCACCCTCTTGATGGGGTGAAACACTAAGTTTCTAGCCATGCATACATGCATCAATGTTGTGGCCTCAAAGGAATTCCATTATGGGGTCTCTCTAAAAGCTCAAACCTACATTCATATGCCCAAATGCAATGTGACTACATGGGTCATTCTCTTCCATAGAATGCCCTTAATATCACTTTGAAATCAAAATCCTTTTAAGGGGACATTTCACTTTAATGCACACACCACCCTTGTTATACATTCTCATGCATTTTTAATATTTGTTTTCTCAAATTTTTTCAAAATAAAATGGCCAAGCAAGGTAACCACCTTTGGTGGAGAGGACGGGGTGCCTAACACCTTCCCCATCCTCTAACCGAACCTCCTTACCTAGATCTTAGGTAGACCTTGCCTTTTTCAACAAATGAGAGTCATTACAATGCCATGGAAAAATGGTTTTCAAAAAAATCAATTCGGGTGCCCATTCACACCTATTTCCAAAAAAGAATGGTGACGACTCCAAACAATGTAGCATTGAGGTTCATTGTGAACATTTCATGTCTACACACATGCTCTCAACATGTCTTCCAAATTTTAAATTATGTGTTACGACTATCCATCCGTCTGAGGGTGAAAAACAATGTTGAAATTCAACTTCCCAAATCAAACTACAAACACTTCCAAAACTTTGATATAAATCATGAATCTCGATCTAAAACAATTGATAAAGGAATCCCATGCAACCTCACAATCTCTTTAACATATAGCTGACTTAATGAGTTGAGTGAATCAATAGCCTTAATGACTTAGAAGTGAATCGACTTTGGATGTTGGTCTACAATTACCCAAACAACATCCTTTTCTTGGATAGTCTTCGGTAATCCCATCACAAAATTCATAGTAATATGATCCCACTTCCATTCAGCTCTTGGTGGAGGCTATAACATCCTTTCAGGCCTCTTGTGTTCCGTCTTCACCTATTTACTCAACACATCTTCTTTGATCTTTAAAACTTTTGGCAAGCAAAGTCTATCTAAATATCGTATACTACTATCTACATGGGTTGACCAACTTTTGGAGTCATTCCTTCCGAGATTTTCCCCTTAATTTCTTCCAACTCTTTTTCTTCTTTTTGTACCTCTATCACTCTTTGGAGTATGGCTGGGTAAGATAGAAGATTATTTACACAACCTTTGGTTTAAGTGTCATCTACCACATTCGCCTTCCTTGGGTGATAGTAAAGAGTAAAATCATAATCCTTGAGGATTCCATCCATCTCTTTTGTCTAAAATTCAAATCCTTTTGAGTGAAAATATATTTCACACTCTTATGATCAGAGAAAAACTCAAAATGCTTCTTATAAAGATAATGCTTCCAAATTTTTAATCAAAACACAATTGCAGCTAATTTTAAATTGTGGGTGGGGTAGTTCTGCTCATGAGGTTTCAATTAACATGATGCATAAGCTACCACTTTACCTTGTTACATTAAAATACCTCCTAAACCCTTCAACGAGGCATCGCTATAAATGGTAAATCCTTGCCCACTCGCTGGAGTAATCAACAATGGAGTTGATGTCAACCTTCTCTTCAATTCCTGAAATGACTATTCACATTGTGCATCCCATTCAAACTTTACTTCTTTCCTAGTCAACTTAGTCAAACGAACTGCAAGTCGCGAGAATCCTTCTGCAAACTGACAATAATACCCTACCAGTCCCAAAAAGTTTCAAATTCCCAACATGTTCTTCGGTTGCTCTCATTTCATTATTGTTTCAACCTTCGCAGCGTCAACTAAAAAATTATTTTCAAAAATAACGTGGCAAAGAAACTTTACTTCTAACAGCCAGAACTAGTATTTATCGTGGTTTGCAAACAACGGTGATCTTTTAAAGTTTGCAAAGTGATGCGCAAGTACTCTTCATGTTCTTCCCTTGAGGTAGAGTAGATCAAAATGTCATCTAAAAAGATCACTATGAAACAATCTAAGGCTGAAAGATATAATTCATTAGGTCCATAAATGCCGCCAAAGCATTAGTCAACCTAAAAGGCATCACTAGGAATTCGTAATGCCCATAATGAATTCTAAATCCAGTTTTTGAAATATCAGAGTCCTTTACTCTCAACTGGTGATACCTTGACCTCAGGTCCATCTTCAAAAAGTATTTTTCTTCCTTCAGTTGGTCAAACAAATTTTATATTCGCAGTAGTGGGTATTTATTTTTTATCATTACTCAATTTAACTACTTATAATCAATGCAGAGACACAATGACTTATCCTTCTTCTTAACAAACAAAACTAGTGCTCCCCAAGGCGATGTGTTAGGGTGAATGAATCCCTTCTCTTGAAGCTCCTTCAATTGACTATCCAACTCTCTTAGCTCCATCGGAGCCATAAGATAGGGAGAGATCGATATTGGGGTTGTCCGTGGATATAAGTCGATACAAAATTCCATTTTTCTTTTAGGGGGTAATCTAGGAAGTTTGTCTGGAAAAACATCTAGAAAGTCTTTCACTACAGATAGATCCTTCCCTTAACTACTTGGCTCTTCTTCTATAGATAGACATGTCATGATACTTGATAAAGTATTTGTTCTCAACCGATTTGTTGGCTCTTGGAAGAAAGTAGCTTTTTTATCCCCCAATGAAATGAAAAGTTGGACCGTCCGACACATGAAAGGTTACTTTCTTCTTAAAACAATCCATCGAGACATGATCAATTCAATTTCTAACTCATAATTCACGATTTTAAGCAAACAAGGTCGACATATTCTATTTGTCTCTACCCCACTTCCCATTGGAGTGGCTACACACAAGACATACTTTAAGTGTTCTGATTCCAACCCCAAGTGCTATGCATACGAAGATGAGATGAAATAGTGACTAAAACCAAAATCAAACAAAACACTTGTCGTGGAATTGAATATTAAAATGATACCTCCAATCACTTCATTGTTGGCATCTACATCTAATTGAATGATAGCGTATCTTCTCCCATGGGCTCTAGCTCCCTAACCAACTTAATTATTTTGTAATTATTGCTAAGGTAGCCGAGGTTGTGCATTGTGATGTTGTTGTCTATGTTGATTTCCTTGGAAGTTTTGTTGAGGCTGTCTCCATTAGACAAGTTGTTGCTTCCATGGGAGATGTTGAAATCCTTGAGTTTATCATCATAATCGATCATGTTGTTGTGGGCAATTCTTCTTAATGTGACCCAGTTGGCCACACCTATGACATTTGATGCCACTCTATTGACCTGATTAACCCCGATGATTTTCAAAAGTTCTTTATTGCATTGACTGCTGGCCCCAATCAAACCTCTGTCTTTTATTATCTTGTTTGTCAGGATATTAGTTCCCATTTTTTCACTCATGGATCTTTCGTGCCTCTTCCAGTTATATTTTTACCAAGAAAGCCCTATCCACCATGTTTGCAAAGCTTGTCAACTTTAGAACTGTTATTTTCTCTCGGATCGACATCCTCAAACCCTCTTGAACTTGCTCACCTTATCTTCTTCTTTCGTCACCATATTCGGAGCATAATGGGATAACTCCGCAAATTCGGCCTCGTATTGGGCAACGATCATCTCTTTTTGAACCAACTGCATGAATTATACTCATTTCTAACTACAAACTGAAAAGGGAAAATATTTCTCCAAAAACACATTCTCAAAATCTTCCCAGGTCATTCTACTTACATCCCTAGATCTTTTCATCGTGTCCCACTATTGGTCTACTTCTCCTAGAAGTTAATCGGTTGCAAAACCCACTCTCTGATTTCCCGTCATCAACAACGTATCAAGTTTCTTATTTACTTCCTTTAGCCAAAACTCGGCCTCTAAGGGGTTCGCGATACCTTTAAACATCGAGGGTCCAAGTTGTTTGAATCATCACATCGCTACTAACATCCTATCTTCATCAACCTTCTCCCTAGCATGTATATGAGGTGCGGCTACAGTTGTAGGTTGTTGCTATTGGAACAAAGTATGTTGTCATTGAATAGTATCAATGATTCCACAGAGTGCCTAAAAGACATCCTGGAGCTCATCACCAACATGGATATTTCTTGCACTTCTACCTACCATTATCTAATAATTCAAGTGGAAAAATTAGTATTTTTTAAGATTCAAACTATATAGCTTTAAGGGGCATTTTCTTTTTTTTTTTATTGATAAGTTGGGGTTAAAGGGACCCCACCCTGAAACACTACTAACGAGTGTAGGTACAGATTAAGTCTTCCTCAACAATTGTCAAAACTTCTTGAGGAACATTACATATATCTTCAATAATGAAAAAACCATCTAAATAAGTACCCAATTTCGCTAGATAATCCGCTGCTCGATTTGTTTCTCTCCACATAAATTCAAACAAACAACTAACAAAATTTTGGCTCTGTTCTGCAATTTCCAACAATATTTCCTCATATTTCCATGATGAAACGATTTCATTCTTTATGCATTTAATTGAGTATAACGAATCAGAGGAAATTAGAATACGATTCAATCCCTTCGCTCTTGCATATCTCATAGCTTCTAATATTGCTTGCAACTCAATTTGGATAATGTCAACTGCAGAAATATTGCTCCAGCCTACAAAAAGTAATGTACCATCGCTATTTCTGCCAATAAACCCCAAACCTGAGCCTTGCATTGATCGAGCTCCATCAGTATTAATTTTTACCACGTCCTCCTCTGGTTTTGACCAAGAAATGAGCGTTAAATCTGAATTAACAATGGAGTAACAGCAACTCCAATTGTTTTTTAAGGGGCATTTTCTTTATGCCCAACTCCAAGAATTTCACTACAACCGATAAAACTTTATTATAAATAATATAAATGTGAACCGTATAAATAAAAATAATCAATAAATCATTCAAGTTGAAAAATAAAATACTAATAGAACTAATTCATATCTTCTCTACTAATATCCCATCCTAACCTAGCTTTGATTTTTCCAACTTATTCAATTAATATTATGTGGTTGTCAACTATCACATCTTCCGCCTCCTGGATTTCTTTAGCTTGGGTTTTATTTGCGGCCTCAAGTTCTTTAGTTTCCTTATTAGCCTTTGCTTTGTGAGTTCCACATATCCGTTTGGGATTAAGGCCAAAATTAAGGCAATAATTTGTAGCCCTCATTAATTTCTGGTGAATGGGTCGTGGCTTCTGCTATTATTCTTGATCCTCTTCCATAACTGGAAGTCTACCATCATGGATATCCAGCTTCTTATGTGATTTTTTGTTCTCTTACCATTTTTCTACATTAAAAAAGAACATAAGCACACAAGATAACCAATATTGATATAATTTAAAGGAATTTACTAACTATTCTTTGATACCAAGTTGTGACGCCAAGGAATATAGGTCTACGACTTGACCCATAACCTATGAGTCAGGATGTAGATCCGAATATTGCAAGTTAGAAAATTATAAATCTTTTACAATATAATATATATGTGTATTTTTTTTAGTAAAAATATTTCATGGTTAGCATTAAAAAACACTTTCTATAATAGTTCATTCTTAGTAGTAAACATTGACACTTCAAAATGTATGATTTTATTCAATTACTGAGACACCTCAAAATGGTGCATTCACTAAACCTTTAGATTCTCAAATCAATTTATTTTTCATAAAAAATTTTAATAGTCACACTTTATAAGAAAATATGAGAAAAAAATTCAGAAAAATTTAACAAAAGAATGATCGTTGCGGATTACATGCTCAGTATTTTCGTGAATGATTGGTGGGGTTAGAAAGCTAACACATAAACCTAAAAGTTTCATGTTTTGAGTATCACTAAAAAAAGACTATTTCTCAGAGAAAAATGGGTCAAAATAGAGCACATTTGCAAAGACAGCTGAAATTCATATTCACATGATTTATATATAAAAAAAACATATAAAATTCAATACTCATTTGATTTTGATGATTTTTTCCAATTTAAAATGATATTTTCAACCTCTATCAAATCACAATGATGGAATATTCTACCATACTCATCCATGTTTTAATTGATATAATAGTCATATCAAGTAACAAAATAATATTGTAGATCTTCTATTGAATATTAGAAATTAATAACATGTAACAAAATGAATATTATATGCGAAAGTTTCACCCACACAACACGAAGTATGCATTATTAGGTCATATACCCACATAACGCAGGGCCTTCCACGGGATGTTTGGGCCCTTTCACCCTAAGACACTCTGACTCATTGCTCAATTAAGATTTTTACCAATCTATTATGTCAATGTAGATATATCAGTTTGCAAATATCGTTATCATGATCTATTCATCGTTAGAAATTCTTCTCTCATAAATTATATATAAAAAGAAACACATAATTTTTTTTAACATAAAAAAAAGATGCACAAGAAACTTTAAAAGCAAGATACCGCCATTATAACAAAAATATATCAAGAAAAAGTATAGGCTTGCATCTACCTAATATTATTTATAGAAATGAAGTATGTTTTAAATTTTGATTAATTGGAGAATTGTGTATTTTATCCAAGAGCAAAAGACTTTGCAATTAGAAGTTTCAAGAGCTTCCCATATATTGTTTTTCTAGCAATAATGGTATTTCTCTAAGTACTTTGAAGTGAGGTGAGGTGAGCACAAATTGGGGGGCCTTTAGGGGTATTAAAAACTTCAAAAAATTTATTTTGTTGATCCTCCAATAGTAGTGTATGACTTTAACAAAATTAATGTAGTCTCTCAATCTTATGGTCAAGATTTTTGGGATCCCTAAAATTTGTTTAGGTTTATTTTCCTTTTCCAACATCTCTCTTAGAATTCTATGATTTAATCAATATGGGTTGCCACATGACAACGTACTATTTGTTAGTTTTCAAAACCCTGACCCTTTTTACCTTAGCTCTTTGAATTTTGTAGGACAAAACCAACGATTTTTTTTTATACTACTATTTTTTTTTGGCTTCCACGTACAAGATTTTCTTTTTTCTCTTTAATCATAACCATTGATTTAAACTTGATCCAATGATAGAAGTGTTTCAAATTTTGAAAATTTATCCCAATCATCTTCTCTTTTTTGGCAACTTTAAATAGATTTATCTCTCCTAGATTTTCTCAACCAATTCCCATGACTCCCACTTCATTATGCATGACCTAAATACTTATTAAAATATAAATAAAATAAAAGAAAATAAAAATTTCAGCCCCCATGCGTCCTTGACCTTGACCTTGACCAAAGTCTAACGGGTCTCCCAAACCTTAATATGTCGAAAATACTGACATGCCCTTATAAAAATAAGAGAACACTATACTAGGGTATATATTATCCTAATAAAATTACTAAAAATAAGTATACACATTCAATCCATGATTGGATACATCCAATGCACTAAAAATCTTAGGATATCGTAAAATCTTGAAAAGGCAAAATTGTCCAAAGTTTTATGTATCTTAAAATTTAGGAAATCTGATATGTTGTGTAAAATTATATTCTAAGAATCTTTTGTGTTTCGTCCAAAGTGAAATTTAGACATTTGGATGCCTGAACACAAATTATTCAAATACAAATGACAATTATGTCCCTAGTGTAAAGAGATTTTTATTTTATGACTAAGTTCTAGTCTTGGGGTTACAAGGGTTCATTAAAATCAAGTTAAAGGATAAATATCTTTTGAATGTGATATTTTTAAGGTGCCCAAATTTTATTATTATTATTATTATTGTTGTTGTTGTTGTTGTTGTTGTTGTTGTTGTTATTATTATTGTTATTATTATTATATATTTATATTTGTTTTCAAGGTATTACAAAAATTCTATAAGGAATTTCCTCTACAGTCTAATGCCTAGGTCATTGTCGACCACAAAGGAAATGAAGAAGATGTAAAAGTTCATTTGGGAAATTCCTTAATAATATAAAAGATATTATTTCATTCAATATTGCACTTTTATAAAAATAGATCAAGCTTTGGTAAACAGACATACACTTTTATATCGTATTTCCTTATATAGTGATGTTGATAATAGTGATTATGTTAGTGTTATTAGCACTTTTGGGGATTTTAAGATAGATCTAGAAGCACTAAAGCACCTCATACCTGGATTCTACGTTGATGACATGGTAAGGTATTGGACATTGAGGCATCTATTACTCACCTCCTTGAGAGAAATCTCGATGTACATGACCTAGCTGACCACACCCATAACAAGCTCTTGGTCTTGGACCCTACTATTGTTGCAAGGTGGTTTTCTACTTCTTACTCTACTCAAATAACTGTTGTGCATCTTCGAGATTCTTCCTCTAATTTTAATCTTCTAAAGGTCTCCAATCTCATTCTCCACCATCAAGGCACACTCTAGCATCTTAACATGTCGATGAATTCTAATTGCTTCCTGCTTCTCTCTAATCACAGGTTGTAACCCAAGCCGAAACTTCTTCATCTTTAAAGCATCGATAGAAATCAGGTGAAGTCCCAAACAACATAACTCAGCAAATTTGGTCTTGTACCAACCAATTGATAGTATGTCCATAAACTCTCTCATTTGTTGTTCTCGAATCGTCTCTCAGGGAAGTACTTCTTATAAAAGACTTTCTCATACTAAGCCCAAGACATCTGAATCACATCTCGAATCCTCTTCATAGAATCCCACCAAAAGATTATTCGATCTTCTTGGCTTGTGTGGTGGGAGAAGAGAGTGTAGGGCCATTGGAAGAGTCTATTTTGGTGGTTCAAGAATTCCCTATATTGTAAAATTCATAGTTGTTATTTCATATAATGTAGAGGATAAGATTTGAACACAAGACCTCTTGAGTGTTACTTGTAAAAAGTAGATTTTTCCTTTTTTGGTGAAACATAAAAGAGGTTATTCCTTTTTCCTTTTTTGTATTAGTTAAAAGTCAAAGATTATCTTTACCTTTTTTTATTATGAGAGTTGTAAAGATAATTCTTCATTCTTTAGTCCCACATCGGGTAAATACAAAGAAAGTTCTCAACTTATAAATGATTCATTTCTCTTTATTACTTGAGTGTGAAAGAGAGAGAGATTGAGCCTTGCGCGCAAATGGGGGCCCAAGTGTCACGGCCCTATTCTTTCGAAGCGGGGTCGTGCGGCGCAAGGGGGTCAAATCCACTTGCAAGCCTGTAAAATGATCGTACACCACACACACGTAGCTAGCAAACAAGTAAACGAGGCAACACGAGACAAAGCCCGGAGGCAACTTTGTTGATATAATATTGATTACACGGTGTAACGCGTTACAAAAGCAAATAGGTGCGTTACAAGCAAATGATGATCCTATGACACGCGGGACTTCCATGGAGCTGGGCTTCAAGGGCTTCAACAACGTGGGTGTAGGCCGGGGATTGGGATAGCACTGACACCCTTCCTACAAAGTGTATGCTAAGTCTTTACTAGATTTCCAGAAGGGAACATCAAAAGTAGAGGCCGGTCATACTCCCTTATTACTAAAATGCCACTAAGCTAACAAGGATGCCCTAGCACGGGGCTGACACGTACCCTAAGCTAACAGATATGCCCTGGTACGGGGGCTGACATGGCTTCATAACGAGCCTTACATAGTATTACATAGGGGCTCCCGGGTGACTCCGGGGCGAGCTACACCTAAACTCTAGGTGTCAGAGTACATGGCCGTTACAGTCTCCCCCACCTATTCTGCAGACGTCCTCGTCGCATTATCCCTGACAAACTCTTCAATCTTCTGCTTGAATGGTTGTAGGTTCTCTGCTCTTTCCCAGGTGGCTTCACATTCTGGCAAGTTCTTCCAAGTGACAAAGTACTCCATGTGCTGCTGCTTGCTTGAACTGCTGCTGACTTGACGCTCGGCGAGAACTTGGTCGACAACACGTTCCGACTGGATTGTTGAACGAGAAGGTGAACGTGTTGGAATGCTGCGTGCTGGATCTGCTGGATCTGCATGGAATGGCTTGAGACAGCTGGCATGGAAGACAGGGTGGATGTTGCGTAACTATTGCGGTAACTTCAACTTGTAGGAGACCTTGCCAACTCGAGAGAGGATGAGCATTGGACCTTCATAACGCTGTAGTAGACCCCTGTGTGCTCGCTGTACTCGGTTGAACCTTCTCAACTGATCTGTCTTGAGTAGAACTAAGTCACCAACTTTGAAACGATCTGGTCGACGATGTCCATCAGCCCATTTCTTCATCCTCTTTGACGCTTTTTCAAGGTAAGATCTGACAATTTCATTGTTGTCCTGCCAAAACTTAGCAAACTTGTACGCCCTTGGACACTGTCCCTGATATCCTGAAACAATAGTATGAGGAGTTAAAGGTTGTTGGCCAGTAATAAGTTCAAAAGGACTCTTGTTGGAGGAAGAGCTCTTCTGAAGGTTGAAACAGAACTGTGCGACATCAAGTAGATTCGCCCAATCCTTTTGGTTGGCAATGACAAAATACCTAAGATATTCCTCCAACATGGCATTAGATCTTTCAGTCTGCCCATCTGTTTGTGGATGTCCACTGGTCGAAAAGTCAAGCTGAGACCCAAGTAATCTGAACAATCGGTCCAGAATCTCCCGGTAAATCTTGAATCTCTATCACTGACAATGTTCTTGGGCACACCCCAATACTTGATGACATGCTTGAGGAACAAGTGTGTTGTTTCTTCTGCTGAGCAATATGTCGAGGTCGGTATAAATGTAGCATATTTGGAGAAACGGTCCACAACCACAAGGATGGACCCATACTCTGCAACCTTCGGCAAACCTGTGACAAAGTCCATAGAAACACTTTCCCAAGGCCTTTGGGGGACTGGAAGCGGTTCCAGCAGCCCAATAGGTTTGTCGCGCTCGATCTTGTCTTGCTGGCAAATGAGGCAGGTCCTCACATAATCTAACACATCATCACGGATGTTCGGCCAGTAGTATCCTCGCTCCAAGAGAGCTAATGTGCGGCGCCAACCCGGATGGCCAGCCCATGGAGTGTCGTGACACTCCCTCATCAGTTCTCGTCTTAGCCCGTCCGCACGTGGAACAAACATGCGGCTCTTGGTGGTATATAACAACCCATCCCGAAGCCAGAAACGGCGTGTTTTCCCCTTCTGCACCATATCCAATATGGCCTTCGCCTGGGGATCACTGTTCAAACCATTCTGAATTCTCTGCTGTAAAGTGCTGGTAACCTGAGAAACTTATCGCTGAAGTGCTGCTAGCTCTGCTTTGCGACTCAAGGCATCGGCCACGTTATTGTTCTTTCCTGGCTTGTAATCCAAGGCCAAGTCAAACTCTGCGAGGAATTCTTGCCAACGAGCCTGTTTCGGTGTCAACTTCTTCTGAGTCAGGAAATGGCTCACAGCCACATTATCAGTCTTCACATGAACCTGTGATCCTAACAAATAATGTCTCCAAACTCTCAAACAGTGGACGACGGCTAACAACTCTTTCTCCTGTGCGGTATAGCGTCTCTCAGCATCATTGAGCTTCCGACTTTCATAAGCAAGCGGATGCCCATCCTGTAACAACACTCCTCCAATAGCAAAGTCAGATGCATCTGTCTGAACTTCAAACGGCTTGGTGATGTCGGGTAGAAGCTAAGACTGGGTCTTGCATAACAGCAAGCTTGAGGTCTTCAAATGCCTCATGACACTTGTCCGACCAGGACCAAGTGTGATCTTTCTTCAACAGGTCTGTGAGAGGTGCGGCTCTTTTGGAATAACCTTGGACGAAACGTCTATAATAGTTCACAAGACCGAGGAATGACCTGAGTTCTGTGACAGTAGAAGGGGTTTTCCATTCATCAATAGCTCGCACTTTCTCCATGTCCATCCGGATCTGTCCATTACCCACAACGTGGCCAAGAAACATAATCTGCTTTTGAGCGAATGAACACTTCTCTAGCTTGACATACAACTGATTGTCCCGAAGCACTTGGAATACCTTGCGTAAATGTTGAACGTGCTCTTCTAAGGTAGAACTGTATACTACGATATCATCAAGATATACCACAACAAACTTGTCGATGTATGGTCTGAAGAGGTCGTTCATCAAGGTGCAGAATGTCGCAGGTGCGTTCGTAAGGCCGAAGGGCATGACTAAGAACTCATAAGCACCATACCTGGTAGAACAGGTAGTTTTCGACTCATCTCCATCTGCAACCCGTACTTGATATACCCTGATCTCAAATCCAACTTGGAAAAGTACTTAGCTGCCCCAAGTTGATCAAACAAATCGACAATCAGTGGAATCGGATACTTATTCTTGACGGTAACCTTGTTCAGCGCTCGGTAGTCTACACAAAGTCGCAATGACCCATCGTGCTTCTTCTGGAATAAAACAGGCGCCCCATAAGGTGCCTTCGAAGGTCTGATAAATCCAGACTCCAGAAGTCCATCAAGTTGCTTGCGTAGCTCAGCTAGTTCCGGAGGACTCATATGGCCCCTTTGCAGGAGGCTTGGTACCAGGTACTACTTCAATTTGATGATCAATCGGCCTACGTGGCGGTAGGGTCTTCAGAAGTTCTTCCGGCATAACATCATCAAATTCAGTCAAAACCTGTTTAACCAATGGGGGAGTTGAACTATGGTCCTGATCATCAGGTTCAACTCGCAAGGTAGCAAGAAACGTTTGCTCACCTTTCTTCAACCCTTTCTTCAGCTGAAGGGCTGAGATCATCTTTCCCTCTTCTTTACCTGTAGAGAGAGGAATGAAGTTTGGACTTTCACCTAGCAAGCCCAAAGTGTTGGCAAATGGCATCGGAACGGCCCTGTTCTGTCGCAGAAAGTCCATCCCAATGATAACTCGAAACTCATCGAGTGGAACTGCGAGAAGATCTAGCTTACCCTTCCATGGACCTATCTTGATGGCCACGGACTTGGCCGACCCTTGAATAGGAGTGGCCTCGGAGTTAACAGCTTTCATACGGCTTGAATCCTTTTCGAGCCGGATATTGAGGCGCTTCGCCTCTGCATGGGAAATGAAGCTATGCGTAGCTCCCGTGTCAACCATTGCCTGGGTGGTCTTACCACCAATCTCCACATCAACATACATGAGACCCTTACGCTGACGGATCGTCTTAGTCTCAGAGGTCTGTTTCATTGCATTCAACAGATGCATAGCTCCCATATGAGAAGATTCATCCTCATATTTCTCACTTGAACTCTCGTGACTAGGGTCACTCTGGGAAGCTAACAGTGCATTCAACTTGCTTCTCTGCGGGCAATTGAACGTCTTATGAGGACCACCACACAAGTAACACTGAATCTTGTTGCGGTGATTGTTGGACTGGGTACCGGTGTTCTTCGAAGGGGAGGAATCCCGATGGGATCTCCTGCTTGGACTGTGTAGATCCTCCATTTTTACCTTTGGAAGACCCATGGGTGCGTTCACTCTGCTGAGAGTACCCTTTCGACTGATTGGATACCTTCTTTTTATTCCCATCCACAGGAGAATAATCCGTCAACCGCTCACCTGCGGCGATAGCAGTCGTGAGGTCTTGCACACGTTGCCTCTGTAGTTCTGTCTGAACCCAAGGCTTAAGCCCTTCTGTAAACGAGAACAGCTTGTCTTTCTCTTACATATCACGAATATCAAGCATCAATATGGAAAATTGCTTGACGTAGTCGTGCACGGTACCAGTATGTTGGAGTTGCCTCAACTTCCTGCGGGCAATGAACTCCACATTCTCGGGTAGGAACTGATTCTTCAGCTCCCTTTTGAGGTCTTCCCATGTATCGATGGAGCATTAGCCACTCTCCATCTTGGTGTACTTTGTTCGCCACCATAGCTTAGCGTCACCTGCAAGATACATAAAAGCAGTTGTTACTTTTACCTCTTCTGAATCCGGTCGAGCTACACGGAAGTACTGTTCCATGTCAAACAGGAAATTCTCAAGCTCTTTCGCATCGCGTGCACCACTGAAGGCGCGTGGCTCGGGGACTCGCAAGCGCGAGGGAGGAGCATCACCATCGGTAGGCCGCTCGTTACCAACGGCTCTTACCAGGAGGCCTACCTTAGTACTGAGCTCCGTAATCTGTTCCTGTAACATGGCTATGGTTCCTCGGGTGTCTTCCTCGAGGTCAGTCACTCTGGCTCGGAATGTCTCGGATCTTTCCTCCAGCATGTTCTGTCGATCATCCAATTGCGCAATACCATCAACTATCCCGGAGAGCATACCTACCTTCTCCTCTAATACCTCAATGCGTTCCTTGTTTGTACGTGGTGCTGGTGTGTTTGGAGCGGGTAGATCCGCGGTACTAGTAGTTCCTCTTACCATCGTTCCCGTGAACTAAATGGAATCTCGGGGAATAGCTAGGGGGAATACCAACTGTGCTCAAACAACTGCTACTCTGATACCAACTGTCACGGCCCTATTCTTTCGAAGCGGGGTCGTGCGGCGCAAGGGGGTCAAATTCACTTGCAAGCCTGTAAAATGATTGTACACCACACACACGTAGCTAGCAAACAAGTAAACGAGGCAACACGAGACAAAGCCCGGAGGCAACTTTGTTGATATAATATTGATTACACGGTGTAACGCGTTACAAAAGCAAATAGGTGCGTTACAAGCAAATGATGATCCTATGACACGCGGGACTTCCACGGAGCTAGGCTTCAAGGGCTTCAATAACGTGGGTGTAGGCCGAGGATTGGGATAGCACTGACACCCTTCCTACAAAGTGTATGCTAAGTCTTTACTAGATTTCCAGAATGGAACATCAAAAGTAGAGGCCGGTCATACTCCCTTATTACTAAAATGCCACTAAGCTAACAAGGATGCCCTGGCACGGGGCTGACACGTACCCTAAGCTAACAGATATGCCCTGGTACTGGGGCTGACATGACTTCATAACGAGCCTTACATAGTATTACATAGGGGCTCCCAGGTGACTCCGGGGCGAGCTACACCTAAACTCTAGGTGTCAGAGTACATGGCCGTTACACCAAGGCATCGTGGGACTGCAGTCCATTGTGTTTAGGGTCAACCCGTCAAAAAACCTTAGTGCACATACGATGCGCACGCAGGGGAGTGCAAATCTTGAAATTTAAGCCTCACGTGGGTGTGCGTGATAGGCCCGTTTTTGCTAAACTTTTATGTAATCTCAACTGTTGATTTATGTTTTTATCTCAATCATTAACCTGCAAGTTAATGACTGTTTGGGCTTCTCAAGGCCCAAACGACGTGTCTTCATTACAATTGTGAATCGTTGGGCCAGTTGTGAACCGATGGCCTACTACTCATAAAATAAGATCATTCCCTTTTGTTAAAATACAAAAAACACGAAACTTTCTGAAATCTCTTCTTCTATCCTATTCTCTTCGATACATATTGTTTGTACAAAGTTCAATCTAATCGAGTTCGTTGTAGATTTGTTATTTTCGAGTACACAGTTAGCAGACAGTAACTGTTGAATCTTGGAAACCAGACGCTTGAAACCGACTACACTGAGGATTCATTCCTAAGAGGGCGAAATTGATTTTAAGGACAGCGGCTTCTCCGTACCTCAATCATTGATAAGTTCTTCCAATTTCTTCGAGTTGTTTATATTATACTATTGTTTATAATTTATTATTTCAACAAACCAGAATCAGGATTTACAACACCCTGATGTATGCCTAAAGGAGTAATCAGGTTTACTCCAAAGAAAGAAATAGAGTTTATGATCAAGTTTCAGTCGAGAACAGCCCCGGTCTCTATCACACCTTACAGGATGGCTCCTGTTGAACTTCAAGAGTTGAAAAATCAGCTTCAAGAACTTGCAAGATTTTGGAGTATAACACTACTACAATTGACTTCAAGAAAGTCCAAATCACGGAAGGGTTCTTTTCTTCTTATTCTTATTAGTCTTTTGTAGCTATTGTGATTGGGATTTTTTGTATGTTGCTGAAAATTAGAAAGTGTAGAATATGAAAGAAAAAAATTAATAATAAGAGAGAGGCCTTTACCTCAATAGATCTAACCCATTGGTTTGTAGAAGTTTAACAAAAAAATTAGGTACAGAGAGGTCTTTTAACCCAAAATCTCTTTTTAATTTTTCTTTTATATTGAT
The DNA here is from genome assembly GCF_017979445.1 of Akebia trifoliata. Taxonomy (NCBI): domain Eukaryota; kingdom Viridiplantae; phylum Streptophyta; class Magnoliopsida; order Ranunculales; family Lardizabalaceae; genus Akebia; species Akebia trifoliata. The sequence continues at coordinate 26,601,116 of NC_141377.1, forward strand.
TGAAAGAATCATAGAAAAACTCTCTTAAAAAATTGTATGGTTGACAAATCTATTTAGTACCTTGGAGCTATGACAGATAGATGGAGATCTTCAAATGAATATAATAATAATAATAATTAATAATATATTACTTTTTAAAATGTAGCTTATGCTTGATAGCATTAGAAACAGTTGATCATGTGTTTTTTCAATATAGTTTCAGCAGCAGGGTTTGAATTCAATGTCTAAGATGATTCGGAGTGATCCGTATCAGAGTTAAGCGATGAAGTTGAAGCAATTCAGGAATTGAGATTCCCATTCAATTCTACAATATAATGAAAAGAGCGGAATAATCGAATCTTTGAGGGGATATCTTTGCCAAAGACATCAATGCTGAAGCATTCAAATTGCCTTCGAAGTGGATGACAGACCAAGCTGGAATGAATAGCTTATTTTACAATAATTGGAGCTGCAACTACTCACTAGATCTTCAAAGGTGAAACATTGTTTACTCTAATGTCCAGATGATGGGATCATAAAAATAAATATGGGTGGATCCTTGTCATCCAAAGGTGGTGAGCTGAGATTTACTGGAAGGAATACCAAGGGAAAAATTGATAGGTAAACATAATTCCATTAATAAAAAACGGAGGTCGAGGGGACCAGCCAAAAGAAAGAAATACAAACCTAGCCAAAAGAAGCAAATACAAACCTATCAAAAGTCGAGCAAACCCCCGGGGAAGAAAGAAAAAAAGATTACCCCATCTCTAAATCTAACTAGGAAGTCTTTGAAGGAAATGCCCCTAGTCTTTGAATTGTTCTCATCTAATTCATAGTTTTTTTTTTTTTTATGACAAAGTGAGATTTGGTAGTTAGTAATTTAGTAGGTGAAGGTAGGGTTGATTTTGAACCCAGATCATGCTCTCAACACTCTTGACTATAACCAAGCAAGTTGGCACTTCACCTCATCCATGGATATAATCTACAGGAGTTGTGATCATTCATAACCTAACAAATACACCAAAGTGCAGAAAGTTTTTAAGTTCTAATCGCTTGTTGATGTTGAAGTACACACCACCACATGGTATCCGTAGTTGGCGTCAGTTCAAAACCAACCTTACTAACAAATCCAGTAGACCATTGATTCAATCCGGTTAAGACTGGTTTTAAGATACAAGGCATGACCTACTCTTCTAAACACCGTTTAGAACCAACATCACATAACAAGTCAATCAAAATGAGTAAAGGGGCAAACATTCCTAAAAGACAAGCACATTTTAGATAGAAACAATTTCCATTACAATGATATATTACTACTGTAAAAACTTTTAAGATTATATTACAAGACAGAGATATCCATGCAACAGTGGTTTGCACATAAAACATATAACCGACTAACAGCATTTGAGTTACAACAGACAGTCTGCTTCTTTCTACCATCTAAACAAGAGACTAAGACGATCGATAAAAGCTGATATATCCCTTCATGACCCTTTTCCAGTCGCCTTCACCAGGGTAGTGAAGCTCAACCTGCAAACATATAAATAAGAACACTTAACCACCCAAACGATTTTCTTTCTGAAAATGGATCAACAAAGGAGTGCAGTTGTAGATCACATTACCTGATAAGCGGCTTTCGGTGAGGTGCGGAAGGAGTAGCAAACCCATTGTAGTATGGGGCCAACAGTTCAGCAGGCTTTGATAATAATAAAAAAACAATTAGTGATTTGTTTAACCATATCACAACAATTATCTGCCCATACAAAAATTAACTTAATACAAATTCTAAAAAATCAGTAGTGATATTTGTGTTTATGCTCGGTTTCAAACCCACTGATGATCATATTAGTCATGGGAAAAGAAAATAAACGGGAGCCTTGGAACAGAGGTGGTGTTAATGCATCTAAAGAAGTAGGTTTGCAGCCCGAATACCAGGAGTATATGATTGGTTCTCATGCTTTAGATAATGTAAAAAAGTATTTCACAATTTACAAAATAATAAAGACAAAGTTAATGTGATTTATTAATATAATTTCAGGATGTCACATGCCTATAAAAAAGAGAACAGCACATAATTATGTTATATTCTATGAATAGCAAACTTCACAATTTATAACACATGCGAACTAAAATGTTGGAACTAAAAAAAAACAGACAGAAAATCCTAAACTACCACAATAGAATCCCTAGATCAACATGCATACTTTGCACATTTAGAAGAATCCATACGACATTACGACATGGGGTTCTTAGACACAGTAGCATGTTTTTTTAATCTCAAAGAATGTGACCAAGGGTACTGATGTGGAACATGTTTAATAATAAAGTCAGAATTATACTATTCTTTAGAAGCAGATCATAGTTTTTAAAAAAATTGGAACGAACTAATATGCTGATCTACATTAAAATCATAAATATAATAGCTGAAAATCTTTGAAAAAATTAAGGTTTGCGTAAAAAATGTGCCAGGATGTGTGTCCAATAAGCGAATACAACCATATCTGAGAGATCAACTTCTTTCCTCTCTTTTTTTCCAATAGGTATAAAAAAATTATTGGAAAAAGAAGAAGAAAAGAACTTGCAGCCAAGGCATCAATCATGCAAGGGTCACAACCATGGTTTAAAATATTGGAATGTATAAGTCGATACGTATCAGTATCGGCCCCGACCAATACGAAACATTCAATGTTTCAGGAATGTCTTGGGTTTGAATTGGTTAGTATTGAATATATTGGCCGATACCATATCGATTTTTTCATTAACTGAAACATTCAATCGATACGATATTTTAAACCATGGTCACAACTAAACAATGAACAAGCAAAGATTACTAGCTGCACACACATCGCAAACAAGATCCTAATGAACAATGAAATCTTCGAAGAAGACTCCTTGAAGCAACTTCTAAGAAAATGATGTCCTTGTAATGGAGAATAAGAACAATTCTATATGTGATAACATAAGCAGAATAGTAGAGTAATGCCAGAACAAGTAATTGTGTGTATAGAGAAATGTACAAGGTTAGCAGACAATACTTCAAGTTCCTCTAAACTCCCATTTGGGAAGACATTGGTACGAAGAGACATTCCATTTGCCACTGCTGCTGACTCCTCCTGACTTCCTTTAGTGCTCCCTCTGAAATCTTCGACTTGATTCGTTGATCTAAATTCATCTTCAAGCTCTTTTGAAAATTCTCGGTGGCCAACAGACGGATCGGAAATATTCTCAATTGCTGGCTTCTTAGTGTCTTGTGAGGATGATGAACTGGAGGTTGCCGACAAGGGTCTAGTAGTCGTGCTAGATCCCACAGATCCCTCAGCTTCTCTTCCACTATGAGTAGAAATTTCTGCATCCATATTGCTTCCTCCAATAAAATTTGTAGCAGCAGTGCCAGAAGACCTAATGACAGGCGGATCATGACTTCCTGATCCCTCGAGTACTCCCCCATTAGCAGAAGCAGTTGCAGCTAAACACTTTGAATTATTCTCCACGTTATTGTCATTCCGTTTCCTCTTCCTTCTATCATCTGCTCCATCAGCAACTGTTGCTCTGCTTTCACATGGTTTATCTGCTTGAGCCGAGTTGGAGACCTTCGCTTTTAATACTGGCCTAACCTCCCCAACTACTTTAGCAGGGCGAGATGGCCGAACTCCACCAGGAAAGACGAAGAGAGGAATGTTCCTTCGTTTTATATGAGATAAATGGATCTCCATTCCACGTTTCCATAGAGAATACATTCCAACGGAGTGCTTGAATCCCTCGATGGTTGCCCTTATATCAAAGGGTTCATCTTTTTGTGCAGGGTCCTCCCTTTGTTTCCGTTGCAAACCCATGAAGTAACTGCAGTGAAATGGTTTGGACTTGTCTGAGAAGTCACGTGGGTGTGGATGGCATTGAAGCTTGCCAAATGTTTGTTGCTCGATCTGGAACAGGATATAAACAAACGAAATCAGAATTTAAAAAAACCATTAAACCAATTTGGCCGAGCAAACCGAACAAAGGAAAAGAAGTTTACCTTCAATGTAAGCTGACGAAGCCGAGATTCAACCCATCCTTTCCATTTCCTAAAGTCATCATCATTTTCTCCAGTAATGTTAATCTGCAGATAATTTGTGTATGCTTCAAAGAAAGGGTGAGGCTCAAAGAGTGTATTCCAAGCAGCCTTATTTATCTCCATTTCCTGCAGGTATTAAACCATTGTTAAGACAATCCAAAGCTCTCTCCTCAGATAGAACATAAATATCATGACATGCAAAAATAAAAAATGCCGATGATACATGGGACATGAACGTTTTGAGAGAAATGTCTCAATAGCCACACATTTGGTAATATTAAGCAGTCTAACAGTTAAAAACAATGAAGGTAAAATTTCCATCTGGCTGGGAAAAAGGGCAGGCACAGAAAACTGAAATCTGAACTAAAACTGAAACTAAAAATATGCTCTGATGAAAAACTATTTCTCAAGAGGCTAAGTGGATGGATGGCTATCAAATAATTTATATTTGGCTTATATATATAGTAAGACACAAAACTCAATTTGTTCTTAGGCTGCACTAAATTTGCCTCCGTAGATGATAACCAATACCAGACCATAACAGGGATTGTTATCCCAGTTCTGGGTCTTACCTCTTTCAGTTTAACTGAAACCATTTGAATATAATAGGTCCCGGTTCTAGATAGCTTGGTATCAAACCAAACCAAACAAACCAAGCTGATAGGGTACTTGGTACCAACATGCATATGGAGACCTAAAATGTCAAGCTTCTTCCAAAAGATTCACATCCCTTTACAAAGGAGTCAGTTTCCCCCCTTTAATTGTTATATACTTATAAAAACCTGGTACCAAATACCCAACAGAAACCAAAACCTATTATTCAAATCTTAATTGATTCAAGCCTCCCCTCAAAAACACTCAAATAGGGCCAAAGTTCCTGTGGGGATGGATGATAAGCTACTCATTTTCTATTAAGAAAGGCATATATCATGTTTAAAAGGGAAAACAAAAATCCATAATTAAAAATTGCCTATGATAGACATTATTGAGAGAAAAATCGTGTATAAGGATGTGAGGACCAATATGGAAGTGTGTTTTATATGTATGTAGCTATTAAACAAAACACGGCACAATTAGTTTCCAGTGCATATGCCTCCTGAATTGGCACAAGGCAAGCTGCATGCAATGTCTTGTAACATACCTCACAGATTTCATTTCCCCTCTTGAATTCTTCCATCATAACTCGCAATGTACTCGATGACACATTATAGCTGGAGTTCATGCAAGGATATGCAGGTGTAATTATGGGCATCAGATGGAACCTGTCTCGTTGATTTCTTCTTGGATCCCAAACAGGAAGTCCCAAAGATCCTTCTTCAATATGACATAGCATGATTGGATTTGGCCAGTGCCACTGACAGTAAACCCTAAAGAACCGAGAAACCAATGTAGAAGGCAATGCGTTCGGGTATAATTGGCATATACGAGCAACAAGCAATGCCCAGTTTATACCACCGAGAAACCCCAAAACCTGATCATGACAAATACAAAGAGTAAATGAAAAATACACAGATGCACAACATAATCCAGTGTAATAATAAGCAGACTCTTACATTTGAATAAACTCCACGGCGTTTAGCCCAAAACCTCATGCACCTCAAGGTTGTGCGGAAATTCTGGATCAGAAGAGTGAACAAAATCAGAGTCAGCGAGTAAGAAGAGAAGGCCACAAGTTGATAAGTTCATATGAATATGGCTTAGAAAGTAAATGTCAAGACCTGAATATTTGGTACCAAACCCAAAATTTGGTCAGTAACTCTGCATCCATTGAGACTACGAACTGTCTGCTCATCTGCATTCTGTAGTATTGAGTCCTGTGAAATATCTAATTCCTGCAGCACAAGAAAATGTTAGCAACAAGCCAACCAAACTCACTTCAAAACAAATCCTTGAGAGACTCTTCAAAGAAGAAGTGAACTGAAAAGCACCCAAATGAGTTGCTAATCATTACAAGAGACGATGAAACTATCAAGAATTTTTAATATTGAATTTACAAATCCGAGTGTTTCCTTTCAAGAAAAAAAAAGACATTAGAACACAGGACATTGTGAACATTAGAGTAATGGTATAGGCTCACACAAGGATTATAATATTTTAATTCAAATACATTCTGCATTAACATTGATCAAGTGAGAAAGAAAGCATGAAATTCAACATAATGACTGAAGGACCTAGGACATGTCTGCATAAATCATCTCTATCACATTTGGCATGTGCACACCGTCATATTATCCCCATAAGTAAATACAAGAAATTCTAGGAAGATACATTTGTAATATACATTCACCTGTACTTAGCTAAGGTTTTTTTTTTTTTTTTTTTTTTTCCTTTTTGTTTTGATAATATGTTTATCTAAGTTCCACTTAGCAATAAAATGTTTATCCAAGTTCCACAACAGAACATATACACAGACATGTCTGTGTTAAATATGTATACGAAATTGTCCATCTCCATCAAACTGCCTTCCCGAAGTGAAAAGCTAACATGTATTTGGGTGCATGATACCATAGATTGACGTAATCGACTTATCTCATAGTAGATAACTAAAGCAAAATATAGAGAACATCAAAATACACCAATGAAGAACTCTAAAATGTTTTCATGAATAGGTCATTTTAATACCATGAGATAAGAAAAAAATATTAATTTGAATACATATTGGTCCATGTAATGTCTGACAAATGTTTCCAACCAAGCAGTTCCGTTTTTCCAAAGACTGTCTCTGCTACAAAGTTTTGCATTTGCTAAAAACATGTGATGGTCCTCGCACGCTATACTTTAATAGTACAGTTCTGTACTCTACAGGTGGTCCTCAAACATATCAATCCAATCTATTCAATAAATGAGCCCTGTGTAGAAAATATATTAGAAACAGATGATGTTAACCATCCCATAAATTACTTTCTTTAGGACTAGTTTCATTATATTTGTTTGCCTAAAAATGGTCTGATCATCAAGATCAGTTGCTTCGAGTGAATCTTATTCAAAAAATGTTCTCAATCAAACACATTGAAATAACCCAAAGTGATATTATCAGCATAAGTGGCCTGAGAGTGTCCCTAGTTGCAAATGCATTTAATAGCCCTAAAAAGGGAAAAATAATCAGAAAACAAAAGAAAACATGCAGTTTTGAAGTACTTGACAAGACACCATTGTATTGTAGGAACTCTCCATGTAAGATGCAAGAAATATAAAAGGAAAAAAAACTAATGCTTACTTCTGGAATAACCCAATGTGACAACCTCGCATAAAGAAGGTCAATGGAAACCCCATTGAATTTGAACCTCATTACAGGGACATGAGCATCAGGTACAGGGTGCAACTCTGTTACTTCAGGCATCTCAGCTAGCATAATATGAAGTTTAACAAAGAAATCCTCCTGCAGTCAAGTTAAGAAAATGTTTACACACCATCACGTTAAATTGCTGTATTGTTAAAATCAAAGAGGTAAGAGCTTAGCATACTTCTCGGGTTGCATATCTAGGTCCCACGCAAAGCGTGTCTATATCTGCACCAGGACCATGCACCTAGATGAAAAGAACAAAAAAATAAAAAGTAACGCAATCAGATCAGTGAATCCTGAAATTTCACAATTTTGAAGTTCAAATCTGAAAAGCACATCCATGAGACATATAACCAATGAAATTAGAATACTGAAAGCAACATGCAAAAGCAGCATTGACATGCAAAATTGTACAGCCGTCATATGCACATAAGTACACACACATACTAGAATTGTAGATTTTTTATTTTAAATTAAAAATCTCAATGAAACCATAAACAAGGACAAAAGATAAGGAGGCAAAGAAAGACCTCACTAAGCATATGATATGTATTCCATCACACAAGCTCTATAAGTATCCTTATTATTTATGAAAAATAATTACTTCATTCGAAATTATTTCAAGTACAATATCAGGTTGGGAAATTTTATTTTCTTGTATTTGCAAAATCCAACACTATGCACCTGTGTTAGGCTCTTGAGAGTTGCGACTAGGCCTGGCAATAGATAGTCGAAAATCCGAATCCGATTTGAATTCGTAATCGAAATTTCGGATATTGGATTTGAGTTCGGATATTGATTTGAGATTCAAATGCATTTCAGAAAGGGATTCAGATGTCAACACATCCAAATCCAATAAAATCCTATTCGATATAAATTAAAACATATGATAATAATAATAATAATAATTTTTTATTATTATTATTATTATTATTATTATTATTATTATACTTTTTCCTCTTATATGTATAGAATTTTCAATATTTCTGCATTTCCCAACACTCAGGGTTTATAGGAACCAAGAGCCGTTCCAAAACTATCCAGGTCCAATGATCTTCTCCAGCTATCCATGTACAGCGATCTTCTCCGGCGACCATGCAATCGTCCATCATATCTTCAACTTCAAGCCAAAAATCCTTTTTTTCTCTCAAAAAACCAGTCATCTCCTTCTTGAACTCTTCAAGATGTTTGATTCATTCAAATTTGTCGACAATCCATCATTTTCAACTATGCCCTAACTCATTTGTAGAAAACCCCTAATTTTTCAACCCAAAATCTCATCATTTCCCAAGTTGTTTGTAGGTTGAATTAGATATATATTGGAGAAGAAAAATCAAGGGTTAAAGACCAGTGACTTTGAGGGGGGAAATTAGGGTTTTTTGGTACATAGATGTTGAAGATGAGTGTATTCAGTTTATAAAGAAAAACAATGCTTTAGAATCGAATTGAATATTATCGGATATTTGATAAGCTAATCGGATTCGAATTCGGATGTAGCTATATCCAGTTTGATAAACATCCATTCAGAGGCCTACTTGAGACTCATATGAATCTATGCAACTTAGTGTACCAATGAAGGTAACAGATAGACAACCACCTAACAAACCCACCCTACTGCCACAATGTGCAGCTCATGACTGTCCTAGAAATAGGTAACAAATGAGCGGGCAAATATTTACAATGGTCTTTTTCTATAAGCATAATTTCACTGTCTTTCAAACATTCAAATTATATTTTTACAGCTTTTAGGTAAATTACATTAGCTGACATAACCCAAATGTTAAACAATTTACAACAGTCAAAAGCTCTTGTTGCTTTATGTTTCTAACTACAACTATAAGCTACTAGCAAAGACATCATATTTCTAGAAAAATTTCTCTGTCAAACAGTATCATACTCATGCTAAGGATACAACATACCACATCATACATTTTCAAATTGAATCTTGATTTATTCAAATATTTTGTCTTCAGATATTATTTTTATGGAATACACGACCGAGGCTTCATGGGAAAAGTTTTTTATTTCTTCTATTTGGAGTCAAAAGGTTCCCTCAATAGTTGTTTTCTTCACTGGTTAGCAGCCTTAGAGAAGATCCTTACTATTGACCGTATCATGGCTAAAGGTATAGCTCAAGCCAAGTGTGGAATCTGTACGTCACTGCTTATTCTTAAGAATTGACCTTTTACTAGACAAATCTGGGCTCACTTCCTATCTTTATCCCAATATTATTGGTGCTTTCCTACTTCAGTTGCTTCAATGTTTAAAAGTTAGTAGATCAAAACTTTTTCTCTAGAAAAAACGATTCTGTGAAGATTGTCCCCTTTTGCTGTTAGTTAGGCATCTAAAAGGAAAGGAACAGTAAGATTTTTGAAAGGAAGGAACACTCCCTTCAGAAGTTGTCATTAGTATTGTGGTTTATTATTATTATATTTTGGTATGAAGTGTTTAAAGAGTTCTCAAGTGTGCATTCTGAGGACCTTTTGGTTATTTGGATTTTTTTTTTACAAGTAACATATTATGTATATATCAAAAAAATTATTATACGCATGACTTATTTCAACTCTTATTTCAACTCATTCACAAGAAGTATACAAAACGCAAACTAGAGAAATTTATCTACCTAAGCTTAATAAGACATATAATCAAAATAAAATAAAAAACTGCTGGAGAAACAAGGGGGAACATTATATTGATACCCCAAGGCGATAAGAACCAAATGTAAATATCTTCGCATTCGCTTCCCCAATCAACTCTTCATTAAATCCCTTATTTCGGCTCACGGCTTTTACCCAAATCTTCACAATCTGTTCAATGTTCAATGTTCAAATCAATCAATACAAGAACCACGGTAATGATATTTGGGAAACCTAATGTAGAAATTTGACCAGCCTAGCCCATAAAAAAATTAAAAATAATTGGCCAACCTGATCTAATCTTCCAAGCACTTCTTCCCTAGAAATGGCCTCCTCCTGGGTTTCATGCAATCCGGCATCCACAAGAATCTAAAAAAAAAAAAAAAAACACTTATGAGCTTTAGATTTGACATCAAATGAAGCACTTCACCATATTACAACTTAATAGATGTTTGTATTGCCATTTTTGGTCCAAAAGAAAAAGCATAATCTTTCAGAGCTCTTTCAATCATGTAATAAATTAGGGTAAAATGGCAAGACAAACATCCCATTAATTAGGAATTAAACGAACTAACCAACCAACCAACCTTTTCGAGCTCTTGGGTCTTTATCACATCGAATTCGGACGGTCCAGCCAAAGAAATTGGTTCTGAGATTCCCAGTTGCTGCCCCTTTTTCCCGTTACTCAGTCTCATACTTCCCATTAATCAATCAGTTTCGTTTATAATTTTTTTTATCTTTTTAATCAAAATAATTTTGAAACTATGGGCAGATCACAGATTTTTTTTTTTTTTTTTTCGTTTTAACAGTTTTCCCTTTTCGCTATCGTTTCAAGAACAACAGATTCTACAAAGAAAAAGAACAAAATCACAACAAGAGAGAGAGAGATATAAATTATTTTTGAGTTCCGATTGTTCCAATATTTTTCATTCAATTACAAGTACAAACGATTCCAATAGAGAAATAAACAGAACAACAAATAAAATGTAAAGAAAAAAAAAAACCCTAAATTACAGAACTAAGTACAGAGCCCCATCGAAAAGCTTTCTTTTAAGACAAAACACCACGAGCAGACGATGATCTTTACCAGCAAAAGTATTCTTGAAACCCTAGACTGCCAAATCCCTTCTAATCAGATCATCTTCATCAAAGATCACTCAAATCTCAACTATAATCGACTGGTTTCGCGGAATTCTTCGTGACGAAGAAAAATAAACCCTAGAAATCTAAATATATAAAGAGGATTTCAGTAAACACGCGTTTCCGAATTCCGCGTCATTTGATATATATTTAGAAGTAAAGTCAAGCCGTTATATGTAACGCATGTCTGCCACTTGTTACAAAACAATCACTTTTTGACAGCTGGATAAGTGTACGTGTCATTGAATATCGTTTTCCTTTCAGAATTCTGCGTCATCTAGAAGTAAATCGTAACTGCTAGAAGATACGCATGCGTGCCACGTGTTACAGAGTAATCGCTTTGTGAAAGCTGGAAAAGCTACACGTCATTGGATATCGTTTTGAGAGATTTACGGTAGAGAACTATTGTTGCATTCTATTTATATATAAAGCAAGTTTGTTAATCAACAAACCTTATTACTCTATAAAATTATTAAGATTTGGCCCACATAAATTATCAAATTGGACATCCAACACCACATCCTCCTCAGATCTCATGAAAATCCACATATTCAATTGAAAAGAATTCAAAATATATATATCTTTTGAGGTTGATCCATGTTGTTAAAAATTGACAGCTATCAAAATCTCAAAATTTAATATTGAAATACAATGGAGAAAAATAACTTTGGTGAGTAATAAATTTGATATATTAAAAGAGTTTTTATTATAAAAATACTATAAATAGTGTTGATCCCGTCTAACATGATTATTGAACAGGTCATGTCTAGATTAAGGATGTCAATCCGTTTAGACACATTTAGTTATTATGTCATTAACATGTGTTTAAATCATGAAACATAGGAAATATCTAAAATATAAATAATTATTTAATGATTTTTAAAATTACCCATTTTTAATCAAAATTTTGTAAACTTTTTCATAATATATTTTTTTTCAAATTTTAAAATATATAGAAGATGTTTTAAGATATTTTTCAAATAATAATTAATGATTGGGGTTTTAATTTGGTAAAGAAATACACTTTTCTTACTACATAAGAAAAAATTCCTAAATACATTTCTTGTGGCATCCAGAAACATGATAAGATGTCACTAGGATTAGAACGTAAAGGATGAAATTCTTGGAACTTTGAAATTTTTATTTTTTGAAAAATACTTAGTTTATGTTTTATGATACTTAATTTATGTTGGTAGGCATTGGTTTAGAATAATGCTAGATTGAGCTCAATTCACACTTTGTTGTTGTGGTGGTGTGTACACAACAAAGTATACACACCACAAAGTGTGAATTGAGGACAATCTTGAGGTCACTGCAGAACGACTCATTTGTTTTTTATTGTGTGACTTTATTTTTAGTAATAGTATTTTACTTTCAGTGATAGAAAATGGAAATGGAACTTATTTTTTTCACTTAAGATTATATTTTTATTGGATGGGTTACACAAGTCGTGTTAAGTTACATATTTAATAAATGTGTCGCGTTTGGGTTTAACTTTTGACATAATTATTAAATGGGTCGGATTTGATTGGGTAAATTTTCAGAATACCCTTACCTCAACACGACAAAATCATGACATAACTCGAACAGTTGTCACCCCTTTTTGACACTAGTCACTTTAAAGTTGTTAGAGAGTTTGATTGACTCGTCATAAACTTTTGACCCACTCCATGTCGTATTGACTTTCGAAATATGATTTCAAATCACGATATTTCATCTCATATGGAGACCAAGTTATCTCATAAGTCGACTCATCTCTGAGATTCATTTATGGGACAATGGCTGTGACGGACTCTTTATTGAGAATATGTACCAATTAGTCCCCTAGCTAGAAAAGAATATGTGTCATTTAAGTCTCACTTAATAAAATATTCACTTATTAAGGATCTTGTAAAGATTTTTTTAGAAAAATACCTGAAATAACCTTTTAACAACTTTACATAATGGTTTAATCTAAAATTATTTTGACTATCAAATAAAAAACTTGACCAATTTATTTGGTTAGTAATATTTTTCTGAAAAAAATATTTATTTATTAAAATCTTTTTATAAATTCAATATAATTTTGTTTGACTCATTTAAGTAGAATCAATTTGATGAACATTCAAATTAAGTTTTAAAATAATGTTTTAATTATTTAAAATTATTTTTAATTTTTAGTAAATCTAATATACATAGATCAAATTAGTTTGATGATGATGATAAGTTATCATCGCCATGATTATCTATGTGTGTTAAAAATCGCTAGTTTTAGGGGAAAAAAAAAAACAAGAATTTTTTTTTTTTCATTTAGATCTTTTTTTTTAATTGTTATCTAAGAGATGACCAAAGTCAGGGGGCATGTGTTCGAGCTATAGATTATGATTAAAATAAGAATAAAATAAAACCTTGGCAAACAAAGATCGATCCACAGACACAATGATAATCCAGAAATCTTTTTTACTTTAAATTCAATTCAATTTATGCAAACGATTAAAAACAGTTTTCGAGATATTATCGAAAATAAAATATTAAAAGAAAAAGGTTTAAAATACAATGGAGAAGTGTAGATCATTCGGATTCACTTTTACAAGCTTTATCAATGATTTTTGGTCCTCTATTTTCTCGATCCACTAAACAAAGTTAATTTTTGTGGATCGAAAAATCAAACAATTATTTTAGAAAAGAGATTGAAAGTATACGATAAATTAATCCGAGAGTATGGGACAAGTATTAATTGTTCTCCGTGAAGTATGGTTTATTTTGAACTTATCAAAGGGTGAACCATCAAAACTTTGAAAAATAATCAATAATAAATCCAAAAATATCTACTTAACAACTATCACATTAAAACGATTAAGCAATTATGAGAATAATAAAAATACTAATAAAGTCTTGTTCTGACTTCCTGAACCGATCTAATGGAAAAGTTAGTCAATGGTCATTGTAAGAATAATAAAACAAAGTAAAAGAAGCAAAATGTAAAAGAGAGGAGAGAGATGAGAGAAAAGAATTCTTTTATTGCTTCTTGAACTTCGAAATTGACAAGGGTTCTTCGATTACAACTCCTTCAAAAACTAAGAAAAAAATAGAAAATAAAAATTACTATTCTTCCAATTCTCTAGATGATATTAACTCTTGGTCTGGTCTCCTATTTATAAAGAGACCATATTAGGATTTTTGTGGGAATTAGGGTTTCGAAAACATTCTGTAGTTACAAAAATTCATAAACCCTAGTTTATTACGAATGTTTTTTAGCCATCAACCTTAAGCACGAACTCCAAGGCAAAACTTTTTGCTTTGACCGCACTGTCCTAGTCAACCTAGGTGGCGCGGTCAACCTGGGCCCATATGATTTGGGTCTTAGTCAGTTGACTATTCCCAGTTCCTTGATCGTAGTGCATACTTCAATTGTTTTGACTTATTCCCGAAATTTTACAATTTTTCCTATTACACAAAATTAAAAGCAATTAATTCCAAAATACATGGACTAACAATTCATTATGTTTAATAAAGGGATTTAATATACAATTTATTTATAAAACTCATGCGATAAGGGTTCTAAAAATCACTTTCTACACCCTGATCAGCATGCCATTAATTTTAAAACATAGGATTACTTCAAATATTCTCAAATAAACATGTTTCTTTAAACCTAAACATTCGTTGAAAAGGTAATTACGGCATTTTCGCTTCAAAAATCCTTTTTAGACTAATATTTGATAAAATAAGTACTAAAGGGTCTATATTTTTTCAGAAGGGACTTTTTGGTACATATTTTCAAAAAATAGGTCTTTGAGGTCATTGTCCCTTCATTTATCGTTTTATACTTCCCTAAATTCTATCTTCTTGTTAAAGTTTGGAGAAGATAAATTATTTGAAAAATTGTCAAAAGATGGTCAAATTCATAGTTAATTGTTATTAAAAAATGATAATTTTATAAAATTACAAAAACAAATTAAAAAAAATTTAGACTATTATATTTTATTTTGGTCTTGCTTGGTTGCATGGTGAATCAAGGCAAACCAACATAAATATGCATTTTTTCGGAATTCAACTTTAAGGTTGGTAATAAGATGATAAGGTAGGTCCACACATTAAACTTAGAAAAGCATTCTTGTAAAACAGTATAAATCTTAGTAACCCAATCCTTCTATCAAGGGTGATGCTCCCACTCTCAAATCTCACTTTGGCATTTTGGAGAAGAATCCATTTCCAATCACCTCCTTAAAATATGAGAACCCTCTCGCAAAATGAAAATACGCACTTTATAAAGAATCTCATTTCATCTATCGTCTTAAATATTTTTATTTCATAATTGTTATTAGTCATGTATGTCATCCAAAAAAAATATTGTAACGAAGTATTATAATTGAAACAACAATTGTGTAATGTTTATATATATATATAGGGGACGGTTCAAGGGACGTTTGAAAAACCCCATTGGAAACCCATGTTTTCAAGTTGTTAGATTTGGACGGTTAAACGGCTCGAATTTCATCTGTCAAACAACTGGAAACCAAACACTATTTTGTAAAAGAGTTTATAAATTGTCAACAAACTCTCTCCATTTTTCAACTTATTAAAATTAACTCCTTCTTTCAATATCAGTATGTTCTCTCTACAGACTTACCCCGTTGCATAACCCAAACGCTCAACCAAAGGTGTGATGCCTACCCAGCTGAAGAAGAACAGCACCCCTGAGATACAAATAGCTATCAAAGGATTGATTAGATACTAATAATTTGCATCAGTTAGGTTTCTATGAATGTAACAGCTCGTCTATTTTCTAATATAATCATTATTCAAAAATATCAATTAATTCCAAAAACCTACTTATTCTGTTTGTTTTTTACAATAAACAATATTTCTTACTTGTTTTCTAGTAAGATGATGGAGCAAGATTGTAAGTGAACCAAAAGGCAACAAAATGTTTATCTTTGCTTGGACCAAGACGATGTAAATACTCAGAACTGTTGTATTGTGTATTCCCTTAGAGGGGAATGTACATGGAATATCAAGCCGTAACCCAACATCAGAGCTTGTATCGGGTTCTTTGAAGTCGTCGACTGATCGAGAGACAGGTTGAGAAAGAGTTCGGATTCTTTGAAGTCGTCGATTGAGAGATAGAGACATCCTGAAAGTGCCCTCGATCCCTGGGATGCGCGGATCCGCTTTTAACCCTTGAGGTTTGGGAGTCGCCACCTAGTTATTACGGTCTAGGAACCGATCAATGACTCTAAACGGATAAAGAACTAATCTAGAACAGAAAAAAAAACTGAATTCGGGGATCATGTTACGGGGTTGGAAGGTGTTAGGCACCAACCCCGCCTGGCCAAAGCCGGTCTCTACTAAATTTTCAAATAAGTTACATTGCTAAAAAACCTAGATAATAAAAAAGTAAGAAATTATACATTTCCGATAGCAAAGACCTTGTTCCTTCAGATCCGACAAAAATTGCTACTTGTATTGTACTCCTTGCTTCGTTCTGTCTCCGGATTTGATTTCTAATCTCCAAGGCAAGATATATCCTTCTTTGATCTAGGTGCTTCGAATTTGTTGTAGATTTTGGGGTGTTTTTGAAAGGTTTCTAGGTGTTTTTCAGCTAAAATCGAAGTAGGGGTGTTAGGTAAGGAGTTGGGGCTCCAAAATTAGGGTTTTGGAGAGGTTGTAGAGGCTTCTTCACCTACTTTTCCTACGGTTTTTTCTTTGATACGAAAATATGGTGTGAGGACCTCTATTTATAGATTTTTTTAATGATTGATTTAGATAGAATTAGTGTTTAATTAGAGTTCTTTTAGTTAGAGTTGTATTTTAGTTAGAATTGTTTTAGGTAGAGTTGTATTTTAATTAGAATTGTTTTAGGTAGAGTTGTATTTTAGTTAGAACTCTATTAAATAGAGTTATTATTTAATTGGAACTCTATTAGGATTTTGACTTTTGGTCTTATTTGATTGACTTTTAATATTTTGACTTTAGTCTTAATTGATTGACTTTTAATATCTTGACTTTAGTCTTGCTGACTTTAATTTTGACTTTAGTCTTACTTGATTGACTTTAATACCTTGACTTTAGTCTTGCTTGATCGACTTTGATTTATTGGAGAACCCCCTCTATTATATCTTTAATTCTTTGGACCCCCAAATGGAGGGGTCCTTAAAGAAATATCTCACGAACCCTCAACAATTTTTCATGAGAGCCCAATTGATCGATTTTTTTAGTTCAAAATTTTTAAATTAATTTAATTAATGTTTCAATTTAATTATTTAATATTTTATTTATTAATTTCGAAATTTTTAATTATGAAAATTGTGAAATTACCGTTTTACCCTCGGAGATGACCTTTCGCGTTTTAAGTCGGTTTTTAATGTTCTAGGATGTTTTAGAATCGATTTTTCGTAAGGAATTCAATGGAAATATTAGTTTGTGTCATTTATGAAATTTTTTGTATGAAATGATCGTGAACTTTATGAGGGGCATTTTCGTAATTTTATCGAATTCTGTGAAAATTGGCGAAATGATTTATTTGATTTCGATTTGTTATTTTATGTGTTTGAGAGAGTTTTTCTAAATGTAACGTAGGCTCTAGGGTCGTTTTGATGTTAGGGGTATTTTGGTAATTTGGTCAATTTTTAGTGATTTTTATCGTGAAGCTTCTTTTTGGGTCTGCAAGATGATGATTTCTATGTTTCTGGAGTCGTATTTTCCTAGCGTATCGTGGTTTCTAAGGTTTCGTCAATTTGAGATACCTCATCTGGATTTCTGAAACATATCTGGTAACAAAATAAAGCAATGGAATAAACATCCATTATTGGGAATCATTGCGATTGGGTTGACGAGTTGATTAATCAGGCGAGTGCAAAAATGAGGTGTCTACAGATGCCCCTATTTGGCAGAGGGTTGAAGCAAACTAGATAGCAGATCTATTTTGGTAGATAGTACGTGTAGACACCCCATTTTTGCATCTGCCTGATTAATCAACTCGTCAACCCGATCGCAACGATTCCCAATGATGGATGTGTATTCCATTGCTTTATTTTGTTACCAGATGTGTTTCAGAAATCCGGATGAGGTATCTCAAACTGACATAACCTTAGAAACTACTCTACGCTAGGAAAATACGACTCCAAAAATATAGAAATCATCATCTTGCAGACCCAAAAAGAAGCTTCACGATAAAATTCACTAAAAATGACCAAATTACCAAAATACCCCTAACATCAAAACAACCCTAGAGCCTACGTTACGCTTAGGAAAACTCTCTCAAACACATAAAATAACAAATCGAAATCAAATAAATCATTTCGTCAATTTTCACAGAATTTAACAAAATTACGAAAATGCCCCTCATAAAGTTCATGATCATTTCACACAAAAATTTCATAAATGACACAAACTAATACTTCCATTGAATGCCTTACGAAAAATCGATTCTAAAACATCCTAGAACATTAAAAACCGACTTAAAACGTGAAAAGTCCTATCCGGGGGCAAAACGGTAATTTCACAATTTTTATAATTAAAAATTTAGAAATTAATAAATAAAATATTAAATAATTAAAGTGAAACATTGATGAAATTAATTTAAAATTTTGAATTAAAAAAATCGATCAATCGGGCTTTCAAGTAAAATTGTTGAGGGTTTGTGAGATATTTCTTTAAGGACCCCTCCATTTGGTGGTCCAAAGAATTAAAGATATAATAGATAGGGGTTCTCCAAAAAATTAAAGTCAACCAAGCAAGACTAAAGTCAAAATCTTAAAGTCAATCTGTAGACACCCCAATTTGCACGAACCCGTTAGAAAGATTCAAATTTTCTCGAGTTGATTCCGATTTAGAACTCAAGCTCTTTGACGGACCCGCATTGCCACTTATCTTCATCATTCATGCATACATGCATACATACATCATGTCATATAGTTTGCATACTCAACCTTGTCCCTAATCCACTTTAAACATATGTCCATCACCCATATCCTAAGCCCACACCCATACCATAACCAAGGTCCATTTCTTCCTCCAATCTAACCCAAGTTCATATCCTAAATCCAAAGCCAAGTCCATTCTAAGCCCAAACCCAAGTCCATATCCTAACCCAAACCTAAGCCCAACACCAAGCCCACTCCAAGTCCATTCTCTCACCCCTTCATAAGATGACACATGTTGATACCTCATAAGCCCCCAATGCCCAATGCATCATCTAATTGGAGGGTCAACTTTTCTTTTGTGAAAACTCAAGAATGCCCTTCTCAAAAAGTTTAGTCAAACCAAAAATGTTATTTGGTCTTTGGTAATAATCCATAAAGGTGAGAGAACTTCCCATTATGCCCTCAAAAGGTGTGAATCTTCAAGTACATACATGGAGTTCTCCAATTGGTCCATTTCAAAAATATACTTCCATCCTTTCTTTATTTGTTATTTACAAATGAACCAAGATCTACTTTTCACCTACCACTTCACCTTTACACATGTCATTTTCATATTCACCCTCCTAAATGTGCTTTTGTTTTCCCATTGGTTCATTTCAAAACTACACTTCCACCCTTGCTTTATGAGTTATTTACAAATAAATCAAGATCTACTTTTTACCTACCACTCCACCTTTACACATGTCACTCCCCCATTCATCCTCCCAAAAGTACTTTTGTTCTCTCACCTCTATTTACCAAAAAACCAAGGATCAAAGTATGCTTTTAGGGTTTCTTCACAAATGTCATCTTTACCCTCATACAAATGGAAAATCCAAAAAGAAACAACCTAAATCTCATGTCCATTTTCTTTATTTTTAGGGTTGGACCACTTTATCCCCAAAAGTTCTCCAAAAACTCTATAAATACCCTCGTTTTTTATAAGCAAGGCATGCTCTCAAGTCCCCATCTCTCAACCTAAAACTCTACCCAATTCTCTACTCATCTCTCATCTCTCAACCTTCAACTCTCTCAACTCACCCTCAACTACATCCTTTAACTCTCAAGTTCACTTCTCAAGCTCAAGTTCATTCAAGACTTCCAAGGGGACAAGGTGGGATAGTAATTATTTATTTATTTTCTTTTACCTTGCATCTTCTTCTTCTAACCCTCTTTTTTTATTTTTAGAAGCCTTTAGGATGTAATGGAGAACCCTCCTTCATCCCGAGTAGATTGAACCTCAACCTTGGGCATGGAATGCTTGAGGCGGTTTGGTCGAAAGGATGAAGGTTGAAGCCCTTTTAAACCCATTCTCATATCATGCATCATAATGTACACTATGCACACACATCACACATGTTAGCTATGATGAAGAAATGTGTAACTCTTTTGATGGGGTTAAAACACAAAGTTTCTAGCTAAACATGCATGCATTAAGGTTATAGATCTAAGAAAACTCCTTTCATGGAACTTCTCTAAAATCATAAACCAACATTTCAACTCATGCAAAAGTGTGTTGACTCCATAGAATGTCTTTTTCCATAAGATATCTCTTATGTCAACACCAACATCAAAACCTCTTCCAATGAGGTACATACACACTATATGCACCCACCCACTTCATGCATCTCATGCATTCTACTTGTTATTTTAATCCTTTTCAAAAATGGCCAAATATAAAGGTAACCACCATAGGTGGAGAGAATGGGGTGCTTAACACCTTCCCCATTCTCTAACCGAATCCCCTTACCTAGATCTTAGGTAGACCATACCTTTTCCATGATTGAGAGTCACTACAATGCCATAAAAAATGATTTTCAAAATAATCGATTCGGGTGCCCATTCACACCCATTTACAAAAAAAGAATGGTGGCGACTCCAAACCACGTAGCATTGAGGTTCAAAAGTTGAACATTCTCATGTCTACACAATCTAGTGAGACTAAAGTCAAAATTAAAGTCAATTAAGCAAGACTGAAGTCAAAGATATTAAAAGTCAATCAATTAAGACTAAAGTCAAATATTAAAATCAATCAAATAAGACCAAAAGTCAAAATCATAATAGAATTCTAATTAAATAATAACTCTATCTAATAAAGTTCTAACTAAAAATAATTCTACCTAAAACAATTCTAATTAAAACACAATTCTACCTAAAACAATTCTAATTAAAACACAATTCTACCTAAAACAAGTCTAACTAAAACACAACTCTAACTAAAAGAACTCTAATTAAGCACTAACTCTATCTAAATCTACCCTTAAAAAAAATCTATAAATAGAGGTCCTCACACCCTATTTTCGTATCAAATCATAAACCCTAAGAGAAGTAGGTCTAAAAGCCTCCCTAGCCTCTCATAAACCCTAGTTTTGGAGCCTTAACTCCTTACCTAACATCCTTCCTTCGATTTTAGCCTAAGAAACACCTAAAAGTCTTTCAAAAACATCTCAAAATCCACAACAAACTTGAAGAATTCAGATCTAAGGAAAAAAGATATACCTTACCTCGGAGATCGGAAATCAAATCCGGAGACAGAACGAAGCAAGAAGCACGGTACAAGGAGCAACTTTTGTTGGATCTGAGGGAACAAAGTCTTTGCTATCGAAAAGGTATAATCTTTTTTTATTTATTATTATCTAGGTTTTTAGCAATGTAATTTATTTGGGAAGTTAGTAAAGATCGACTTTGGCCGGGCGGGGCTGGTGCCTAACACCTTCCAACCCCGTAACGTGATCCCCGGACCCTTTTTTTTTCTTTCGTAGATTAATTTGCCTTTTTTAGAGTCAGTTTGGTTCCTAGACCTTAACAACTAGGTGGCGACTCCCAAACCTCAATGGTCAAAAGCGGATCCGCGCACCCCGCGGATCGAGGGCGCTTTCAGTGGCGACTCCACTGGGGACTATTGAGGATTAGACTTGAAAAACCCCAAGTATGGGAGCATTGCCAGGATGACCTAATTTTTTTTATTATTTAGTTTGATTTATTTTATTTATTTATTTATTTATTTATTTTTGTGGCTTGATTGTGGATGATTTTGGGTATTACATTTTTTTTCCAATTAATGATCACTTTTGATGACCCCTAAATAATGAAAGATTCAAATTGACCTATGAAAATGATGGAATGATGAAGGTTGGACAAAAATATTAAAATGTTTTTACAGAATATTCTAGTAAGAATTAAGTCTGGGAACCTTTAATAAAACTTAGATCTCCTCGAGTAGATTAATTTAGAACCTGAGTTCACTCAATTTCATTATCGGAAGCCTTAGATATCATTGATGCAAGTTCAATCTGTAAATCTGGATTTGTCGCTGAATGAAGGTTGGGACAACAATATTAAAACGTTTTTACAGAATATTCTAGTGAGAATTAAGTCTGGGAATCTATTAATAAAATGTAGATCTCATCAAGTAGATTAATTTAGAACCTGAGTTCACTCAATTTCGTTATCGGAAGCCTTAGATATCATCGATGCAAGTTCAATCTGTAAATCTGGAATTGTTCCTGAATGAAGGTTGGGACAGCAATGTTAAAACGTTTTTACAGAACATTCTAATAAGAACTAAGTCTGAGCACCTATTAATAAAATGTAGATCTCATCGAGTAGATTAATTTAGAACTTGATTTTATTCGATTTCGTTATCGGGAGCCTTAGATATCATCGATGCAAGTTGGGATTGTATTTTTCTAATTCACAGAAAATCCGAATTAATCTAATGTTAGCACAATTAATGTTCCTGAGAGTGAGCTCATCTCAACCATTGTCATTCTATCATCAATGTAACATCTATTGGAATCTCGATTTATTTTGAATCACCCAAAAGTAACCCTTGATTGGACCATAGACAACAAATTTGTGGGCCCTTTTAATGTTGGATAAGATTAATTATTATTTGTGTTATATGCCCATATAATGTGCCATGATCTCTACAGATATATTTGTGATGTATTTGCTTTCATCTTAACTTCGATGTGATTGTTTTGTATTATTTTCTTGATCAATATTCATTTGATATCCATATGTGATGACATAATCTAGCCCATGGGCCCATGTGTTTGAAAAAGGCCCCGGGCACACCCTACCCTGTTTTGCACACACCACATGCACGTTTACTATTTTGCACACTTACACATCCTATATAGTCAACGTGGCACTAGTGCGTGGCCCGATCTCTTCGGAGATGCGACGTCATTCATGAAAACCACAACTCCAGTCATGTACCTTAGGGTATATCAAACTGGGGCATCAATACCGTCTGATCAGGTGATTCTGAGAGATGTATTGATGCACCCAGGCTGGAGCGACCTGAGCCTTTTACCTATTGTGAGCCACACAGTCACATGTCCCGATTGCCAACGTAGTACTAGTACGTAGTCGGTCCCCTCGTGGGATGCCAAACCATTTATGAAAGCTACAACTCTTGACTCGTACCCATAGGTATGTAAAAGACAATCTAAGTATATCAATTGCACTTCTTGGTCAAAATCGGTGCCTAAGTAAGATCTTGCCCCACTGTACCCTACTGTACGAGGGGGATAGACTACGTCTATTCTAGACGAGAGGTATTTAAGTGGGCCCTTGCTCAGCATTGTGCGCCACCTCTCAACTGGAGATCAAACTGGCTATTTTTGGCTTCAGAAAAGTGAATTGAGGTTTTAGATTATCACCTATACGGTATATCAAACCAAGTCACCACGTATCGAAAGGTATATAAGTGTGCTTGGGCAAGGGTGGCTAGATAAATTGCATTGCACGTAGTAAACCTAGAGTCTAGAAGCCTTCCTATAGGTCACGACCTGAATTGACTATGGGTGTTCCCGGGTTGCTTTATTCAATCCAACCAACAGGTAAGTAGGCGGACCGATCCAAAATAATCAAACAAAACCCGTAATATCAGTCCGACCCAATCGATGAAATGTACCGATTAATTTGAACCACTTAAACCAGTTGGCCCAATTGACAAATGGATCAAACTGATCAATACCAAATCAGTTGGACTAATTGGTTTCACTTTTAAATATCCAGACCACTTTGTATAGAAAGATTCGATCTTAGGATCAAATTAATTTGTCGGATCAAAGGTTCAATCCCAATCAGGGGTAGACCCGCGTCTAATCTTTCTCACTTTCTTGGTCACTATAGACTTATAGTGCATTTGGATTCGATATTTTCCATTGGACTTGGGTTATTCTATATCGAAACTTTAATCATGTGGTTAAGAGTCAAACCTTTAGAGTCAATGGTTAACCTTGATTTACTTCCAATCAGGTGATAATTGGTCCCAAACGTTCTAAACCCTCAGCTGTGTCATTTTGGGTCCGTCAAAAGAGACTTCTAGTCAAAGTACAAATGTCAAGTCCAAGTAGTCTATCCACTCAGAAGGACCTTCTCGCTTTGTAGATAATTATCCCTGAGTTTTCTTTGAATTTCAATCTAGTTTTCGTCAGTTTTTCAATCCAGTTAGTTACGTTAGTCTTTCTTCAACTTTCAAGCTTTAGTCGAATTTGTCAGTCTATGTTTTCAATTCCAATAAAATATAGAAGCTTTTGATTATCATGCGTTCAATAATGATGTGAACATAAAATTGGATATGAGGAATGCCTCAAAGCTCACTAATCAAGCTCGATAAATATTTGAATTAAAGAGTACACTCAAAAAGTGCAAATGGGTACTACATTTTCCTTAGAAGAACATGAGAGAATAATAAATTTACTTGAGAAATTCAACAACGTTCCTGCATGGTCTCGTGAGAATATATGGATAGATTGAACCAAAATAGATCAAATCCTAAAGTTGATGGTGAACTTTAAAATCAAATATTATCAAGAATGATGTAGTTGAAACCATCAACAAAGGTATTAAGATCTGCAAGAAAGGATTCATCATGTTTTTCACTTACAAAAGAAGAGTTCTCATTCGTGAAAAAATATAAGATTTTTTTTCGAAATTTGGAAAGGATTGAACGAGTCAACGCCAAATAGAAAGAAGTCAATCACACTCAATTTTGTAAAAGAAGACTGAAGATTTCTCTTTATCAGAAAAAGACTTAAGAATATTCATTCTTAAAAGAATACCTTACTCGACAGAGCAATCCAGATATCGAATTCCTGAAATTTTGACCAAGTCGAGCAGCATTCACCAAAGGAGGCCTTTTTTGGTCGAACAATTATCCTATCTTACAAAAAAAAAAAAAAAAGATAACCTTCTTT
This sequence comes from Akebia trifoliata, assembly GCF_017979445.1. NCBI lineage: Eukaryota > Viridiplantae > Streptophyta > Magnoliopsida > Ranunculales > Lardizabalaceae > Akebia > Akebia trifoliata. Next base: position 26,626,306 of record NC_141377.1, read on the forward strand.
AGCCCCTCGCAGCCTTTAAAAAAATAAAAGCAATAGCCTCTTATTTCTAAATCATATCGACCAACCTTGGGAGGGAATCTTAGTATAAACTACGTTTTGACCTGATCCCAAAAGAGAAAAGAAATATTTGGGGTACGTAGGCAACCTGAGAAATTACTTCAGGTCCGATCATGCAAAGAATATGTATATTTTCTTGTCATTTAAAAGAAAAATCCCCTATTGAAAGGTTCAAAAGAAAAGAATGCCAAACTAAGGGCATTAAAAAAAATCAAAAGAATTGATAAAAGAAAAGAATGCCAAACTAGAGGCATTTAGAAAAAATCAAAATAATTGACAGAAAAGAGAGAATATCAAACTAGGGGTATTTTGGGAAGTTGAGCCTTATATCTTTTCTTTCTGAATCATATCCTAAGCCTACCTATTAAGTCCTCCTGAATGCTAATTGACTCGGTTAAGGTGCAGGGAACTGAGAAGTTGTCGGGTTGGTTATACAAGATCATCAAGAAAAAAAAAAGAAGCCCGCTAAGTCGAAAACCCGAAAAGGCGATTTAGGCAAAATTTAGGGCATAACCATAAAAAAGAAAACCTGCTAGGTTGAAAACTTGAAAAGGCGACCTAGGCAAAAATCAAGGCATCATTAGAAAAAGAAAAAAATAAAGCCCGCTAGATTGAAAACATGAAGAAGCGATCTAGGCAAAAATTAGGGCATCATCAAACATGAGGAAATGTTCTATTAGGAAGAAAAATTTAGAAGGAAGCTTGTGCAGAAACTAAAAAGTGCAGAAACTAGGAAATGCAGAACCATTCAAGTCACAATATTTGTTTTTCAGCCAAGAGCTCACATCCGACGAAGACAATGTTGAAGTCGAAGAAATCAGAAGTCATCTTAAATATTGTAGGATCTTCAAAAGTATGTTTACTTGTTTAAGTGATCGCTAATGGAAGATGTAGAATCATCAACCACTTTGAAGAGGAAGATCTTCTATTCTAATATTTATCAAGATTTTTTAAGTCCAGCTCAAGCATTTTTCAAAAGAAATTCGAAAGAAAATGATTAATTCTTTATTGCACATATGATAATCTTAAGAGTCTTAAATTTAAGAGAATGTCAGTTCTTCTATCTATCAAACATCAGAGTCCATATTTTTCAAGCGTAATCCATTCCATCAGTCTTGTAGTCAAGTCTCAGTTAAAGCCAACCTTGAAACTAGGGGCATTTTTTAAGCACATTTAATTCCAAAGTTTTTGTTCTTAATCACATGATAAAAAGAAAATCTTACAAAAGCTTAAAAGTCCAGTGAAGCCCAATGATAATTATGAATCCAGATGCATGATAAGCCAATAAAGGCCTGATCTTTCAAACTTTGAGCTCGATTTTGAATCATAAAATGAATTAATAGGATTGTTTAAGTTCCTATAAATCTAAGCCTGAGAAACGTGGCTTAGTAAGTTCAAGTCCGAGAAATGAGACTCCAACTTTTTGAATCATAGAATGAATAGGCTTTTTGAAGTGCCTATAAACCTAAGTTCGAGTCCGAGAAACGAAACTCCAACTTTTTTGAATCATAAAATGAATAGACTTTTTGAAGTGCCTACAAACTTAAGTTCGAGTCCGAGAAACGAGACTCCAACTTTTTGAATCATAGAATGAATAGGCTTTTTGAAGTGCCTACAAACTTAAGTTCGAGTTCGAGAAACGAGACTCCAACTTTTTGAATCATAGAATGAATAGACTTTTTGAAGTGCCTATAAACCTTAGTTCAAGTCCGAGAAACGAGACTCCAACTTTTTTGAATCATAAAATGAATAGGCTTTTTGAAGTGCCTACAAACTTAAGTTTGAGTCCGAGAAACGAGACTCCAACTTTTTGAATCATAGAATGAATAGGCTTTTTGAAGTGCCTACAAACTTAAGTTCGAGTCCGAGAAACGAGACTCCAACTTTTTGAATCATAGAATGAATAGGCTTTTTGAAGTGCCTACAAACTTAAGTTCGAGTCCGAGAAACAGACTCCAACTTTTTGAATCATAGAATGAATAGGCTTTTTGAAGTGCCTATAAACTTAAGTTCGAGTCCGAGAAACGAGACTCTAACTTTTTGAATCATAGAATGAGTAGGCTTTTTGAAGTGCTTACAAACTTAAGTTCGAGTCCGAGAAACGAGACTCAAACTTTTTGAATCATAGAATGAATAGGCTTTTTCAAGTGCCTACAAACTTAAGTTCGAGTCCGAGAAACGAGACTCCAACTTTTTGAATCATAGAATGAATAAGCTTTTTGAAGTGCCTACAAACTTAAGTTCGAGTCCGAGAAACGAGACTCCAACTTTTTGAATCATAGAATGAATAGGCTTTTTGAAGTGCCTACAAACTTAAGTTCGAGTCCGAGAAACAAGACTCCAACTTTTTGAATCATAGAATGAATAGACTTTTTGAAGTGCCTACAAACTTAAGTTCGAGTCCGAGAAAGAGACTCCAACTTTTTGAATCATAGAATGAGTAGGCTTTTTGAAGTGCCTACAAACCTAGGTTCGAGTCCGAGAAGGGAGACTCCAACTTTTTGAATCATAGAATGAATAGGCTTTTTGAAATGCCTATACACCTTAGTTCGAGTCCAAGAAACGAGACTCCAACTTTGTTTGAATCATATCAAATTAACAGGATTGTTTAAATTCTTTAGCCCGAGAAGCGTGGCTACAATAAGCTCGAGTCCGATATACGAGACTCAAACTTTTTCTAACTTCAAATAGGATTTAACGAAGTTCCTACAATGTTATGACTCAAATTACCTCATTATTCAACCTTGCCATGATTGCTTTCGTTGCATAAACACATTTCAATTTTGAATTATTGTTGTCAGTGAGAGAAGATCTCTAGGATCTAACACATTTTTACTCAGTAAGCATCACACCTTTGCACACACGTGCACTTTTTCATTAGTCAAGGAGAATTTTATAAAATTCAAGGATCTGACACTGTCAGTGAGAGTTCACGCTCGAGGACCTGACAACATTTTTTTTCTGAGAGAGCTTTACCCTCAAGGATCCGAACACCCCGACGAATTGTTAAATCAGGCTGCAAAATGAATTGTCACTAGCTTTGGCATTCGGATATCGCACTATCTACCAAAATAGATTTGCTATCTAGTTTGCTTCAACCTTCTGCCAAAGAAGGCCATCTGTAGACACCCCATTTTTGCATATGCCTGATTAATCAACTCGTCAACCCGATCGCAACGATTCCCAATGATGGATGTGTATTCCATTACTTTATTTTGTTACCAGATGTATTTCCGAAATCCGGATGAGGTATCTCAAACTGACAAAACCTTAGAAACCACTCTACGCTAGAAAAATACAACTCCAGAAATATAGAAATCATCATCTTGCAGACCCAAAAAGAAGCTTCACGATAAAATTCACTAAAAATGACCAAATTACCAAAATACCCTTAACATCAAAACAACCCTAGAGCCTACGTTACGCTTATGAAAACTCTCTCAAACACATAAAATAACAAATCGAAACCAAATAAATCATTTCGTCAATTTTCAAAGAATTTAACAAAATTACGAAAATGCCCCTCATAAAGTTCATGATCATTTCACACAAAAAATTTCATAAATGACACAAACTAATACTTCCATTGAATTCCTTACGAAAAATCGATTCTAAAACATCCTAGAACATTAAAAACCGACTTAAAACGTGAAAAGTCCTCTCCGGGGGTAAAACGGTAATTTCACAATTTTTATAATTAAAAATTTAGAAATTAATAAATAAAATATTAAATAATTAAAGTGAAACATTGATGAAATTAATTTAAAATTTTAAATTAAAAAAATCGATCAATCAGGCTTTCAAGTAAAATTGTTGAGGGTTTGTGAGATATTTCTTTAAGGACCCCTTCATTTGGTCGTCCAAAGAATTAAAGATATAATAGAGAGGGGTTCTCCAAAAAATCAAAGTCAACTAAGCAAGACTAAAGTCAAAATCTTAAAGTCAATCTAGTGAGACTAAAGTCAAAATTAAAGTCAATTAAGCAAGACTGAAGTCAAAGATATTAAAAGTCAATCAATTAAGACTAAAGTCAAAATATTAAAAGTCAATCAAATAAGACCAAAAGTCAAAATCATAATAGAATTCTAATTAAATAATAACTCTATCTAATAGAGTTCTAACTAAAAAACAATTCTACCTAAAACAATTCTAATTAAAATACAATTCTACCTAAAACAATTCTAATTAAAACACAATTCTACCTAAAACAAGTCTAACTAAAACACAACTCTAACTAAAAGAACTCTAATTAAGCACTAACTCTATCAAAATCTACCCTTTAAAAAAATCTATAAATAGAGGTCCTCACACCCTATTTTCGTATCAAATCATAAACCCTAAGAGAAGTAGGTCTAAAAGCCCCCCTAGCCTCCCATAAACCCTAGTTTTGGAGTCCCAACTCCTTACCTAACATCCCTCCTTCGATTTTAGCCTAAGAAACACCTAAAAGTCTTCCAAAAATATCTAAAAATCCACAACAAACTTGAAGAATTCAGATCCAAGGAAAAAAAATATACCTTACCTCGGAGATCGAAAATCAAATTCGGAGACAGAACGAAGCAAGAAGTACGGTACAAGGAACAACTTTTGTTGGATCTGAGGGAATAAAGTCTTTGCTATCGGAATAAAGTCTTTGCTATCGGAAAAGTATAATATTTATTTATTTATTATTATCTAGGTTTTTAGCAATGTAATTTATTTGGGAAGTTAGTAGAGACCGGCTTTGATCGGGCGGGGTTGGTGCCTAACACCTTCCAACCCCGTAACGTGATCCCCGGACCCTTTTTTTTTCTTTCGTAAATTAGTTAGCCTTTTTTAGAGTCAGTTTGGTTCCTAGACCTTAACAACTAGGTGGCGACTCCCAAACCTCAAGGGTCAAAAGCGGATCCGCGCACCCCGCGGATTGAGGGCGCTTTCAGTGCGATATCTGAATGTCAAAGCTAGTGACAGTTCATTTTGCAGCCTGATTTAGAATTCGTTAAGGTTCGGATCTGAAAGCGCACTCGATCCGCGGGGTGCGCGGATCCGCTTTTGACCCTTGAGGTTTAGGAGTCGCCACCTAGTTATTGTGGTCTAGGAACCAAACTGACTCTAAAATGGATAAACACTAATCTAATACAGAAAATCTGAATCCGGGGATCATGTTACGGGGTTGGAAGGTGTTAGGCACCAACCCCGCCCGGCCATTGCCGGTCTCTACTTATCCCATATAAATCTACATCGCTAATGACAAACCTAGATTACAAAATAATAAAAAACTTACCTTCGATCAGCAAAAGTGCTATTCCCTCAGATCTGGTGAAAACGGCTCCTTGTACCGTATTCCTTACTTCGTTCTATCTACGGATCTGATTTCTGATCTCCGAGGTAAGGTATCTCCTTCTTGGATCTGGGTGCTTCGAATTTGTTGTGGATTTTTGGGATATTTTTGAGAGGTTTCTGGGTGTTTTTTAGGCTAAAATCAGAGCAGGGGTGTTAGGTAAGGAGTTGAGGCTCTAAAATTAGGATTTTTGGAGAGGTTGTGGGGGCTTCTTCACCTACTTTTCCTAGGGTTTTTTCTTTGATACGAAAATAGGGTGTGGAGGCTCCTATTTATAAAGTTTTTAGAAGCATTAGGGTTTGATTAGGGTTTCAATTAGGGTTTTGACTTAGTCTTTAGGGTTTAATTTAGGGTTTTGACTTTAGTCTTATGAGATTGACTTGATTAGTTTAGATTAGGATTTTGATTTAGGGTTTTGACCTTAGTCTTATGAGATTGACTCGATTAGTTTAGATTAGGGTTTTGATTCAGGGTTTTGACTTTAGTCTTATGAGATTGACTTTATTACTTGACTCTAGTCTTACTTAATTGACTTTAATTTTGACTCTAGTCTTATTTGATTGACTTTAATATCTTGACTTTAGTCTTGCTTGATTGACTTTAAATTTTTGGAGAACCCCTCTCTATTATATCTTTAATTCTTTGGACCCCTAAATGGAGGGGTCCTTAAAGAAATATCTTGCGAACCCTCAACAATTTTGCTTGAAAACCTGATTGATAAATTTTTTGGTTTAAATTTTAATAATTAACTTTATTAATGTTTCACTTTACATTATTTAATGATTTATTTATTAATTTCGAAATTTTTAATTATTAAAATTATGAAATTACCATTTTACCCTCGGAGAGGAATTTTTATGTTTTAAGTCGTTTTTCAATGTTCCAGGATATTTTGAAATCAGTTTTTCGTAAGGAATTCAATAAGAATGTTGGTTTTTGTCATTTATGAAATTTTTTGTGTGAAATGGTCGTGAATTTTATGAGGGGTATTTTCGTAATTTTGTCAAATTTTGTAAAAATTAGCGAAATGATTTATTTGGTTTCGATTTGTCGTTTTATGTATTTGAACAAATTTTCCTAAGCGTAATGTAGGCTCTAAGGTTGTTTTGATGTTAGGGGTATTTTGGTAATTTGGTCATTTTTAGTGATTTTTATCGTGAAGCTTCTTTTTGGTTTGTAGGATGATGATTTCTATGTTTCTGGGGTAGTATTTTCCTAGCGTAGCGTGGTTTCTAAGTTTTGTCAGTTCGAAATACCTCATCCGGATTTCTGAAACATATCTGGTAACAAAATAAAGCATTGGAATAGACATCCATCATTGGGAACCTTTGCGATCGGGTTGACGAGTTGATTAATCCGGAGAGTGCAAAGATGGGGTGTCTACAGATGCCCCTCTTTGGCAGAGGGTTGAAGCAAACTAGATAGCAAATCTATTTCGGTAGATAGTGCGATATCCGAATGCCAAAGCTAGTGACAGTTCATTTTGCAGCCTGATTTAGCAATTCGTCTGGGCATTCGGATACTTGAGCGTAAACTCTCCCCGAACTAAAAGGTTGTCAGGTCCTTGAGCGCGAGCTCTCACTGGCAACTTCAGATCCTTGAATTTTTAAAAAATTGTCCTTGATTGATGTAACAACTGTGCAAGTGTGTGGACTCAAAAATCTGAGGTAAATTTGAGTAAAATCTAAGCGCAAAGTGAATATAAATTAGACATAAACTGAGCATAGACTGAGCATAATTGAGCTTAAATTGATCATAATTCCGAGTAAACCCTCGTCGGTAACTGAGCAAAATCCAAGATAACCCCTTGGCGGCAACTGAGCAAAATCCAAGATAACCCAAGGCAACTGAGCAAAATCCAAGATAACCCTTGGCGGCAACTGAGCAAAATCCAAGATAACCCTTGGCCGCAACTGAGCAAAATCCAAGATAACCCTTGGCGGCAACTGATCAAAATTGGCGAAGGAATGAAGGACTTTTGGGAAATAATGAATGAATTTGGAAAAGACTGATCAGAGTGAATTGAATAAATCTGGAAGATACTGAATCTAGAAGAGAAATGATCGAATCTAGGAATGATTGGATCTAGGAATACCATATTAGTTGATCTCTGGACACAGTCAAATGTGAGATCCGAAGTGCTTTTGTTTGAACCTCAAGGATTTATCCAAAAGTTTTATGAATTTAAAACCTGAGTTTTTATTTCTTTTGAACCTCAAGAGTTTTTTGAAGAACTGTTATCAAAAGGGTAACCTTAAGTTTGAGGTTTTTAGGATTAACATTGCTTCAAAAACAAAATGTCCCTAGTTTGACAATAAATATGGCATTGAAAATAATTGAACACATCATTAAAAAATGCCCCTAGTATAAGGAGGGAAATTACATAATTTAGAGGAAAAAAGAAAAATGCCCCTTGTATGAAGGTTTGAAATATTTGATTATCACAAGCGCAATAAAGATCCAACTTTTAATTTTGATTAATTTTATTTGAAGATTTTGAGTCAGGCTCAAGAGAACAAAATATTTCCTTTTGAGACTTATCCTAGAATTCACCCTTCTCTCCATTGATTCACTTGGGGAAGTAAGAATTTTCAGATCGATCGTAGATAAGATACTTGTGGCCTCTGAATATATGCCTGGTTTAAGTTGAGTATTGAACTTGTTTATTCAGACTTCTAATGTTTCAGCTCGAACCGCTCTCAACTTGGGATTTTCTTCTATTTTTCTTTGTCGCTCTAACTTTTGCCTAGATCGCCTTTTCAGGTTTTCAATCTATCGAGCTTGCTCTAACTTTTGCCTAGATCGCCTTTTCAGGTTTTCGATCTAGCGAGCTTTTTCTTTTTTCTTGGCTCTGATTGTTGCCAAAGTTGTCCTTTCAGATTTTCAACTTTGCGAGCTTGCCTTAATTTTTGCCTAAGTCACCCTTTTCGGGTTTTCAACTTAGCAGGCTTCATCATTTTTTTATCTTTTTCTTTTCATTTGACCTTCTAGAATCGCTGTCTGATCATGTTCTACTACCCTCCTTGACCTTTTCACACGGTACTTAGGAGGACTTTTATAGGTAGGCTTGGGACTAGGCATAAAGTGAAAGGGATTTTGAGGCTCAAAACCCAAATGCCCCTTGTGTGGCATTTCTTTTATTTTGCTTTGAATTTTCTTCCCTATTTTGAAGATATTTTTTTTTCTTTTGAATTTTTTTTTTTTTTTGGAATCTATTTTTTTATTTTGATGTGGTCGGGCATGAAGTAACTTCTCAGGTTGCCTACGTACCCCAAATTTTTGGGATCAGACCAAAACGTAATTCGGATCTTCCCTCCCCTAGGTTAGGTGATCGGGCTAAGAAAGAAAAAGGCATCATTTTTTTTAAAAAAAGACTGCAAAGGGCTGAGAAAGGAGATAATGAACTAGGTAGCAGGAAAATTGATTCGGCCAAAGATGGCCTCCTTAAATGTAGTACCATTTGATCTGGTCAAGGTTGGTTGGCTCTGGTAGTTCACTTGCATCATGATCTTGAAGTCTGACGACTTTTCCAGACAGTATTTCCTTAATGAATGAATTTCTCCAATTGGGTTCAGACTTTCTCCTATAGTCGAGGAGGAGTGTTTAATTTTCTTTGAAGTCTGATAGTTAAATCCTTGACTTGTAAATGATGAGCTTTGACCTTTTTGTCAAATGCACGGGTGACTCTTCTTAGATAAGCTTGCACATGGTACAGGGCTTTAACTCGTTTTCTTCTATCAAGTTTAATTCTTCATACTGCTGTCGAATCCAATCTGTTTCTAACAAATGATTTTCCAACAAGACCCTAAGAGACGAAATTTCCATTTCAACTGGCAAGACTACTTCCATGCCATACACTAAGGAGTAGGGCGTAGCTCTAGTAAAGGATCGAATTGAAGTTCGATATGTCCATAGCGTGAATGATAATTTTTCTGACCAATCTCGATGTGATTGATATATTTTCCTGATGATAGTCTTGAGACTCTTAATAACTGCTTCAACCATTCCATTGATCTGAGGATGGTAGGGGGATGATTTGTGCTTTCGGATCTTCAACTTTAAACATAGAGTAATGATTTATGCTTTGAAGTACGACCCATTATCAGAGATCAGTTCAAAAGGTACCCCCATATCGACTGATAATATGTGATTTGAAACTCAAGATGTAGTAAGGATAGTGCTGATACATTTTATAACATCTTCTTTAATTCCATCGATATAGACGAGTATCTATTCCGTGTTGAACAACACCCAAGCTTGTACCTAACATACCCTCATATGATCACACGAACAAGTCTTTTGAAATTTCTGAGTAAATTCATTATCCCCTCGTGTTCCTTTCGGGATAAGATGGTTTCTATTTGAATCTCTTTAGGAATTATTTTTTGTTTCGAGGTCAAAGACCTTTCCTTTCTCGATTAAAGGTTGAGCCCGACTCTTATCTTCTTGTTCAGAAACGAAATCTATCAAATTATTAGTTAATTCGTTAATGTGCTCGAGGTATTCAAAAATTTCCTTTATCCAATCAATTTTAGATGGGACAACAGACACCTCTATAGACTCGATGAACTAACTTGACTCAATAGGAAAGAGTGGACTCAATCTAAGGAAGACATGACCTTGCTGGAAAAAAGGACTCGAGCTAACCCAAATGACTCATGAAAACTCAAGACAAGTACACACACGAGTTTGATTAGGACTGAGGACTGAGATATTGCTTATAACCGGTAGGATTGAAGCACTATGATCTTCAAAGAACAACTGAACGATGTTGAGAAATTTTGAGGTCATTTCTGACTATTGATTTGATATTGACGTTTACTTTAACTGACCGGATTTACAACCCTAACTAGACGATGGACGATTGAGCTTAGACACAATGATAACCCTTAAACCTCTTTGAAGGTGAATTTAACCAATTTCAGTGTCACCCCCTTGATAACATTTTAAATGAACCCTGAGATTTTATTGAATTTTGTGCACCAATCCATTAAACAATTCATTAATGTAATGATTATTCAGAAAAATAATTTTATTGCACTCTTGAAAAATATTGACAAATAATGTTTTCATTGAATAACAACTTCCACAAACATATTTCAATAATTTTTCATGCAAAAATAGATTTTTTGTAAATCATTTTTTTCTGAAAAATATTTTTTTTTCCTTTTCTTTTTTTTAGAAAAATTTTTGGGAAAGCATTTCCTTTTGGAAAATCTTATTCTTCCGGAAAATATTTCACTTTTGAAAAGCATTTCTCTTCTGAAAAATATTTTTCTTCTGAAAAACATTTTTCTTCTTTTAAAATAGGTTTAAAATCCGAATCAGGAAGAAGTTTGAATTTCATTTTGATTCAAATGGCTCAGCCCATAATGATCGTTGGATCGAGATGGACTGGGTCATTATTGTAAAAGAATGAATTCTTTATTAGGTCGGTGCACCCATTTTAATTTTCAAAAATAACATTTGATCCTTGAGGACAATCATACACTCTGATCTACACCATTCACATCACTCACATACATTCATCAATCAACAGGTTCCAATCAATAAACAACCCGGGAACACCCACGATAAGTTCGAGTCGTGACCTACTGAGAAGGTTTCTAGACTCTAAGCTTACTACGTGCAATACATTTTTATCTGGCCACTCTTGCCTAAGCACACATATATACCTTTCGATACGTGGTGACTTGGTTTGATATACTGTATAGGTGATAATCTAAAACCTCAATTCACTTCTTTGAAGTCAAAAACAGCTAGTTTGATCTCCAGTTGAGAGGTGGCGCACAATGCTGAGCAAGGGCCCACTTAAATACCTCTTGTCTAGAATAGACGTAGTCTATCCCCCTCGTACAGTAGGGTACAGCAGGGCAAGATCTTGCTTAGGTACCGATTTTGACCAAGAAGTGCAATTGATATACTTAGATTATCTTTTATACCTACAGGGTACAAGTCAAGAGTTGTAGCTTTCATAAATGGTTTGGCATCCCACAAGGGGACCGACCTCGTACTAGTATTACGTTGGCAATCGGGACATGTGACTGTGTGGCTCACAATAGGTCAAAGGCTCAGGTCACTCCAGCTTGGGTGCATCAATACATCTCTCAGAATCACCTGATTAGATGGTATTGATGCCCCAGTTTAATATACCCTAAGGTACGTGACTGGAGTTGTGGTTTTCATGAATGACGTCGCATCTCCGAAGAGATCGGGCCACGCACTAGTGCCACGTTGGCTATATAGGACGTGTAAGTATGCAAAACAGTAAACGTGCATGTGGTGTGCAAAACAGGGTGGGGTGTGCCTGGGGCCTTTTTCAAACACATGGGCCCATGGGCCAGATTATGTCATCACATATGGATATCAAATGAATATTGATCAAGAAGATAATACAAAACTCATCACATCGAAATTAAGATGAAAGCAAACACATCACAAATATATCTGTAGAGATCATGGCACATTATATGGGCATATAACACAAATAATAATTAATCTGATCCAACATTAAAAAAGCCCATAAATTTATTGTCTATGGTCTAATCAAGGGTTATTTTTGGGTGATCCAAAATAAATCGAGATTCCAATAGATGTTACATTGATGATAGAATGACAATGGTTGAGATGAGCTCACTCTCAGGAACATTAATTGTGCTAACATTAGATAAATTCGAATTTTCTGTGAATTTGGAAAATACAATCCGAACTTACATCGATGATATCTAAGGCTCCCGATAACGAAATCGAGTGAACTCAAGTTTTAAATTAATATACTCGATGAGATCTACATTTTATTAATAGGTGCTTAGACTTAATTCTCAACAGAATGTTCTGTAAAAACGTTTTAACGTTGCTGTCCCAACCTTCATTCAGAAACAATTCCAGATTTACAGATTGAACTTACATCGATGATATCTAAGGCTTCTGATAATGAAATTGAGTGAACTCAGGTTCTAAATTAATCTACTCGATGAGATCTACATTTTAATAAGAGGTTCCCAGACTTAATTCTCACTAGAATATTCTGTGAAAACGTTTTAACATTGCTGTCCCAACCTTCATTCAGCAATAATTCCAGATTTACAGATTGAACTTGCATCGATGATATCTAAGGCTTCTGATAATGAAATTGAGTGAACTTAGATTCTAAATTAATTTACTCGATGAGATCTACGTTTTATTAATAGATTCTCAGACTTAATTCTCACTAGAATGTTTTGTAAAAAAATTTTAACATTGCTGTCCCAACTTTCATTCAACAACAATTCCAGATTTAAAGATTGAACTTGCATCGATGATAACTAAGGCTTCCGATAACGAAATTGAGTGAACTCAAGTTCTAAATTAATCTATTCGATGAGATCTACGTTTTATTAATAAGTTCTCAGACTTAATTCTCACTAGAATATTTTGTAAAAACGTTTTAACATTACTGTCCCAACCTTCATCATTCCATCATTTTCATATGTCAATTTGAATCTTTCATTATTTAGGGGTCATCAAAAAGTGATCCTTAATTGGAAAAAAAAAATGCAATACCTAAAATCATCTACAATCAAGACAAAAATAAATAAATAAACAGAAAAAATAAATAAAATAAATCCAACTAAATAAAAAAAAAAAACTAAGTCATCTTGGCAATGCTTCCATACTTGGGGTTTTTCAAGTTTGATCCTCAATAGTCCCCAGTGGAGTCGCCACTGAAAGCGCCCTCGATCCGTGGGGTGCGTGGATCCGCTTTTGACCCTTGAGGTTTGGGAGTCGCCACCTAGTTATTGTGGTCTAGGAACCAAACTGACTCTAAAATGGATAAACACTAATCTAATACAGAAAATCTGAATCCGGGGATTATGTTACGGGGTTGGAAGGTGTTAGGCACCAACCCCGCCCGGCCATTGCCGGTCTCTACTTATCCCAAATAAATCTACATCGCTAATGACAAACCTAGATTACAAAATAATAAAAAACTTACCTTCGATCAGCAAAAGTGTTATTCCCTCAGATCTGGTGAAAACGACTCCTTGTACCGTATTCCTTACTTCGTTCTATCTCTGGATCTGATTTCTGATCTCCGAGGTAAGGTATCTCCTTCTTAGATCTGGGTGCTTCGAATTTGTTGTGGATTTTTGGGATGTTTTTGAGAGGTTTCTGGGTGTTTTTCAGGCTAAAATCAGAGCAGTGGTGTTAGGTAAGGAGTTGAGGCTCCAAAATTAGGATTTTTGGAGAGGTTGTGGGGGCTTCTTCACCTACTTTTCCTAGGGTTTTTTCTTTGATACGAAAATAGGGTATGGAGGCTCCGATTTATAAAGTTTTTAGAAGCATTAGGGTTTGATTAGGGTTTCAATTAGGGTTTTGACTTAGTCTTTAGGGTTTTAATTTAGGATTTCGACTTTAGTCTTATGAGATTGACTTGATTAGTTTAGATTAGGGTTTTAATTTAGGGTTTTGACCTTAGTCTTATGAGATTGACTCGATTAGTTTAGATTAGGGTTTTGATTCAGGGTTTTGACTTTAGTCTTATGAGATTGACTTTAATACTTGACTCTAGTCTTACTTAATTGACTTTAATTTTGATTCTAGTCTTATTTCATTGACTTTAATATCTTGACTTTAGTCTTGCTTGATTGACTTTTAATTTTTGGAGAACCCCTCTCTATTATATCTTTAATTCTTTGGACCCCCAAATGGAGGGGTCCTTAAAGAAATATCTTGCGAACCCTCAACAATTTTGCTTCAAAACCTGATTGATAAATTTTTTGGTTTAAATTTTTATAATTAATTTTATTAATGTTTCATTTTACATTATTTAATGATTTATTTATTAATTTCAAAAATTTTAATTATTAAAATTATGAAATTACCATTTTGCCCTCGAAGAGGATTTTTTACGTTTTAAGTCGTTTTTCAATGTTCCAGAATATTTTGAAATCAGTTTTTTGTAAGGAATTCAATGGAAATGTTGGTTTTTGTCATTTATGAAATTTTTTGTGTGAAATGTTCGTGAATTTTATGAGGGGTATTTTCGTAATTTTGTCAAATTTTTGTGAAAATTGACGAAATGATTTATTTGGTTTCGATTTGTCGTTTTATGTATTTGAACGGATTTTCCTAAGCGTAATGTAGGCTCTAAGGTTGTTTTGATGTTACGGGTATTTTGGTAATTTGGTCATTTTTAGTGATTTTTATCTTGAAGCTTCTTTTTGGTTTGCAGGATGATGATTTCTATGTTTCTGGGGTAGTATTTTCCTAGCGTAGCGTGGTTTCTAAGTTTTGTCAGTTCGAAATACCTCATCCGAATTTCTGAAACATATCTGGTAACAAAATAAAGCATTGGAATAGACATCCATCATTGGGAACCTTTGCGATCGGGTTGACGAGTTGATTAATCCGGAGAGTGCAAAAATGGGGTGTCTACAGGATCCTTGAGCGTAAAACTCTCCCTGAACTAAAAAGTTGTCAGGTCCTTGAGTGTGAACTCTCACTGACAGTGTCAGATCCTTGAATTTTAAAGAATTCTCCCTGACTAAAAAGTACAAGTGTGAGTGTGTGTACTGTGTGAAATTGAGTAAAGATTGAGAAAAAAAACTAAGCATAAACTGAGCATAATCTGAGCAATGTGAGCATAATCTGAGCAAAATTTGAATGTCTTCTTCTACCTACCCTAGGTGAACGAGTAATAAACTAATTTTGTGAAAGTCCTACTCTACGTGCCTAGGGTGAAAGAGTAATAAACTAATTTTTTCGGGAAGTTCTACTCTACCTACTTGGAGTGAAAGAGTAATGAACTAATTTTTTTGGGAGTCCTACTCTACCTTCTCAGGGTGAAAGAGTAATGAACTAATTTTTTTTTTTTTTGGGAAGTTCTACTATACCTACTCTGAGTGAAAGAGTAATGAACTAAGCTTTTGGGAGTCCTACTCTACCTGCCCAGGGTGAAAGAGTAATGAACTAATTATTTTGGGAAGTTCTACTCTACCTACTCGGAGTGAAAAAGTAATGAACTAATTATTTTGGGAAGTTCTACTCTACCTACTCGGAGTGAAAAAGTAATGAACTAATTTTTTTGGGAGTCCTACTCTACCTGCCCAGGGTGAAAGAGTAATGAACTAATTATTTTGGGAAGTTCTACTCTACCTACTCGGAGTGAAAGAGTAATGAACTAAATTTTTTAGGAATCCTACTCTACCTGCCCAGGGTGAAAGAGTAATGAACTATTTTTTTTTTTTTTTGGAAGTTCTACTCTACCTATTCGGAGTGAAAGAGTAATGAACTAATTTTTTTTTGGAAGTTCTACTCTACCTACTCGGAGTGAAAGAGTAATGAACTAAGCTTTTTGAGAGTCCTACTCTACCTGCCTAGGGTAAAAGAGTAATGAACTAATTTTTTTGGGAACAAACGGGGGATTAACCTCGCATTTGATTTTTTTTAAATAAAAAGTTGGATTTTATGAAGGTTCGATAAACATTTTAACTCTCTTTGAATCTTAGGAGTTTTCAAAATTGCTATCAAGAGGGTAACCTTTAATTCAAAGTTAACCTTATCCTTTGGGGTTGGAATTGACCAGGTTTCAGAACCAAAATGCCCCTAGTTTGACAGGAAACGTTCCACTGGGGATAATTGAATATAATTTGAAAACAAATGCCCCTAGTGTAAAGATGAAACTGTACTCTTTAGAAAAGGAAGTGCCCTTGTTATGAAAGTTTAAAATCTTTGATTACCGCAAGCGCAATAAAGGTTTAACTTTTAATTTTGACTTTTTATATTGAAGATTTTGAGTCAGGCTCAAAGAAATTGAAACAAAATATTTCTTTCTGAAATTCATCATAGAATTTGTTCTTTCTCCCCGTCAGTTCGCCTAGGGACATGAAACTTTTCAGATCAATCAAAGACGAGATACTTGTGGCTTCTGAGTCGGTGCCTAGTTTAAGCTAAGTATTGAATTTGATTATTTGGACTTCTGATATTTCAGCTTGGACTGCTCTTAGCTTTTCTTTTGTTTTGCTTTGTTGCTCTAACTTTTGCTTAGATCGCCTTTTCAGGTTTTCAATCTAGCGAGTTTTCTTTTTTCTTTGCTCTGATTGTTGCCAAAGTTGTCCTTTCGGATTTTCAACCTTGTGAGATTGCCTTAATTTTTGCCTAAGCTGCCCTTTTGGATTTTCAACCTAGCAGGCTCTTTTTTTTTCTGTCTGAACTTCTGGAGTTGCTGTCTAATCACGCTTTGCTATCTTCCTTGACTTTTTGCACGGTACTTAGGAGGACTTTCATGGGTAAGCTTAGGACTGGGTATAAAAAGAAAGGAATCTTGAGGCTCAAAAACCCAAATGCCCCTTGTGTGGCATTTCCTTTTAAATTATTTTCTTTTTGAATTTTCTTCCTACTTTGACAATTTTTTTCTTTTGAATTTTTTTTCTTTTTAGATTTTTTCTTTGTCGGGGAATCTATTTTTATTTTTTTTATTTTGATGTGGTCGAGCCTGAAGTAATTTCTCAGGTTGCCTACGTACCCCAGAATTTTGGGATCAGACCAAAACGTAGTTCAAATTTTCCCTCCCCTAGGTTAGGTAATCAGGCTGAGAAAGAAAAAGGCATCATTTTTTTTTAAAAGGCTGCAAAGGGCTGAGAAAGGAGATAATGAACTGGGTAGCATAAAAATTGATTCGGCCAAAGATGGCCTCTTTAAATGTAGTACCATTTGATCCGGTCAAGGTTGGTTGACTCTGGTAGTTCGATTCCATCATGATCTTGAAGTCTAACAGTTTTTCTAGATAATATTTCCTTAATGATTGAATCTCTCCAATTGAGTTCAAACTTTCTATAATCGAGGAAGAGTACTCAAAAAAAATTTTAGGTAGTCTGATGCTTAAATCCTTGACTTATAAGTGATGAACTTTGACTTTCTTGTCAAATATGCTAGTGACTCCTCTCCATTGATAGACCCAATCTGTTTCTAACAATTAACTTCCATCAAGACCTTGAGATACAGGATTTTCCCTTTTAACCGATAAGATTGCTTCCATATCATACTAGAGTGACTCTAGTAGAAGACTGTATTGAAGTATAATATGTCCATAATGCGAATGGTAACTTCTCTGGCCAATCCCGGTATGATGTGTGATTGACACATTTTCACGATGATTGTCTTGAGATTTTTACTGGCTGCTTCAACTATTCCATCGATTTTAAAATTCCAGCACTGATACATTTTATAATCCCTCCTCTGACTATGTCAGTCAATTCTGGTTTGTATATGTGGTGTTCTCACAAGATGGGTAATATTTCATGTTGAACAACACTCCAAATTTAACCGACATATCCTCATAGGACCATGTAAGCAAGTCTTTTGAATTTTCTGAATAAATTCATCATCTCTTTGTGCTCCTCTAGGGATAAGTTAGTTCCAATCTGAATTTCTTGGGAATTATTTTTGTTCCGAGGTCAATGACCTTTAGTTCCTCAAGCAAGACATTTATCTTCTCATTCAAAAGGGGGTTCCTTATTAGAGGAATTTTTCTTTGAAGCCAGTTATTAGTTAACTCGTTAATGCGCTCAAGGTATTCAAAAATTTTCTTTATTCAATTAAATTTAGATAGGGCGACTGACACCATTGCAGACTCGACAAACTAACTTGACTAGAACAAAATAAGAAATAAAAATACAGACTTGATTACTGAATTGATAAAAAGAACTAGACTCAAGACTCATAAACAACTAAAGACAATTACCCACAACGGGCTTGATTACAAACTGAAGACTCGAGAAACTATTTCTAAGTGGTTGGACTGAGTCTTCTTCTTCAGATTCTTTGCATTCTTCAGACTTACTTCTTCTCTCTTGGCCAAGATTGCGTTTAGTGGTGAAAACCTCATTAGGAACTGTCACTCTGGTAAGAGGTGGCTAGGAGGTTTATGATTAACTGATCGGATGAGAAGGATTGGGTCAAACGAGAGTTGACTATTGATTGCCATGTTCAAAGTCTAAGGAGATTGGTAAATGGGTAGAGGGTTGGTAGTAACATTTGGCTCCTCAGGGGCAGGAACAGTAACTTTTTTGGCGTCAATGAGGTCTTGAACTGTATGACGAAGAGCAACACAACGATCAGTGAGATGATCGGAATTTTGGTGAAAATCACAAAATAGGTTGGGATTATGAGAAGTGGGGAGTGGATTTGGTAAAGGTCGAGGTTGGAGAGGTGCAATGAGCCCTTTAATTAATAGTTTCTGAAAGACAATGCTCAAAGGCATACCAAGATTGGTAAATTTCCTACGTGGTCGAGGTTGACTAGGGTTAACTTGGTTACTAGGCAAGATAGTAGATTGGACGGGTGTAGTAGACGTATTGGCTACATAGGCGTGATCAGCGCTAGACTTGGAATTGGTGAAAGGCTTTTTGAACTTATTGTCCGAAGGATTGGAAAGGATTCCGGAAGTAAAAGCATCTTCCAATTGGCTACCAGCTTGCAATAGAAACTCGAATGTAAGAAGGTATTGGGAGACTAGATGTCGGGCATACCCTTGCGAGAGGCTTTTTAAGATAATAACCACTTGTTCTTTCTCTGAAGGTCTATCTCACATTTGTGCAGCCTTGGCCCTCCAACGACCGATGAAGTCAGTAAATATTTCCCCATTCTTCTGTTTAGTTGACTCCAAGTCCCTTTTTGAAGTTTCAATTTCGGTACTGTATTTGTACTGATACTAGAAAGCCTTTGACATATTCTCCTATGTACCTACTGTAGCTGGATCTTGAGACATCAGCCATCGTAGAGCTAATCCTGACAGAGTTCGTTGAAACAGTAATGTCATATGTTCATCGCTAAGTCTCATAATGCGTATGTTAGTAACATACACTTTAAGATGCGTTTTTGCACAACCTACCCCACTGAACTTGTCCATTTCAGGCATCACAAACTTCTCTGGTAGATGAATTCTAGGGATACGGTTCAGGACTTCAATGTTCGCTGTAATTTCATCGATACCCTTTATACTCTTCATAGCTGACCCCAGTTGAGACATTCTATTGGCTAACACTGGATTCTCATCAGCATACTCTTCGTCTCCATCGAGTTCGAAGACTTCATGGGCACGTCTCGCTGTATTTTCTTCTACCATTTTTCCTTTAGGATCATCTATGGGATTGCCAATTGATTCTGAAATCTGTTCTAAGACTTCCACTTTGCCCTTTATACTGTTGATATCATTGGCAAAGGCTGCCAAAATCTTACGGATTTCCATAAGCTCAAATTCTGAAGCCATTTCTGCCTGTTGACTTGGTACCAACGTTCGTTCTAACCGACTGGACTTACGACTCCAACTAGGAGGTGGACGCTTGAGTTTGGGTGCAATGATAACCCTGAAAACCTCATCAAAGGTGGATTACTAGTTATGGATCCTAGAGTAGACTTTTAATAAATAGAGGTTTCTCTTGATAGCATGGGTTAAGTTAACCCCTAGATTCAAATCTCTAACCAATGAAATATTTCGATTAAGAAATATTACATGGATATGATTTATTGATTTTGTTAAGTATGAGATATTCAGTCCATTAAATTAAACTGGCTGATGCAAGGTGATTGGGATTATGTACCCATTTGAGTTTGGGTCGGTTCGACCCAATGGATCTGAATATTCCACTTGCATCACTTGATCTAATATTTAAGCCAATTAGTTCAACCGATTCATCTGTTGATCCATAAGATCCATTTACCAATGGGACTAATTGGTTTAACTTGATATTGACCAGTATGTCTCATCAATTAAATTTATTGGGTTGAACCGATATTGCGGGTTTGATTGGAGCGGTGTGGACCGGTTCACCCACTTACCTTTTGGGTTGGATTAAATAGAGCAACCCGGGAACACCCACGATAAGTTCGAGTCGTGGCCTACAGGGGAGGTTTCTAGACTCTAAGCTTACTATATGCAATGCATTTTTATCTGGCCACCCTTGCCCAAGTACACCTATATACCTCTCAAGCGTACTCAATCAGACAGTACGTGGTGACTTGGTTTGATATACCATATAGGTGATAATCTAAAACCTCAACTCACTTCTTTGAAGCCAAAAACAGCCAGTTTTATCCCCAGTTAAGAGGTGGCGCACAATGCTGAGCAAGGGCCCACTTAAATACCTCTCGTCTAGAATAGATGTAATCTATCTCTCTCGTACAGTAGGGTACAGCGGGGCAGGATCTCGCTTAGGCACCGATTTTGACCAAGAAGTGCAATTGATATAGTAGGATTATCTTTTATATACCTACGAGTACTAGTCAAGAGTTATAGCTTTCATAAATGGTTTGGCATCCCACGAGGGGACCGACCACGTACTAGTACTACGTTGGCAATCGGGACATGTGACTGTGTAGCTCACAATAGGTCAAAGGCTCAGGTCGCTCCAGCCTGGGTGTATCAATATACCTCTCAGAATCACCTGATCAGACGGTATTGATGCCCCAGTTTGATATACCCTAAGGTACGTGACTGGAGTTGTGGTTTTCATGAATGACGTCGCATCTCCGAAGAGACCGGACCACGCACTACTGCCACGTTGGCTATATGGGACGTGTAAGTGTGCAACGTAGTAAACGTGCATGTGGTGTGTGCAAAATAGGGTGGGGTGTGCCCGGGGCCTTTTTTAAACAGATTAAGTCATGGGTCCAATTAAACCATACAAGAGAGGATATTAAATCATACAAGTGCAGGCATACATTAATAAAAAACATATTCATATAGTTCAATTTAAGATTTAAACATGCACATCTCCTGCATACATCAATTATGGTAGACCAATCAATGAGTACAGCATATAATAATCAATTAGATCCAATCATTGCAATAGACACAATTTTTGTAACTTTATGGTCCAATCAAGGGTTGCTTTGGGTGATCCTAAATAAATCAAGATTTCAACGAAAATTGAATTGAAGATAGAATGATTGTGGTGGAGGTAAGGAGTGATGACTCTCTTTTCTTTTATTTTTTTATTTTTTAGAACATGCAAGGCAAATCCTTTTAGGACAAAGACTAATTTGACAAACTCATAAGATTTCGACTTTAACTAAGAATCATTAGGCCAACATGGGTCGTTGCATCGGTAATCTAATATCATAGCCTTTTTAGATTTGATGGACAAAATGTGGATCCGAGGTTAAAATTTTAAAAAATAATAATAATTTGATCCAAGATTTTGAAAATGGGTCACTAATAAATTCTATCGAAATCCCAAGTTTGGAATCAAAATTCTACGATGAAGTATACAACTATAAAGGATAAAATTCTAATAATTTTGAAAGATGATAAATTTTCACCGTTGGATTTCAATTTTCAAATTTGAAGATTATAGCCATCCACTTTCAACATTGAAGATTAGGGTCAAATTGTTTTATAAAAATTCTGAGTTTTTTTCTCATGAAATCTAAAAGGCTGCGGCATTAGATTTCTAATTTGATATTCCACGTGGACCCAATAATACTTAGTAATATTTAGTAAGTCATGATAGCATGGCTCAAAAAATAAGTTCCAAACTCAATTTTTTTTTTTTTTTTTTGTTAATGTTGATAACAGCAACACTCAACTTTTTTTTTTTTTTTTTTTGTCACACCATAATGCACCACACTTAACATAACATAAATTAAGTGAAAATAAAAATATAAAAAATGTGTTGCTGCCAACTAGCACTTAGTGCTCTCTTTTTTTTCTTTTTTACTAATTAATATGTGGCCAACTGACCTATGAGCAGTAACAAAAACTTTATTTTCCATCTCTTGATTTTATCTCATAAAAAAGGTAAACGATCCATACGGGCCAAGAAATACCATATCATCTCCCAATTCCTCAACTCTCATTATCTCCTCTCCTTATGCCTGCTTAGCCTCTATTATGACTGCTGTCGCCATTACTAAAGCTCTAATATCAGAGAGAGAGAGAGAGAGAGAGAGAGATTGGTTTTCTTGTAAAACTAATCAAAATCATGACGAATGATGCTTGAATTCTGAAAACACTATCGCAAACCGGACATTCAAACCAATGAGATTGGCTAGGAGAAAACAAAACGAAGAAGATGATAATCAAACTGAGCATCTCTATTTTCTTTCAGAAATTCGATTCTCGACTTTGTATCAATCTCTCTAATTTCTCTCACGTCTCTCTCTCCCAAACAAATAAAAATCGGCATTTTAACCTTTCTTTTTAAGAAAAAAAAAAATGGGTTTTCTAATAATCTGAAAGAAAAATCCCTGAAACTTCCGTCCAAAAATTTTGGTTTTTTTTTAAATGAAAAATAAATCAATCAAGATTGGGTTCATTTCGAACAATTCGCAGTGATTTATGTCTCGGAATCACGAGATCTGATCTTTCTCTTTGAATTAAAGCTTCAAGTGAAATCCAAAATATACCTTAAATAGTAGAAACAATTCAGATTTTGGAAAAAAAAAAAAAAACCAACGTAAACTGCATTTTTGAAAAGGGTTTTTCAATTGAGGTCCTCCCATTTCGCTTTGAACCAAAGGTTGCCTACCTATCTGAACCATCCAAACGCTGCAATTTTCTTCGACAGAGGCAAGAAATATCAATTTCCTTTTGGTAAAAATCGTTCAAACTCGGGTCGGTTTCGAGAGGAATTAATGACTCCAAGCTCCCGTATCAAGAAACATCGGCGATTCTGTTAGAAGTTCTAAACCGATCGGACTGTGAAATTAAATCGATCTCTGTTAAAACGATGTTACTAAAAAATATCAGATTGAAACAAATAAGGGTTTGAAGAAAGAGAAGAAAAAAAAATGTCTTTACTAAAGACACCCCATTCATAAAATCAAATTAAAAACATCAGCTCCCTCTTTTCTTTTTTCGCTTTTTTTCTTTGCTAACAGCGTTAAAAATTTTCACTTTGCTGTCACAGGCCAGATCAACGCGCATACTAAAAAGAAATAAATAAAAGTAAGAAGTTTTTATTTTTTATTTTTTTTTTAAAAAAGGAATATAATACTGTAAAAGGACAGATCAACCACACGCCAACAAAAAAAAGAAATAAGAAAAAAACAAACTTAAAAAAAAAAAAACTTTCCATATTTCAAGAGTCATTAATCCATCCTTAGTAAAACTAATCTTTTAAAATCTTGAATTTTTTAGGATCATTCCAAATGACCCTTGATTGAACCACATAAAGTTACATGCCAAAATCAAATATTTAAAGTCCAAACAAATGATCACTAATTGAACCAACAAGAATAATAAAACAAAAAATAAATAGATAAACAAACGACTAAAAATAAAAACAAACTAAAAATAACTAGGTCATTTTGACAATGCTCCCATACTTGGGGCTTTTCAAGTTTGATCCTCAATGGTGCCCAGCGGAGTCGCCACTGAAAGCGCCCTCGATCCGCGGGATGCACGGATCCGCTTTTGACCCTTGAGGTTTGGGAGTCGCCACCTAGTTATTACGGTCTAGGAACCGATCAATGACTCTAAACGGATAAAGAACTAATCTAGAACAGAAAAAAAAAATTAAATTCGAGGATCATGTTACGGGGTTGGAAGGTGTTAGGCACCAACCCTGCCCGGCCAAAGTCGGTCTCTACTAATTTCTCAAATAAATTACATTGCTAAAAAACCTAGATAATAAAAAAGTAAGAAATTATACCTTTCCGATAGCAAAGACCTTGTTCCCTCAGATCTGACAAAAATTGCTTCTTGTATTGTACTCCTTGCTTCGTTCTGTCTCCGGATTTGATTTCTGATCTCCGAAGCAAGATATCTCCTTCTTGGATCTGGGTGCTTCGAATTTGTTGTGGATTTTTGGGTGTTTTTGAAAGGTTTCTAGGTGTTTTCAGGCTAAAATCGAAGTAGGGGTGTTAGGTAAGGAGTTGGGGCTCCAAAATTAGGATTTTGGTGAGGTTGTAGAGGCTTCTTTACCTACTTTTCCTAGGATTTTTTCTTTGATACGAAAATAGGGTGTGAGGACCTCTATTTATAGATTTTTTTAATGATTGATTTAGATAGAATTAGTGTTTAATTAGAGTTCTTTTAGTTAGAGTTTTATTTTAGTTAGAATTGTTTTAGGTAGAGTTGTGTTTTAATTAGAATTGTTTTAGGTAGAGTTGTATTTTAGTTAGAACTCTATTAAATAGAGTTATTATTTAATTACAACTCTATTAGGATTTTGACTTTTAATATTTTGACTTTAGTCTTAATTGATTGACTTTTAAGATCTTGACTTTAGTCTTGCTTAATTGACTTTAATTTTGACTTTAGTCTTACTTGATTGACTTTAATACCTTGACTTTAGTCTTACTTGGTCAACTTTGATTTTTTGGAGAACCCCCCTCTATTATATCTTTAATTCTTTGGACCCCTAAATGGAGGGGTCCTTAAAGAAATATCTCACGAACCTTCAACAACTTTTCATGAGAGCCCGATTAATCGATTTTTTTAGTTCAAAATTTTTAAATTAATTTCATTAATGTTTCAATTTAATTATTTAATGTTTTATTTATTAATTTTGAAATTTTTAATTATGAAAATTGTGAAATTACCGTTTTACCCTCGGAGATGACCTTTCGCGTTTTAAGTCGGTTTTTAATGTTCTAGGATGTTTTAGAATCGATTTTTCGTAAGGAATTCAATGGAAATATTAGTTTGTGTCATTTATGAAATTTTTTGTGTGAAATGATCGTGAACTTTATGAGGGGCATTTTCGTAATTTTGTCGAATTCTGTAAAAATTGGCGAAATGATTTATTTGATTTCGATTTGTTATTTTATGTGTTTGAGAGAGTTTTCGTAAGCGTAACGTAGGCTCTAGGGTCGTTTTGATGTTAGGGGTATTTTGATAATTTGATCAATTTTTAGTGATTTTTATCATGAAGCTTCTTTTTAGGTCTGCAAGATGATGATTTCTATGTTTCTGGAGTCGTATTTTCCAAGCGTAGCGTGGTTTCTAAGGTTTCGTCAATTCGATATACCTCATCCGGATTTCTGAAACATATCTGGTAACAAAATAAAGCAATGGAATAAACATCCATCATTGGGAATCATTGAGATCGGGTTGACGAGTTGATTAATCAAGCGAGTGCAAAAATGAGGTGTCTACACATCCCTGTTGATAGATTCGTGAGAGAGACGATTCAAAGGTGTTCGAAGGGTTTGAAGGGTTCGAACGTCTCTTGTGTGTATTATTTTTGTAGAGAGAACATACTGATATTGAGACCTAGATTTAATTTTAATGAGTTAAAAATTGAGAGAGTTTTTTGAAAATTTATAAACTCTTTTACAAAAAAGTGTTTGTTTTCTAGTTGTTTAACAGATGAAATTCGAGCCGTTTAACTGTCCAAGTCCAACGACTGGAAAACATGGGTTTCCAATGGGGTTTTTCAAACATCCCTTGAACCGCCCCCATATATATATATATTAGGATTTGTTTATATTTTCTAGTTCTATTAGAATTTTTATTTTCTAATTTTAGAAGGATTTATATTTCATAGTTATTTTAGGAGTACAATTCCTTATTAGTTTCTAATTTGTTATAATATTCGTTTTTATTATATAAACTATAATTAGAAGTGCTTAGAAGTATCCAAATAGAATTATAAAAGGTTTAGAAAGTTGATATTATGTTATGATTAGGTTAGAAATGTTAATTTTTAGTGTTTTAGAAATATTCTAAGTTGTTATGATGAAGTTATCTATATAAGGAACTTTAAATGCAAAAAGTAATAATAATCAATCAATTCAATTATCTTTTCTTTCTTAATTATTTTTGAAATTTATGTTTTATTCCTTTCAACCTATTGTTTGTTTATCAATTGAATCTATTGATTTAAATTAATTTTGAGTGTTCTATTAAATAAAATATCTTAATTCTTATCGAATATATTGATTCACATGGTATGTGAATTGGAGGTGGTGAATAACATAGTTACACTAGTGATATAGTCAAGCTATGTGAATAATACAAAAAAATGCAAGCCAAACCTTGGATATAAGGGCGTGAATATATAACTATCAACCATAGTGAATCATTCAAAATTTATTAAATAAAGTATATTTATTTTCTTAAAAAAAATATTAATTCCAAATTGTAAAATAAGTAATTTTTTCAAAAGAAAAAGGAAGTAACAATGGATTTAGAAAAGTAAATGAAACATACAACAACGAAATTGATATTTGAAAA
Organism: Akebia trifoliata; assembly: GCF_017979445.1. Lineage (NCBI taxonomy): Eukaryota > Viridiplantae > Streptophyta > Magnoliopsida > Ranunculales > Lardizabalaceae > Akebia > Akebia trifoliata. The sequence goes on from NC_141377.1 coordinate 26,652,846, forward strand.
CACTATATATTATTCAATAATACATAACAAAGGCACCTTACAACTTAAGATATTTTTAAAGTTAGCCCTCCCACCTTTTTGCTCCCACTCCGCGCTTTAGTCATAAACTTCTACCATTTCCAAGAATATTCCCCTAACTTTATTACCTTTCTTTTTCTGCCCCACTCCTCAAAGAATTACCCCTCGACTTTATATATTTCTTTTCCTCTACTCCTCCAACTTTATTATTTTTTCTCTTCTTTGCTTTCACAAATACTCTTCATATTTAACTGTTTTTTTCTCTTTTACACCCTTAACCTCAAAGATACATTTGTGTCGATAACAATGGACTAAAAACCTATAATCTAGATGGGCCCCATACAAAAAGCCAATAATCTATGTGGCATCAAAAAACAAAATCTAATGTCTCATGAATGTAAAGTATTAAATTTTAAGAATTCTATAAAAATAACTAAAAAGTAAGACATTTTTTCAACATTCAATTTTAATTTTAAATTAGATAGTACAATGGTAATCCATTTTCAAAGCCCTAAAACATGAGATAGAAGTTTCTCCTTTTGAACTTTTTAGTGAATTTAGAATAGTAATACCTCTCTCTTTTAAATTGAAATATGAATTCCACCCATATCGAGGTTGCATTAAGCTCTGTGGTCAATCGTCCTAATTAAATCTTCCACCCCGATATATGGCAAACATACACTGGGGGGGGGGGGGAACTCTCTATTAAGAGACATCCTTAGGCCAGAAGCACTTTTCTAGTTGGGTGCCTATTGTTGTTCTGATCAATAGGTATTTGATTTGTATATGGTTATTGGGGGGTAAGCAAACTCCAAATAGATAAGGGTTGAGGATGTGAAAAAGATTTAGGGCTGATCATTTGGGCTTTTAGAGCTGACTTTTTCTGATTTTTTTTGCTTTTAAGTCAAAAAAGTCAAATGAATGATGTTCATTTGGACTTTTTTGGCTCCCACGGATTTGAACTAAAGCCCAAAACTAGCTCCTAACGAAAGTCATCCAAGAGAGGCTTTTCTATTTGACTTTTTCTCAAAGCCAAATACCGCAAAATGACTTATGTGTAATTACTAAAATACTCTTCATCTTTATTCTAATTTTCAACCAAAATTTTAACCTAAAACCTTGTTTCATTTTTTCGATTTTCAGCACAGAAGCTTAAAGCCGAATGATCAACCTCGCTTCTCTAATACTCCTTGCGCTACCTCTCCTCTCTGGTCCTTCTCACGACGACTTCGCCTTTCTAATCCTCTAAAGCCGATTGATTACAATCTCCATTGAAGCAAAACCTTGATTTCTTGTAATTTTTCAGTTGAATACGTCATCAACGCGATCAAGATAAATTCGATCAAGCAAAAGATCGATTAAAATCTCTGTTGAATACGCCATCGATGCGATCAAGGTCAATTCCCATTTTTTCTTCTTATTATTTTTATTTTTTTGCTAAATAAAAGATTTTTTTAATCACTAACTTTATTTTATTGGGTTGAATGTGTAATTATCTTTTTGGATACATAAATCATGGAATCATGTATTTTGTTACGAATCGAATGACTAGTTTGCGTATGTTGATATCTGACTATCTTATGTGACTTGACTATCAAATCTAAAGGCTGATGCAAATTGTATACTTGATTATGTTTCCTTTCTTTCTCATCAGAAGTAAGAACTATCCTTCGAATTAAGTGAAGATTGTAATTTAATGGTCAAAATCGTCTAATCAAAAGTGGCAAATATGTTTATTCATCACACATGATAGAACTAATATTTTTAGGTAGTTTTGAAATCTATGGAGAATAATTATATAAAAAAACATCCATCACACATAATTTATGTTATACGATATTCTCTTACATCGTTATGTTTTATTAAGGAAATTAGCAAATTCTTTAGGGACCTTACAAATTTTGAAACAATTTTGCAAACTATGTGGTTCTGGTTATGGGGGTCTAGACACATAACCCATTTTGTTGACATGTTGCATAGAACAAGAATATGTGTCAACTTGTACATATTACCATGTAGGTAAGATGCCTGAAGTATTGTTCACATGCCCTGGGTTCAAATATCATTGAACCCATCTTTGCCTTCTCAATCCTAACCATTTTACTATTAAGAAAAAGAAAAAAAAAATGACTATCTCTACTAAAAGAGATTTTTTTTTCCAATCATGTTTAGTTATTTGCTTTATGAATTTATGGACTAGATTTCTTGTCACTTTTAGATATAATTTGTTTCAATAATTTTTTTGATTTGCTAAAATTTCTTGATTATTCATTATTTATTATTTTTTCCATTTTTTTTAAATGAACAATCAAATTGTTAGATGGCGAGACAAAAAATAATATAGTCAAATATTGATTCCGCAAGATAGACACCTTGTCTTCATAAGATTTGGGTTAATATATGTGTGGAATTAGTTAAGAATGAAAAAAGACTCAGTACTTCATTGAATATATCGAGGTATTCATCTCTAATCAAGCAATTTCAGATAACGACAAGGCTTAGTTACACTAAGAAACAACAAGAATCATTGGGATAAAACAAAATGTATTTGGGTTTGATGGATTAAGCTAAAAACATGTAGTGGTGTATTACAATTCTGTTAACAATAAGGATATCCATTGATGGAAGGCTATCCCGCACCTTATCGGGGTATAACATATCATTTACAAGATTTTAGAAGAAAGTCGAGTCCAAGAACAGATAAAATATTGTTTAAATGTATATATTCTTCACTTAGGAATGTCATTGAACGATGTTTTGGAGTTTTGAAGGTAAAACGAACAATTTTGAAGTAAATGACACGTTACAAATTTCAAACACAACGAAAGATTACATTGACTTACATGACACTCCATAACTTTATAAGGCATGCAGTTGCAAATGAAAAAATTTTATGTTTCGAAGAAAAACAAATTGTGAAAAATGAATGAAGTGCACCTGAACATGATAATAATGATGACTTTGTAGATCATCGATCTCGTGTTATCATGAAGAGGACAAGGAGTAGAATAATTAATGCATTATATGATTTTTATGATAAATCTTAAGAGTTTTCATCTATTTTTTATTTGTTCTTAATGAAAATTATATTTCTTTTTTTGTATGACATTGCAACATTTTTTATTTGATAAAATGTGGTGTGTTTAAAATATTTATGACACAATATTTTTATTCTCGTTGTTCTTGTGGCCTAATGATACAACAATTTATTACTCATTGTAGACACCCCATTTTTGCATCCGCCTGATTAATCAAGTCGTCAACCCGATCGCAAAGGTTCCCAATGATGGATGTCTATTCCAATGCTTTATTTTGTTACCAGATATGTTTCAGAAATCCGGATGAGGTATCTCGAACTAACAAAACTTAGAAACCACGCTACGCTAGGAAAATACGACCCCAGAAACATAGAAATCATCATCATGCAAACCAAAAAGAAGCTTCACGATAAAAATCACTAAAAATGATTAAATTATCAAAATACCCCTAACCTCAAAACAACCCTAGAGCCTACGTTACGCTTAGGATAACTCTCTCGAACACATAAAATAACAATCGGAACCAAATAAATCATTTCACCAATTTTAACAGAATTTGACAAAATTACGAAAAGCCCCTCATAAAGTTCACAATAATTTCACATAAAAATTTTCATAAATGACACAAACCAACATTCTCATTGAATTCCTTACGAAAAAATCGACTCTAAAACATCCTAGAACATTAAAAACCGACTTGAAACGTGAAAAGTCCTCTCTGGGGGCAAAACGGTAATTTCACACTTTTCATAATTAAAAAATTCGAAATTAATAAAAAAACATCAAATATTTAATGTGAAACATTAATTAATTCAAAACTTTGAACCTCAAAAATCGATTAATTGGACTCTCAGGCAAAATTGTTGAGGGTTCGTGGGATATTTCTTTAAGGACCCCTCCATTTGGGGGTCCAAAGAATTAAAGATATTTTAGAGGGGGGTTCTCCAAAAATTAAAAGTAAATCAAGCAAGACTGAAGTCAAGGTATTAAAGTCAATTAAGCAAGACTAAAGTCAAAACCCTAATCTAAGCTAATCGAGTCAATCTCATAAGACTAAGGTCAAAACTCTAAATCAAAACCCTAATCTAAACTAATCAAGTCAATCTCATAAGACTAAGGTCAAAACCCTAAATCCAAACCCTAATCTAAACTAATCAAGTCAATCTCATAAGACTAAAGTCAAAACCCTAAAACCCTAAAGACTAAGTCAAAACCCTAATTGAAACCCTAAAAGAAACCCTAATCAAACCCTAATGCTTCTAAAAACTTTATAAATAGGAGCGCCTCACACTCTATTTTCGTATCAAAGAAAAAACCCTAGGAAAAGTAGGTGAAGAAGCCTCCACAACCCCTCCAAAACCCTAATTTTGGAGCCCCAACTCCTTCCCTAACACCCCTACTCCGATTTTAGCCTAAAAAACACCCAAAAACATCTCAAAAACATCCTAAAAATTCACAACAAATTCGAAGTACCCAGATCCAAGAAAGAGATACTTTACCTCGGAGATCAGGAATCAGATCCGGAGATAGAACGAAGTAAGGAATACGGTACAAGGAGCCATTCTCACCAGATCTGAGGGAATAACACTTTTGCAGATCAAAGGTAAATTTTTTTTTATTTTTTTTAATCTAGGTTTATCATTAGCAATGTAGATCTATTTGGGATAAGTAGAGACCGGCATTGGCCGGGCGGGGTTGGTGCCTAACACCTTCCAACCCCGTAACATGATCCCCGGATTCAGATTTCTATAGTAGATTAGTTCTTTTTATCCATTGTAGGGTCAATTTGGTTCCTAGACCGTAATAACTAGGTGGCGACTCCCAAACCTCAAGGGTCAAAAGCGGATCCGCGCACCCCGCGGATCGAAAGCGCTTTCACTCATACAAAGGAAAATAATGGGAAAGTGTTTTATAGATGTCTATCATAACAGGTAAATTAGTTTGATCTAGTTTAATACAATTTAAGTTTCTTTACAAAAAAAATTCATTGATAGATCGATTATTTGTTTTCAGAAACACAATGATGCATTTTTATAGATAGAGAAAGTAATTGAGCATGTCTTAGATAATGCAGTGGTTAAAAAACTTATGCATGACCTAGAAAAAGAGAAGAATATTATATATGCATTGATAGGATGCAATATCTTACTTATAGTAGTTATTTTGATTTTAATTACAATGTTAGTAATAGCATTTCTCCTTCAACGATGATGAAATATAATGGTTTAAAACATGTTGATGTATGTATTATGTATTTGCTTAAATGTTAATGTGTATGGGATGTTATGTGGATGTTGGATTGTTTATTATACATGTATTTTCTTTATAAAAAAATCTTTGATATGCCCATTTTTAAGAAGATATACTACCAAAATTTTCATAGAATTATAAAATATATATATTTAATGTAATTATATATTTATTAAGGTATTCTAATCATTTTTTATGCATTCTAAATGCATTATCAACATTAAGGATATTCTGATCATTTTACCATAATCAAACAATAAAAAACTATCAAACGAACATTAATTTCTGACTTATATGCTTATGTAACGAATAAACTTCTACTAGATGTAACTTTTCAGGAACTTCTACTTCTTCTAAAATACAACTTTTGGAGTTGGAGTTGACTTCTATAAAGATTAAACCCTTAGCCTTCCCCATGAGTGAGAGTTGAGCTTTCCATGGTGAGATTAAAAGATTGTTTTTTTTATAGAATTGATTTTGCCACACCAATTTTTACTAACACCACACCAACTGCATGCAATTTTGTGCAGATTCATATAAGAATTGATGTGGCATTAGTAGAAATTGGTGTGACAATAGAAATTCTCTTTTTTAATTTCAAACTTATTTTAGAACATAGATTCTAGGAGTCGTTTAAACCAACATGGCAGTCCGAGCTATACATCTTTCTCTTTCTCCAAAAGCTTGGACATTAAAAATACCATAAAAGAAAAGAAAATTACTTAAACATCCCTAGCTGAGGAACTTCTTTCTGAAGTCTCTAAGTAGGCGTTTGGATAAGACTCCTTGGCTACTTCTGACTCTTGCGGGGAGTTAGAAGTCGTTTGGATGCGTTTGAATGAACAACTCCTTCGAAGAGTTACTCCGTGCAAGAGTAAGAAATTACTCTTTGCGAAGAAGTCAAGAAAACCTATTTCTCAAAACTCATCTTGTGGGGAGTCAAAATCTAACGGTTCGTTTTACCAAAATACCCTTAATTTTATTAATTTTCTATGAAAATATTCTTAATTCATTTGCCCTTAAATCAAGCGAAAGAAACCCTTATTAATATTTAAAAAAAAAAATTTAATTTTGAATATAATGGATTTAAACACATTATATTAATATTTAATATTTAAAATATTATATTATATTATATTAATATTTATTATATTATATTATATTAATATTTATAATTAAAATGTCAAAAACAATATAGTTTGAAGGCATATTATGACACTAAAAAACAATCTGTCAATTTTTTTTTTAATTTTGAATATAATGGATTTAAACACATTATTTTAATACTTAATATTTAAAATATTATATCATATTATATTATATTAATATTTATAGTTAAAATGTCAAAAACAATATAGTTTAAAAGCATATTATGACACTAAAAGACAAAAAATAGTAACTGGTATAAAGGTATTCTGATCTTTTTTCTAGAAATCCTGAGAAGTCAGTATGGTTTCCAAACAGACTTCCAGCACAAAAACACTTCTGCTAGTACTTCACAGAGTTAATTGCCAAACGCCATTTCTGCACAGAATTACTTTTCCAACTCCTCCATAGAGTACTTCCGCTCCTGTTCTTTAGAACAGTAGTTCTGCTTCTGGTATCCAAATAGGCCCTAACTTTTTAGTCGATCTAGTAAAACTTTTCTTCATAATCGGTCCTTAAGCCTCACCGAATGTGTCCCAACAATTCAAACCCACAATTTTCATCCAAAATATTTGATTTTAGGCATCCCAAACGAATTTAGGAGACTTCATTCTATCATTAGGGACTTGAGAAGGAAAACTTTTTTCAAGCATTTTAAACATACATGCAAAAAATTAAACTTTGTTCAATTTTTCTACTTTGTTTTTAGATGAAGATTGATCAGATGGTTCTTTTGGTTTGAAATTGTCAAGACAAGTTGTTCCGCAAGTTTTTAATTGATCTTTTCATGTATCTTAATCGAAAAAATGAAAACAGATGGGTTTTACAGCATAATTTTTAAAATTGTTGAGGTCAACAATAAAAATTATCTAACTCAATGATAAAAAACAGCAACCTCGACTACAAATAAAAAGTGGTGAGCTCGACAATAATAAATGGTGATTTCGACAATAAACAAAAAGTGGTGAATTTGACAATAACGAGACCATTAAAAATAAATAAAAAATCACTAAATGGACTTATCAAGCTACCGCCAAGAATTCAAGGACTATCAAAAAAGACAACCCTCAAAAAAGATAACCCTCCACCAGGGCCTAAGTAATTTTCCCTAAATTATTATTCCATCATATAGTGCAAAAAGGGTGTTGGGATGATTTCCTCAAGTGTGATGCATTTTACAATAAAACATTTTTCGCCAAGTAAAATTCACATTTTGGCTTCACACTCAAACCCAAACCCAATAAAAACAACTCTCATTACCACGAAAAAATCCTAATGTTACGTGCTTGCAATTACCAACAACTCTGAAACTAAAAAGTAACTCCATGAAAATCCATATTCTAGAGAAACTGCAGTTTAAGTGGTAGCAAAGGCCACAATGAGAAACCTCTCGGAGAGTAAGTTTTCTTAGTGATCGTATACCTCGTTCAAAGAAAATTCATATATACATGTTTGGAGAAAAGAACAATCCCCACAACAAATCCTTACCTGAGGACAATGGACCTCTGGATCCATAAAGATTTCCTCTTGAAGACCACAATGAAATGAGTTGCTTTACCCCCATCATACCATATATAACAGCCAGCTACATGTATGAATTAATACATTATACACATGAAAAGTATCATTTGTTCAGTACAACACCAATCAAATAAGTTTTTTTTTCAAAAAAAAAATTAGCACAGTGATGAACATTTGCATTATGAACAAGCCTAAATTATATCACAATCCATAACAACAGCTGAAAGGGTGTTGTCATTACAAACACCCTATTTGGAGTTTTCACCATTCTGTTACAGCAGGAACAAACTATGATTAAATAGGCAATAAAAACCAACAAATTTCAACCCCACATATAATAGAACAAATTTACCTCAGATATTCTAACCACCATTTCGAAGATGGATGAACCATGCCAAAGACGAACAATTCCTCGTTTGCACTACCAACGCTAATGCTTTTTGTGACTTGGGAAGGATGAGAACTTGTTATTTTACAATCATCCAGAGTTCAATTCATGGATTCCCCTTTCTCTCCTGAATAGTTCCTATAGAAAAGCCATTACACAGAAAATATCAAATGTAATAGTACTATTCCATAGGGCTGCAACTTGGGCGGGTCAAACCTGAACCTGATGGATTCAACCCGACCTTGGGTCAGGTTTGGGCACAAGTAGCTAGGGTCCAAGCTCGGGTTTGGGGAAAAAAAATTGTCCGAATCCAACCAGGTTAGGTCCAGGCATAGACATCGGATTTTTTTTTGGTTAATATATAATTCTAAAAGAAGTAAAGAATAAGGGGTGTCTAAAAAGTAACTTCTCTCAGATGTTTTCCCGATTTTTTTCGAAGTTTTTCTTAGCCGAATTATTCCTGAATTGCGACTTTGTCACTATGCCGATCTGTGGGAGGGGGAGAAATTATGAATATAAGGGGGTCACGTGGCTTAATTGGGGTATGACACGGAGGAAAATATACACCCGACAATCCCCCTCACCCATAAGGGTGGCAAAAATCAAACCCGTGACCTTTACGAACCTAGCACTTTGATACCATGTTAACCAACCAACTACACCAAAAGACTGATCTGTTGGAGAGGGGGAGAATTATGAATATGGAGGAAAATATAAACTCAACAACCCGAACTTTGCCGGATTTTCCCGAACCCGAACTTATTATGGTTATAATTTAAAAATATTTTTAAATATCTTCGTATCTTTTTCATTCACAAGTCATTTTTCAAACTTTAGTTAATCATCATCATCTTTTTTAGGATAAATAGTCGTAGATTTTATATTTGTTTTCCATACTACTTATCTTTATATAAGTCATTATTATTACTAAATTATCTCGAATTAATGAGGAATGAGCCAACCCTATTTGGGTTGGGCTCAGGTTGAGCATTTTCCCCAACTCAGCCCAACCCACCAAGTTGCATCCCTACTACTCCAGTAGTTTTTGATATCACAGATAAGCTCAGATGCATTTACCAGTTTGGCAGCGGCGACTGACAGATTCTCCCTTTCTTTCTTTTCCCGTTGGCACTCTCCGCACCAGCTAGAAAAATCTTTCTGATACTTCTTCAACTCTCTAAACGCTGAACTGTAAAGAGAAGTTGTGCAAGCAAATTGAACCAACATATGGGGGTTAGGGATTTGTTTGATGTCTAATACTTGCATGCAAAACAATCCTTAGCTGATAAGAAAATAAACCAATAATTTGGATCATCTCCTTACAGTGAGTTAAACAAAGATGCTTCACCTTGAAGCTAAATAAAATAAAGATGGTAGAAGAACATGATCCCAATATTGGCATTAACTACACCCTCCCCCCCCCCCCCCCACGGGGCGCTCGCACATGTATCATATATGTATCACAAACATGACTTCTAATCATTGGACTTAGTCATTTTCATAAAGGGATTGAAGCCATTATGTTTTTTAACCCACAATTTTGGTTGAAATAACAAACAAGTAGATCCAATGGCTAGAAAACATCACTCAGGCTATTTAGGTGCATGCGTGACCACAACTCTTGGGTGGGGGGGATTTAGTAACTATGGTTCAAAGTTTCATTCTGCTTCAAAATGTTTCAGTGGAACATTCAAGTTTCCACTGAAATCAGAAAGAAACATTGATCCCAAAACAATGGCTCGGAATGTTTTGATCAAGACCATCTCAGTTATTCTCATAACCAAAGCATTGCCTCGATACAAGATTTTAGACCTTGTTTGCGAGAACAATCTCCCTCGAGTTAAACCTGGTATTTATCAAGATATTTTTTTTGATAGGCGGTACTTATCAATATATTAAAGCTGATGTTTATCCAGATACTTAAAATGATTTGCTCATTGACTTTTGATGCCTAAGTGTTTCAAATGGTTATTGTCTTATGTGAGAAGCTCTCAAATAAAGGATAATATACCGAGAGGATACAAAATACCTTCTGCACCAAAGGAGTAGGTTGATCCTATGCCCAGATGTTGTAGCCCTGGCGCCATGCCTATGGCGACCACGATGAAGCACGGCTTGTCCCGGGACATGAGAATAATCTAAGATTTCCTAATCATGTAACAGAAACCTCCATCAAAAGTGTGAAACCACTTGCACTGAATTTTCTGGGGACAATAATATGTTGAAACTACCATATATTAAGGCTCCACAGTTCGAACTTTGAAAAACAGTGCAAAGTTCGATATATCATAAATTTGTAACTCCTTTAAGCGATTGCAAGCCAATCAGAATGTTTGGTACAAGACATGGATGCTGATGATTCATGCGATTGCATAACATTTGTGCTACAACATTTCTTGCAAATCAAAGGTAAAAACTATAATTTTATTTTGATAAATGGTGAAAACTAGAATATTTGACATACAAATTTTATTTTATATTCTCTTAAAAGTGCGTATCAAAGTCGTCCTATAGGGATGCTTTTTGGTGAAAACAGGTAGAAGCGAATAAAAAACGATGTACAAACAAGGCGAGCCAAGTCTAAGAACTTGAGTCGTAACTTCCCACAAGCACCATCATGACAACCTTGTTGGTAGTTTCCCACATACTTTGAAAACAATAGAGGAGAGTTGTCCTTCCCTCACGTTGGTTTGGGTCCCAAGGGTACCCTCCAAAGTTGTGTTTTTTTTTTTTTTTCTGGACAGCAGTTTGGCAAAGAATTCAAACACAAGACCTTAGGAAAAGAGGTTTTTGTAGACCAAACAGATGTTGCATGTGGTTATCTAATACGGAATCCGCCAATCACCATTTAGTTCATTGTGAGATTGCAAGGTTTGGAATCATATTTTCTCTATGTTTGGGGTGGATCGTTGTGCCCCAGGCAAAATTAGAGGTATTTTTGAGGAATGGCTTCAGATGGGGTTGGGTTTTCGCCATGCTAAGAAATTAATTTGGATTTCAATGCCATTCGCGATCCTTTGGGGTATTTGGCTTGAACGAAATGCTAGAACTTTCTAAGGAAACTTGAAGTCAATAGAAAAGATGATTAGATCAATTCTTGGATTTCTTTTCTTTTGGTGCAAAATATTCAAGGAGTTTGTGGGGGGGGGTGGTTTCGAGGACATTTTGACTCGATGGGATTTTGTTTGTAATATTGTACCGCCTTTGTAGTTTTTGTTCTTTTCGTTTTATGGTGCTTGTTTCTTCTTTGGGAGGGTCATCTCGACCCCCCCCCCCCCTCTCTCTCTCTCTCTCTCTTTGTATCCTTCTTTTCTATCTCATCAATCAAAAAAAAAAAAAAGTCAGGGTTTAACTTGCTCCAGAAAAACAGCAACCCAATAATTGATCACACTGTCAGGAAAGTTCGCCTCTTCATCTTTGAAGACCCTCTTATTCCTTTCCAGCCAAAGTCCTCAAAAGATTGTAAAAGGTAATAACATCCACAAGTTTTCATTCTCCCTGAAAGAAAGTTTGAGTCCCAACCTTGAAATAAAGCGGAAACAGAGTTTGGAAGGACCCAACTCACTTTAAAAAGGCCGTAGAAATGGATCCAAATAGCGAAGGAAAGATTACAATGCAAAAGAATATGATCCACAGGTTCCCCAAACAATTTAAAAAGAAAACAAAAGTTTGGAGACACAAAACTCCTTAGAATCAAAAGATCAGGCGTAGAAAATATATTGAGCACAGCTAGCCAACCAAAAAAAATGCACCTTGGAAAGGATCTTGGAACCCCAAATCAGGTCAACTGAAAAATGGATGACAGATCTACTTGAGTTAACCAACTCTGATGCAAAAAAAATTAACAGAAAAGGTCTTCCTTTTGTTAAGAGTCCACTCCCTCTTGTCGTCACTCATGTGCTCCCATCGAGCCTGATCAATCAATCACCCTAAACCCCTTTCTTCACCATTGTCCAATGCCTATCACTACCAGTATTGTTCCTTTTTTTAATAGATTTAAGAGGGCTCAAATGAAGATGAAGTTTTAAGTGATAAAGGGAGGTTTTGATATCAGTTCTGTGATACTACCATACACACACCTCACCAAGGTGACACCTTCACCCATATTGTTCCATTCACTATCATCATCAATTTCATTTCTACTTGAGCTTCAAGCAAAAGTCAAGAGAAGAGTTGGAAAGACTTTTGGAATTGGAGAGAATATGGTTTAAATTTCTTAAGTCTATTATGCATTTGCGGACTCAATAGGCAGAAGAGATGGCCAGGGTATGTCATAGACATGAAATTTGAAGTTAAAAAATGAAGCATCCTATACATATACAACATCCATTGAAGTGCTTGGGTAACTTAGATATCCCATACGACCACACCATTTGTATCCTAAAATTTTGATATTTCAATCACATGGATATGCATAATCTCAGTGATCATTTTGGTCGCAACAAAATAGTATTGGCCTAAAAAGGCGCCTAAATAAATTTTGTGTCAGATTGCAAATCGATAGCACAAAACAAAAAACCATACACACCATTCTTAGTGCCAACCAAAGCCTCCAAATAACTAGTATAGATTTCATTTTCCTTTTTATGGGCTCAACAAAGTAACAACTCTCCTTTTGAGTTGTTAACTGGTTTATAAAGACAACATATTTAACACAAGACGCAAATCAAGCCAACAGTCACAACTTCAAATGGCAATTTTGTAATTATTGGATTTTCACTTGTTTGGATCTAGATTTATTTTTTATCACTTTTATTTTTGTAAGAGTTAATTTTTGAATTAGTTAGATTTATTGCATTCTAATTTTGAGTGTTCTTTTTCTTTTTCTTTTTATGGGGGTGAGGGTTATTTTAGGAGTCCAATATCAGTATAAGTATTATTCACATCACTTTTCTTTAAGCCATCTTTTTTGGGGCCAAAATTTGTCGTATTAGGTTGATTTTTGTGTCAGTTTAAAGATTATTCACTTATGTATCCAACAAGGACAAGATTTTGCAACTCTGATGAGTTTTGAAAAAGTTAATACCAAAATACTGATAAGATATCAGTTTTACAAGGATTTGCGTCTCAAAGTCAAAGTTTAAGTCATGATAGGATTAGGATTTGAGTCTAACATGTGAGAACTATATATATGGCTATTTTTTTGTATTGGAGTATGGCTACTATAATTAATTTCACACAATTTGTGGAATACATTTGTTTTTACAACTCTCTCTTTGAGATTTCTCTAGTGATTGGATACCGTGTGATGCCAAGAACCCTTGGTGTGATTCCAAGATAACTCTTCTATATTTTTTAATATTTTTCTAATTCTTCATCTCCTTTTCTTTATATTATATTTTAGGTCAAATACCAAACCCTTCACCATTAGGCCAAATTAAAATTTTAAAACCCTTTTTGAAACTCAAAAGCATATATACCAAATCTCTGATAATAATAATAATAACATCCATTAACCCTATTGCTTTGGTCGAGACTTCTCTAAAATATCTAAAATCCTTTTTTTAAACTTACTTAGAAAGTTTGATTTAGCTCAATTTGTATACCCTAGATTTAGATCAAAGGGTTAAGATTATTTGGGAGATCTTTTAATCCCCCTAAATTTCTTCCCAAAATCTTCTACATGTGGTATCCCCCCCCCCCCCTCCATGATTTATTTTCAATCCCTAACTTTGACCTAAACTAATTCCTCTAAAATATTAATATATTTATACCCTCATAACACTAACAATTAATTAAAATAAGCATGCCCAATATACCTTTTGATCTTAATGAGTTGGTTTTGACCCTAAACTTTTATGGGCTTTCACTTAGATCCATACATGCATATACATATATGTATCTATATAATAAAACACAACCGAGCAACTACAATTTTGTGTGTTGAAAGGAGGGGGGATAAACATCCCCTCAGCTACAATTTTGTGGGTGGATAAACGTCCCATCAACTTCATAATTGTAGGTCTCACTTTATTGTTTTTCATTTTTTACCCTTTGTTGATGGCCTAAACTACTAAGGGGACACGTGTCAGGCATTGATGGAGTTAATTACTGATTGGACACATGTTGCACGATCATCGTCCTTAGGCTCAGTATTTATGTGGCATCTAATTATTGGGGCACGTGAAGTCGTTAGAGGAAATGCGCATGGCTAGAGTTTATTACATTATTGGAGGAGCATCCTAAATATAAGGGGACAAGAAAGGCAGGTGTCTCCACATCATTACATGAAGAAAGAGCCATGAACGAGGAATATGACTTGCGATAGAGACCGTACTAACGGTTTGGGGCACTAGCATGGCCCTATCCTCTCTGGCGATGTGGCGGATTTGTGGCATCTACGTGGATTGATTCTCCATGATGAGATGGCAGCACCTTATGGCAAAACCTAGCGATGGAGTCTTAACCTAATGTTATTTAAGACAGAGGAAACCATACTTGTAACATCACCTCATCCATCTATTACACCCTCTTAACCTTAAAAAAATTTAACAATACCGTTCCAACTTTAATTTTTTCCACTTTTACCCCAAAGAGGATGCTCGTGCCGCAGGCACGACCGAACTCTAGTATATCTACATAATAAAACACAAAGGATAGGGCCCAATTTTGGGGGGAGGAAACTTTCAAATAGCTGAGATAAACATCCCATCCAATTAGAGTTTTTGTAGGGCCCACTTTATTGCATTTCCTCTTCACCCCTCTAACTATACTATATTTCCTCTTTTACTCCTTTAACCCATTTTATTGTTTTTCGTCTTTTACCCCTTAATCTAAAAAAACTTCAATAATATCCCCCATTTTTTTTCCCGCTTTTAACCCCTTAATCCCAAAGAGGATGCCCACGTCGTAAGCACAAGCGAACTCTAGTATATATAGGGTCGGGTTCCGTTGAAATGAGACAAGAACCTGAGCATGTAAACACAAAATCCAACAGTTGAGATTTTATACGTATCTCAACAATACATATCCCGATGATAACTTTCAACCATTGGGTTTTGTGTTTACACGGTGAAGATCTTGTGTCATTTCTTGAGTCAACAGAACCCAACCTATATATATATATATATATATAAGACTTGAAAGCTTCCAACCGGGGTTGGGTCCATCCATGATCCATTGTCCATTAGTTGACCCAAACACTGGTCCCTAAAAGTAAACCTTAAATAAGATTTTTTGATTTTATATTTTGTTTGTGATTTTCTACCAAATACCCCTAGTAATATTAAAGTACTCCGAAACAACCTTATGCTCTATGTTTTAAACTCCATTCTTAGAATTAGATAAATTTAACCATCAAGCCCTAGCTTTCTCTACATGAGGGATTTTGTGATTGTGAACTCCTATCACCTCCAATTTTGATTATGTCACTGCTTACAAGGTTCATGGGACAAGACTTAATCAAACGGAAGACTAAACAAAACTTTGCAGGTTTCAATTTTTTGTAAACCTAGTTCTGAGAAGTACTAATTTCAAAAGATTTCTTGCCAAAAAGTCCTCTTATGAAAAACACTTCACAGTACCTTTCAGCCAGAAAAATACTATTCTTATTTTGCAGGTTTAATGGAGAATAAACAACAAAACACAACTCCCACACGTTCAACACCTCACTCGTTGCTCAGATCGGAGAAGCCCAACAAGGGGAGAAAAGGGGATTTTGCAATATTGTATATTCCAAACAATCATTTTTAGAATAGGGCACCTTAAGGTAAGTTTTCTAGAAAAAACCTCTTCAGAAAACATTTAAAAAAAAAATCTTCCAGAAAGAAAAAAACGCAAACTCAGTTTAAGCATGGATGTATTGGTAGGATTCTTTCTCGATTGAATTTTGTAAGAAAAAAATTATGTAGATGATAAGTGGTGAGTTCCAAATTTAATAGCATAATTCTTCTTAGGATTAGCTCCAATACATGACTCAGATAATTAATCAAAAACGAATATCTTTTTTTTTATATAAGTTGAAATTTAATTGAACAGAGAAAATGGGGTCCAGATGACCCCAAAATACAAAACTTATCAAAAGCAAGGAAAAAAGAAAAACAAATATCAAAACTAAACTAATTAATTATAACAACAGAATATAGACTACGCAATCTTTGCCTTTGAAAATGGTTGAACAATATGCTGAAACACTTAAGAGACTAACATACCTCTGGTTGAGTTTCAGTATTCACGTGTTTGTCACAGCGGATGCCTCGAAAGAACAACTCTCCACCAGAAAATTGCTTACCCAAGCACACATTCAAAGTGACTTCTGAGTCATCCACGTGGAAACCTAAAAATGTAAAACTGTTGAGACTCAAGGGGAAAAAAAGACAAATGCATCCCCAAGTTCCGCTATTGTCGGAAAATGTTAGAAAGGGATCATGACTGAGAGGAAAAAAAAAATTAAAACAGAAGTGAGAAGACAACAAACCCAGACACGGTTCTTAAATAAACAATGAAGGCGGCATAAAAAAAATCCTAAAAAGGGAGACAGAAAATGACACAAGCATCACTCAACATGGATCATGATCGACCAAAAAGTACCACAAAATTGATCCAGAAGATAAGATGTTAGGAAGCAAATTACAGCAATGTCCATGTCTGATCCAGTCGCATTGTCATGAACAAACCATGATGTCAAACAATGCTTCCAAATAGCAGAACTATTTTTCTTTAATTGAACAAAAAATATTTTCAAACCTAAACCTTTTAATCAAGTATGGAACAGCACAGACTTATCAAAATTATAAACAACTAGTTAGCTATAAAGAACAACTACGATTAAAAAACACGGCAAAAGTTTCGAAGTTAATCACATTGATGAATCTTAGAAATTTCTAGTGTTAGGTATCAATCCAAATCAATTTTATATCCGGTACAAAAATGAAAATAAAGTTCATTATTGTAGCCAGAAATGCATAATAGCCTGACAATAACCATTTACCACTGCAGAACATAAATTTGTCAATGTAGAACAGTCAAAAATAAAATAAAAAATTATAAGCTAATCGGTTAGTGGTTAGTAATTAGTGGGAGAAGGCAGGTGGTTTTTGAACACAAGTTGTGGTATCAACACTCACAGACTTCACAATGAGAAAAGCAGTGTTAAACCCATGATTTTTAATCGACAGAACAGTGAGTTTTGAACACAAGCCGTCTCGATTGAGAGAGAGAGAGAGAGGGATTAAAAATAATAATAATTGAACATCAACTGAAAGATCACAATGGGAGTGTCACCCTCCATGCCCTCAAAGGATCAAACTCAAAATAATTATAAACCATAATGTAATTAGGAAACCATTAGTTTACAGAAGTGCTAGAAGCTGCTCTATGTTGGGAGCAGGAGATTCGCCAAAAACTTGAAATTGAACTATTTTATGATCAGAAACAGGAGCGGAAATGGGCCGAAATTGGAGAGGGAGTAGCAATCTGGGTAGAAGATTACAACTACTAGGAGATAACCACATGGTTGTTAACAGTGTTCCTATGCAATGTGTTTCATGAATGTTTCCCAGTCTGACGGTCCCCCAGTTCAGAATAGTAAAGTGTGATCCTAAATTTCTAAAACCCATTTCTTAGATGTTCAAAGGAATTACATGGCATATTTATAAATGAATCAAAAAAAAAAAAGGAAATATAAAGGAAAGAAAATAAAAAATAAAATCCCAGCTCACGGCAACTTGTTTCATAACTTTTGAAACTATATTTGGAGTTAAATATTCAGGAACATTAAAATTTTGTGTATCAGTGCATAAATGTATGATAGTGCTATGAATCCAAAGGCCTTAGTGAACATAGTGCAATTAGTATAATGAAACAGCGTACTTTTTCGTTGAACAAGAAAAGGTATTGCCATCATCCAAACCAGCTGCAGTTAGCAAGTTAAATTTGCTTTGAAGGTTGCAAATGTTTTGAACATTCTGGATAATGAGCTAATGAAGGGAAGATGGGTATAATTGTTATGTCCCTCCCTCATCATAGTAAAATTTTGTGCCTGCTTAATTTTGTGGATGATATTCCTTGGTTTACATGGATTACATAATGCAAAATTAATTAGGCGTGCTGAATCTGTTAATATGGTTCAAAACTAGTTTTTACAAAAATGATTGCTTTTCTGTCAGGTTCTGGTGATGACCATGTTGTTAAATACCCATTAAATACTAATTATGATATGTGGTAATATTCCACAATCATCGTGCCCAAAAACTCCTAAATAGAATGCAGAGACTAACATCGATACATAAAAATAGCCACATCGATGCTTTTTTCAACTTTAAATTGAATGGAGACAATACAGACATACATACATACATACATACATACATATATATATATATATGCAGTCACCAAGTCAGTAAACAGTTTAAAACAGCAAGGACAACTTCAGAAAAACAATAATCGAATTTATTGTGTTTAAAATGTAAAAACACATTTTTATTGTTCTCTTAGATGTAAACATAGTTGATCCATAAATTTCAGGCAAAGCCCAAGAGAACGGCTCATTAAATTGATTGTGTGATTCAAGAGTTGCATAAATTTTTTATTTCGCATCACAATAACCTCCCCCCGAAGTTCCAATAATCAAGAAAGCACCCCACTCTTTATCCCTCGGTCCCCACACTTCCACAAGCCCCTATCATTGACAGAACCAAGTTTGACCTTTAGCAGGGCGCTACATCGTGTAAGCCTTTAAATCTAACCATGGACTTCGTTGCCACTCTTCTAGCTTTATCACCTAACCTCCTAACATTCCATGAAAAGATTTTAATAATCACTATAGCCACTAACAATACTTACTTTTCTTCAGTGCTGTTGCTTTCAAAGAAATTAAGAAGGTTCTTCTCTACGTTCTCAATTTCCTTAACAATTCTTAATTGAACTTTCTTCTTTGAGCCAACTACAAATCTAAACCCCATCCGGCTTATGTTCCTGCATAGCCTTTCCCTAGATATTGCAGAAAACCAACACCTTTGTCCTCCTTGACACTAGCAGCAGAAGCATCACACATTTGATCAGCTTGAAGGATTGGAGATATATTATGAAGCATATCAAAATTCTTATTACCGAGTATCACAAACATATCCCTCTAATTTGCCAGGATTATTTTGTTCAGAAACCTCACCTCGCCTGAGTTTTCAAAACCGAAAAACCCACTAAGACCCATATATATACATATATATATATGATCAAGTAAGCAATCATTATCTCTAGAATCAATTCTTTCCTCTTGGAACCATTAATACCAAACTTTATTTTCTTCTCCATCACTCATACTGACTTACCTTAGACCACTAGATAGGAATAGTTTAGCTCGGAATCCCCCACCACAGCATGATCAGAAACACCCAGGGCTAACACTGATCCCATCAATACATCTCGCCATTGCTCCTGGACCATTCATCCAAAAAGAATTTTCCGAAGAGGGGACATCAATAGGGCTAACAGTTGCTGAGCAACTAAGAAATCATGGACAGCTCTCAAATGAAAAGGAAGACAAAAAGGCAAGCAAGTCCAAACAGACATGGATGAAAGAAAGAATAATACAAATCAACAGAAGAATTGGACCACATACATTTTCTTGCTCCGAAGGGAGTCTCTTAGAATCTTAAACCCCTTATAGAAGCTATGGTGCAAAGAAAATTACGGAACTTGCAGTCTACCTTGGGAATGCCCCAACAACAAAGAACCCTTTAGAAACACACATTTGTAGGATCCACAGCCACCTGAAAACTGATTCCCTCCTTGGCACAGCTGACTGAAGACCGGGACAGCATCTAATATCTCTAACCCAATCCTTAACTCACAAGAAGGTGGAACACACTAATGCTAATATCATTCTCTTGAGAGGATGATCAAATAATGTTGATTCAGACGAGATCAAAGTTTTTCCCTTTGGATTCAGCACTTCTGGACACAAAATTGAGGAGTTCAGCTGACTGAGGAGATGACTTAAAAAACTTCAATAAAAGATGGGTATTGCAGACCAAACGAAAAACTCTATTTTTTGGGTTTCCATTACTAAAAGCCCAGTACCCTGGGATCCAAATGAGGCCCATTAACACAAGGTTACCAATGCTAGGGTTCAAATACAACGGCAAAAATGGGCACCACAGTCTTCCACGCAATACGATTACAGCACATTATTCTTAGGGATAGATCGTTCCTTTTACCACTCTCTTCACCATGTGGATGGAATGCTGTTTCTGGCAGCGGCAATTTGGGGACTGAAAGTTTGCCTAATTTCAACAACCTTTGCAAAAAGAAGAGAGAATCGATGAATCACATTCTCATCCATTGTTTGTTTGCCAGTGAGGTGTGGATTACTTCCTACATTTATTTGGTTTTTCGACTTGTTATCCGGAGTCTATACGATATTTGTTAGTGTCTTGGATGTATGTGCCAATTGTTTTCAGGTTGACAAAGAGGATTTGATGGTCTATCACTCCATTCAACATTTGCTAGGGTATTTGGACAGAAAGGTATCGGTGGATTTTCGATAGCAAAGAGCTTTCCACCAAGGATGTGATTATGTCTGTTAAGGTTTTTTCATTTTTTTGTGTAAATTGTTAAAAGAGTTTAATCTTTTTTGAGGATTTCACGGGAAAATGGGAGTGGGGTTTGTAGAATTGATCCCTCATAGGTTCAGTTATCTGGCTTTATTGTAATTTACCTTCGTTGGTCATCGACCACCTTCTAATATATTTTTGTAATTACCTATCAACAAATATATATATATATATATATATATATATATATATATGCTCAGACAAGTCATAGGATTTATTTCTAACATTCATGGGTATGGGTGTCCTTTAACAGACAAGCCTGACTGATGAAAAGGTGTCCAGACTTTTTTAGCCATTTGAACAAGATGCCCAGTTTATAGTTTCCCCCTCAGACGGATTTGTTTGTAGTTTTATTTCCCTCCTTTTTTCCAATAGATTTCAACTTTTCGGTGTGGGATATATGTGTACGCCAAAGGATGGGTTGGGGGCAGCAAACTTGCAAAAATAAATTGACAACTGTACTTCAAGAAACCAAATCTTCTTAATCATACTAATATATGAGCATCCAAAGGTTACAGAACCTGCTTAATCATACTATTATATGAGCATCCTAGCCGATTGTACATTTCAAGAATAGAAAAGAAACCCCTCATAGGAGATGGAACTAAATCTGCTCTCATGATGAAAACTTGTGAAGACCCAATAAAACTAATTCGTTTGTTATAGCTAGAAGGTTACAAAAGGACATGTCATAACATGGAAACATCAGTATGTACTAGTGTTGAGGCCTTATGAGCAAAAGAAAAGCTTCAGCAAGACTTACCCAATTCAACATCTCTGTCTTTTCCATATTCAACAACAAAACCATGATGAGAATCCAGTGTGGATCCACCAACTTCAGGAAAGAACACTGCACATAATTAAAATTCCATTCCAGTCAATGTTAAAATTGTTTAAGTCAATAAGTGGTGTTGTTTTGCATTAACTTCACAAAGCCAAACACATCACCTTTAGATATAGGACGTACAAAATCGTCCATAAGCTTGTCAAGCATGGTTTCCAAACCAAAATCATCAAGAACAGCACCATATTTATTCATTGTATTTGGTCGCATGATTCTGAATTTTGCTTCCTGAACCCACTTTTCAAAATTTTCCAACTAAGAAATCAGAAAACCTGAGGTGAGTACCTTAAATGGAGAAGACAATACTACAAGCGGATATTGAATCAACCATCTTAGACAACCAACAGAATATTTATGATACCTCAGATAACAACAATTCACAGAAACTTGGTTGAAGCATTTCAAATGTATACACTCCTGGTGAGGGTTCAGATATTATACTTCTTAAACTCTCCTCGGTAGTCTCTGTGATTGCGTTGATAAACGATGGAACGAAGAAAGTAGCAGCGTGCATACTGTATAATTCTCTATGTAAGGGCTGAAAGGAAGAGAGATTTATTAAAATGATCATCTGAAATTGTCAATAATACCTACATAATATACAGGATAGTGGAATATGGAACAATAAAAATACACCACATGTCTTTTCTAATCAAATGAACACTGTTAAGTTACGTCAGCATAAAATCACAGAAAACAAAAGAAAAGGCCAGTACAAGTTATTGGCCTTTTAAAGGGATTCCTGGTCCTTGACACTCCCTTCAAGTTGGGTTATGCAATATCACAAGCAATTCAACTACCAACTTGATGAGAGAAACAACCAAGTCAACCTCCCAACACTGATCCTCCCAAAATCAAAATCTTTCCCCATCAACCCAATCAATGTAATTTTAAATTGGAAAATACTTCTTGTTTGAAATGGCATAAACATCTCCAAACTGGTTTTTGATGGGAAGATTGCCTGCACCAGCAATTCTCCAAAATCAAACCTTATCTCCTTTTCCTACTCTTTAAACTACCCATTTCCTAAACTCAGGCAAGACATTCTGAATCCCAATCCAAAGACTACACCCATAAGATGAAATGACCGATGCACTCTCCCATCCATACCCTACCTCTCCATACTTAAGCCCTGATCACACGATTCAACGAATTTACACGCTCAATCCCAGACTATAAAGCCTTTCATTCTTATTATTGTAACCCCTTTCCGATATGAAATAAACAAGGGAAAAAAATAACCAAGAGCAGACTTCTCATGGATGAATAGGTAGTCAAACTTGGTAGTTTTTTTTTAGGATAGGTAACTTGATAGTTTTATCTAAAAGCATAAAACGACCAAAGTCTCCACAAAAGTTTGCACACACACACACAACACTGAACCAAGACTCTTAAGCACAACCAGCCCAACCACTTTAGATAAGATTCAAAGATACGGATGAATTCATCTATAAACAAGAAGTTAAAGATAAGGAGTACCTTTTACATATTGTGGGATTCCCCTTTATAGATGGGAAATGAATGTTAATTGGGAGATGCATCAACCAAGAAATCAAACTCAATGCATGAAGACATGTTAAGGAAGCATACCACAAGACACCAACATGTGATAGATAAGGGAATTTTGCAATACTTGAACCTTGTCAACAATAAGGGGAACCAACAAAGATTTCCATCCAATATACTAGCCCGTCGAAGAAGATTTTTTAGTTTATTTTTCCTGAGAAAAATACTCAGTAAGAGCAGAAGCTGAAGTTACGCATATACAGTACTTATGTTGAGCATTAAGATTGTGTCACTAACAGATATTAGTAAAAAAAATAAGACCCTGGAGTCCCCAAAAATGATCAGAATAGACAACTCTTCACCAACTGGCATTGGATCCAGAATGGTGTTGCAAAACAACCGATCGAGCTCCAGAAGCAGCCTATTTCAGACCATAGAGCAGTATGTTTAATTACATGCAAAGCTGTTACAATCCTTAGTAAATCAACTCAAAGAATGCAACATATGGTCCGTGTGATCAACAATGCGATTGACTTAAGCATTACTGACATCAACCTGGTGCTCAGGCCATCAACAGAAAACTGCAACCAAATGCATCATTCCAACCAAGACAAGTTGTTTGATCAAGGTTCATACCGCTAGACCATGCTAGCAATGTGGTGTACTTAATTCTGTAGAAAACCCATGTGTTGCCAACTGCATTCTCAGTGGTAGAAACCAGTATTCAAGCCGTCTTATGGAATAAAGCATTCCACTTAATGGCCATTCTGTCAGAATCCTTGAGAGGATCCATAACCAATGCAGCTTTCCCAAAGACTTGGAAAATAAAGAGAGAAGCCTGATGAGACAAGGTAAACCCAATTGTTCCAATAGATTGAATGGATTCAAGTACGAACATGACCAACTTTTTTCATATAAATGGAAAACGAACAGCCCACCTCCCTATAAGAGAGTGTAATTATCTAGTATCCATCGTGTTGTCTATTGTGCTTGTGCTGAGGAAAATTTGGTCATATGTAACCAATTAAGTTGCTACAGACCATTAAGAGCATTTATCTAGTTTCAACACAGATAAATGTAAATTTAGCTTAAAAAGAAAAGAATAATAAATCAAATACCATGAAAAGAAAAGAGCTTACTGAAAAATTTGAAGCTACTACAAGAGCCCTAAGTGAATTTATAGAAAACTACAATAAGCCAAAATAGAAAGAAACCCTAATTAAAAAGAAATTCCAACAAATAGAGGATATTAATCAATATTAGTCCCTAAATAAAGCACTAAAAATGGGGATTGGATAAAAAGGTTGTAAGTCAATGTATCTCGAATTTTTTTTTTTTTTTTTGATAAGTAATGTATCTCGACAAATATTGATGCACTTTTCAAAAAAATATTGATGCAGGATTGTAATGCATAACCTAATTAATGAATATGAGATCAAAGATAGATCACTAAAGACAAGTACGAACACAAACTAGCACTCATTCAACCATAAGATGATAGAAAGCCAAGTAGTAGTAGTAGGCAATTAAATCAAGTTCAAAGGCAAACATAATCCCACAAAGTTGGATCCCTCAAATATGAAGAGGAGGAATGCCAACGGAAGATTGGACTCCACTAGCTTACAATCTCAGTTCACTAACCAATGTGAGTTGAGTTGTCTTGATCCAATTAAGGATTTCAAGATATGACAAGGCTCAAATGTTTAGCCAATAATAAATAATGGTGTGTAGAGATCAGATTATGCATAAACAAAATTAGTTCAAATAAAATTCCAGCAATTTTTGAAAGCGATTTCAAAATAAGAAGTGAAATAGGCTTTAAGTGATGTGTTTGGCAAGGTCTAGGATTGATGGCCAAGAGGGTTGTTAGAAGATTGGAATAGGGAAAAATAGGTTTCGGACTGGTTTGGCAATAGTACGGATCTGTTGCAGGGGTGTGGCAACAATATATGAGGGTTTAGTGTGATTTGGCAGCAGTATGGGGAGGGTTAGGAAGGTTTATGGGGATAATTGAGGCTGCGATTAGGTTTAGGAAGGGCTTTGGTGGCTGGTTTCAGGATTAGGGTGGCTGTAACTGGATTTCCAACAGGTTCTAATGATGTTTATGATGGTGACACCAGAATGATGGGCCCTTGTTAGAGGGCCCTAATTTTTAGTTTTTAGTTTTTAGTTTTATATTTTATTTAGAGTCCAATTTGAGGCTGAGAACTATTAATGCAATACCCAAAAAAAAAAAAAAGATTAAAATTTTAACCCAAGTCCAAAAATTATCTCTCTTTTTTTATAAGTAACCCAAACATTATCTTATAACAATAATGATATATAATAGATATATCATATCATTATTACTCAGGTAGCTAAGTCTCACTTTTTAGTTTTACAGCCCGACTTTAGTTAGGGTGTATCCAAAGAAATTATAGAAAAATATTTTTTGTTTTACTAAAATATAGAAATATCTTCACACACTGTGCAATGCTGCAGCATTTTCATTGTCCAGCCAGCAATTTCCCCAGTATAATCACATTAGCACAGAAATCTCAACTCAACAGAAGCATAATGTACAACGTACCTGATAACGTGATGTTATTTGCTGCCTGTATTCTCTATGCCTCTGAACCTGATACATGAATGGCAACCGACTGTTATGAATTGTTTAGCAGTAACTTTGTTCTCCTCCAGATAAAACTAGGATATATTTTGATCTTTTCTATACGAAAACTGAGGCTCAAATTCTTTTGCTTTTTTTATTTGATTTTGGCTCTTCTTCGACTAAAAATATTAACTTTTTACAGATAAAAAAAAAAAAAAACTGAGGCTCATAACGTGAGGACCTAATTAGATGATGCAAAAAATACATTAAAAATGACTTAAACGTGTTACAAGAGAGAAAATCATGTCAAGCAGCATAAAAACCTGTACATGTTTTCAGTGGTTAAATTAGCAATCCAACAAATCTTCTCATATATACACAGGCACAAAATGAAGGGTAAGTATCTCCATCAATAGCTCGCAGTAGGAATCACCCATCAACTAGTGCCAAGAGACAAACTTACAAATGTCAATCGCTTATTGTTCAAGGAAGCCTAAAATCTCCAACATAAGCTCTAAGATTGAGAGAAAGAAAGCGTCAACTTGTGGTAAGAGGTAAATTTAGGAAGACCGTCCTCATTGCTTGAGAAAATGGAAGTTGGAACAACCAAAAGACTCTAAGCAGGCACCTTGTGTAACTATCAAAACAAAACCAGAGGCAACCTCATGTAGTCACATTGAATCTTAATCCAAAAAAATGTAGTCTTGCATCTACACATCCTGACTTCAAAATTCCAGCAGAACCATATGTTAGGAATTAGGATCAAGCCTTCAAGTCATCTTCTTCAATGGGTTCTAATGTGTGGCAATTGCATATGTGAAAACAAAGAAAGTGAATTTGAGAACTAATGGAATAACCAAGTAGAAATTTGACCAGCAATAGAACATTTCCGGATCTTCAAAAGAAGAAAAATATACAAGGAGCTTACAAAATAGGGAAGTGATACCACATACAATAGGAGGAGATTCCTACTCATGCAAGTTGACTTGGTCAACCATTCCCTTCTCTATGAATTTTAAAACTAGGCAACTAAGAAATTGGATGCTCGAAATTGCATTTCTTAGAAAAGGTGATGGAATTCGCAACTATGTCTGATGATTAAAATCGGGACTATGTACTACCTGATGCAAAACCATGCAAAATACCTTAGGATGATAAATCAGAGATCATACTTGATTAAAATAAGCCATGCAAATATAAATCATAAACTCATCGAAATCATAGATAATGAAGAGGATTTAATAGGTAATCAAAAAATCCTAAGATTGTCATAGTCCTATGGTAATAGCAATTCAAGTACTAACAATAAGTTCCAATGGAAGACAAGTATTCCTTTGGCCTAGGATTTCAGTTAGATGCTCAATATAGGTTTCTAAGCTCAACTTCAATGCAAAAATAGTCAAATAAGTAGTGTTGATATGTTGGGCGGCAAGTTAACAAGGTTTGTAGAAATTTTAAGCTTAACAACATACAAAACAAATAAACAAACAAACAAACAAACAAAAAACAAGTGATTAGGTTTCAAGTTGTTGTCAAGGTGTTGGACAGCAAGTGAGGCCTGGGGATTTGGAGTGATGCAATTCAGGTTGGGAAGGGTCAGGTTGGGTTTTGATGAATACTAAGATTAGATTTCAATGGAGAAAGGAATTCCAATGGGATTTTGGGGCGGATAAAGGGTCGGCTAGGATTTTAGTGGATATAAGAAAAAATCAGCTAGGGTTTAATAGTGAGTTTCAAGCTCAAAACAGAAAAATAGTTGGAGGTTGAGGGAGAAAAAAACGTTAGGAAAACCAGTAAATATATATATATATATATATATATCGATAGAGAAATTGATAGAGAAGGAGAATGCTACCTTGTAGTGGACTCATTCCAAAATGGCCTCACATCAAACCATTGTTGGAAACATCAAAGCTCAATCTCTATTTTATTCATCATTTAGAAAAAATTACAGTAATAAACCTTACTTTTCAACTTAGGGTATGTTTGATTGCATGGAAAGTGACTTTCCATGGAATTTGAAATCCATGGAAAATTTGTGGTGGAAAATAGGTAGGGTTCGAAAATCAAATTTTATTGTTTGATTTTACTAGGATAAAATCATGGAAAAATTGTATGAGGAAAAAGAAGAAGCAGGAGAGGAGGAGGAGGAGGAGAAAGAAGATGAGAGGAGGGGAGAGGAAGAAGATGAAGATGGGAGGATGCAGTGGCGGCGGTGGCAACAGTGGCGGTGGCGACGGTAGCAACGGAGGTAAGTGAGGAAGAAGATGATAAGGAAGATGAGGGGAGAACATGGTGGTGGTGCTGGCGGAAGTGAGGGATGGAAAAGGAGAAGAGAGAGAGAGAGAGAGAATGTGGCCAGAGATGGTGATGACGGCGAGGTTAGTCTAATAGTAGTGGTGGTGATAGGGAAGAAAAGATATGAGTGTGAAAGAATTGGGGATGGAAAATATAGGTGGCTTTCACTTTCCCACCCATATGGGTGGGAAAGTGAATTTCATGTTTTTGTGGACTTTTTGATTGAGGTGGAAAATGAATTTCCATTTCCATGTGCAATCAAACACTTGAAAAATGTCATTTTCCATGGAAATTGATTTTCCATATGCAATCAAACATACCCTTAGATACAAATTCCTCCTTCACAGAAGCATTTATTTTATTAGTATATAAAATATGGGTTTTGTTAATATGTGCCCTAAGGGCACACTTTAAACTACAGTAAATACACCTTGGCAATTGAATTTCCAACCAAAAGTGCCCTCAAAAAGATTTTTTTAATAAAAAATACCCTCAAATGCTTATGCCATTTGTATCTACAAACCTAAAAATCTTGGTATGTCTATTTGTTTTAACCATGCTCTCTAAAACACACAAGAGGGAGCAATAGTGTTTTGTATTACTTAAATTTACATTTTTAACCACTAAGAAATATTTTTTTTGAATTATTTAGCAATATCAAAGTCTTTTTTGTATTTTAGTTTGTGTTGCCATAGATCATGATTGTGAATAAAAACGAAACATGCCATGAGTTTAAAACTTTTAAATATAAATATGGTACAATCTTCATGGTGACAGATTATTTTTTTTTTTTTTGTACAAAAACCGTTAAACAATCTTTTATATTTTATGGATTTTGTTAACATGTGCCCTAAGGGCACATGTTAAGCTGCATTAAATGCACCTTGGCAATTGAATTTCCTACCAAAAGTGCCCTCAAAAGATTTTTTTTTAAATAAAAATACCCTCAAATGCTTATTTCCAAGGTGTATTTAATGCAGTTTAACAAGTGCCCTAAGGGCACATGTTAACGAAATCTATAAACTATAAAAGATTGTTCAACGGTATTGTACACAAAAAAAATTCTATCACCATGAAGATTGTACCATCTTTATATTTAAAATTTAAACTCATGCATGTTTCTTTTTTATTCAAAATCATGGTCTATGGTAACACAAACAAAAAATATAAAAAAAAGATTTTGATATTACTAAATAATATGTTTTAAAAAAATATATTTCTTAAGGTTAAAACTGTAAATTTAGGAAATACATAACCCTTTGCTCCCTCTTGTGTGTTTTAGAGAGCATGGCTAAAACTGAAAAAAAAAAAAAAACAAATAGACATACCAAGATTTTTAGGTTTGTAGATACAAATGGCGATTCTCAAAAGTGACAAGTAACAGAGGTATTAACGCAGTAACTAATGAAATTATTATATATTTACAAATGAAAAAGGAATAAGTTCGACAAAACAATCTCCAATACTATGCACACAGTAATCATAGCCACTACCGTTGTACCATGCAAGTAGCATCGCAAGGGTATTATTGTCATTTCAATCTTTCGTATGGACATTTCCGTCATTTCAAACGAAACCCATTGTCAATGGTGCAGGGAACAAACGAACTAAAAGTAGAAAAAAGAGTAAATCTTGCACAACGAAAAACCCTAAAAAAAAATAAATTAAATTAAAAATGAAACAAAACAAAACAAAATAAAAAATTGAAGAAATCTCTGAGTCTCGAAAACTTACTCTGATTCTTTCTCCTTCAGGAAAATACCGCGATAAGATCTCCCTCATGTACTGAACCTTAACTTCTCGAGAAACATTGAGCATGCTTGGAGGTAGGTATTGCTCGAGAGAACTATAAAGAGAAGAACTGAACTCCAATTGCAGATCTTCATAGTTCTCTGGTTTGTGATCCGTGTTTGGATTTAACCGAAGCCTTTGGTTAGAGTACAAAGAACGGCTCGATGTGATAACACCGTTACCGTTTCCATTACCGTTACCGTTACCATTACCATTACCAGTATGAGATTCTTCTCGTCGATCCACAGAGCCATCAAATGACATAATTTTACAGAGAGAATTTGCAGATAAATTGAACCAGCGGGAGCAGCTAGTTGGAGGCAATGGCAGGTCCCCGAAGCATTTTTTTTTTTTTTTTTTTTTTGGGTGGGGGGGAGAATTGATCGAGATTAGGGTTTGAGAGAGAGAGAGGAGAGAGCGAAAAGATTACTGTTTGCAGTTAGGGTTTGGGGAACGGGGACGATTGTTGGATTGTTTACGTACTTGCGATATGAGGAGTCCGAGAAATACCCTCTGTTTGGAAGAAAATTACTGGCAGAGCCATAAACTTGAAGAATTTCTCCAACCACTTCTCAACGAAATAACTCACCACTTAGGGCCTGATTGATTCAGCTACCAGAATCTGTTGTCAGAATCTGAGACACTGAAAAGCTTGCTTGATAGAATTTTCTAAAAGTGCTGTGCTGTCAGAATCTGCTGTCAGAATCTGGTAATTACTGCTTGATACAGCTTCAAAAATTTGCTGTATTAGGGTAAAATGACCAAAATACCCTTAAGGTTGATAATGCACCCATAATACATTAAAAATTATCAGAATACCCCTATAATTATATAATTACACTAAATATATATAAATATAATAAAATTATATAAAAATTAAAATAATTATTATTTTAATTTTAAAATGTCTATAAAAATTATAGAAAAATTTATAATTCTATAGAAATTTCGACAGCATCTCCTCTTAAAAATGGACATATGAAATTTTCCTAATAAACAAAATACCTGCATAATTCACATTGTACATAACACAATCTCAAAGTCTTATCATCAAAATGCTAGCCTTAATCATTAACATCAACATGATCGTTGGGATGTTAGGGATTCTTAAGAGCAACTCCAAGAGAGATATCCACACCCATACCCATTTATGGGTCATCAAGTGCTTATGGATCGTCACTTTGGGTATCCATGAGGAATGCATTCTAACTGATAGTCTAAATTTTTTCCCTAAAAAAAGATGGGTAAAACTAAGTGGAGTTACCTATTTTGGGTCTTGAAAATTTAATGACCTAAAAATATATTGTTGGATAGGTAGTGTGTTGGAGACTCACATTTTGGACCCCACGAACCAAAATTGCAATTGAAAGGGGATGGATAGTGGTATAGGTCATATGCTTGAAAATCAACTCACTTATTACCCAGTTAAAGAAGACCGAGTTCACTTGGCAACTTGAATGGCTTTTTGAACATTCAATTAAGGAACAGTTTTTATAGAATTGATAACATATAATTTTAGAAAGTGATCAATGTAAAGAGAGCAAAAAGACTAGACATTTAAGACCAACAAAACTATCTTCTTAAAATAAATCTCTTTGAACCAGAGATAAATAAATCTCTAAACTCAACATTTTCTGCAAATCAAGCGGAAAAGAATGATGATTTATACATGAAAACAAATAATAATAGGTGTAATATAAATAACCAAACAACATATAAGCAATATTAGAATCAATTCCAGATTTTCACTCTTCTCAAACTAACTACCAAATGTCTGCCCTAAAAATAAAATAGAAATTCAATTAATGTCTAACATTAATTTTGCAACTAAATTCTTCAAACTTTCTGCATCACTCATTGTAATACAAAACGTAAAGAAACAACAAAAGCCCTGAATTTGAATTCAAACAAACAAACAAACGAAAGCCCTAAATGTAGAAAACTTTCATTTCCTGACCTTATTCAATAAAACCAGAAAATGGGTGCAAGTTCAAACCTTTCTTTAGGCGTTTCGGCCGTAGTGGCCGCTGCGACATTTGGAGCAAAAACATCTGCGGTTGAACATGTGTGTGCGTTTGTTGTTGTTGTTGTTGCAGTTGCGCGTGTGGGTTTGGGTGCGCGTGAGACTGCGAGTGCGAGTGTGATTGTTGGTGTGGGTGAGGATGGTGTTGTGGTTGATGAGGGTACCTGAAGAGAAGAAGACAACGACGTCGATGGGTTTCGATTGAACGAAGACAACGTCGTCGTCTTCAATGGGTTCGATCGGAAAAACGCTCGTCGTCGTCAATGAGTTGGCTCGCCGCTGCTGTCGAAATTGATGAGAGAGAGAGAGATTGATGAGGATGAACGATACTCAACAGATTTTATCGCGGACATTCATTGGAAATATGATAAATGACGAAGGGTATGTTCGTCATTTCACTTTAAAATTTTAAACGCAGTTATGCGAAGCTATTCTCATCCGCTTTTCAAAATAGCGGTTAAATTTGTAAATACGCATTAAAAATCTTGAAACGCGAATTTCGGAAGCGTTATCAAACACGCAATTGTAACGGAAACTCAGATTTTTGACGCAAACGCATCAAAATCCGCGTTTAGAAACGGTATCAAGCAGGCCCTAAGTGGCCGTTTGCTTCTCCATAACGATTGAATCGATTTTATTTTTCAGAATTGTTCGTACAAAAAAAAAAAAAAACAATTCTGATAGAATTCTTTTTCAGAAAAGCAGCGAGTTCGCATCACTTTTGATAAGTGGTAAGTTCGCCATTGATAAGATCCTAGACATTGGCACTAGGGAGTATAATAATGTCATGTTTCATGGTAGCATTGTTTGTTGATATTAGGATTAAGATAGTGATTAGAAATAGATAAAGATTAGTTTGAATTTGAATTTAATTAGGATTAGATTTTATCTAGAAATATCTTATGTATTTGGTTTTAAAGTATCAATGAGAAATTAATCAACAAATCCCTTTAGATTTAGGAGATTGACCATCTCGAATGAATAGAGGTCCGATCCGCCTCTAATCATCAATCCCTAACCTTATCCACTTTTTGTTTTAGGAAGGATTTAGGAGATTGCCCATCTCGAATCAATAGAAGTCTAATCTACTTCTAATCAAATCAATCTCTAATCTTATTCACTTTTTGTTTATAATGGATTTAGGAGATTGACCCTCTCAAATCAGTAGAGGTCTGATTACCTCTAATCAAATCAATTTCTAACCTCATTCACTTTTTGTTCTTTATTTTGTCATTTGATCATCACAATATGATCTAGGATCATATCAGTCATTGAATTTCTCACTTAAATACTTGAAATATATGTTTATTTAGTGAAAACGAAAACATTATGATTAAATCTTTGAAATTATGGCCATGCTTATTTTCACCGCAAAAATCCGCAAATGTAAAACTTTATGTTTCAAATAATTTGCATTTATGTATTTTTATGGTATTTTGCAAGTGAAGTACTTGGTATTTATATTAGAACAATCCCACAAAATCTTTCGACTGCTTAGTTTTCAAAAGGGAAACGTGAATTATTTAAAATATTTCTAAAATAAAATAAAATAAAATACAATTTCACTAATTTATAGATCTCTTTCTACAATATTGTCTTCTACAGATCCTAATTTCTAATTGAATTTTTTTCTCATTCCTCGCGACGTAGTCCAATGTGATTAACAAAAACAAAAATAACAAACCACTAAAAAAATCACTAATTTGTTTTTGTTAATCACATTGGACTACGTCGCGAGGAATGAGAAAAAAATCCAATTAGAAATTAGGATCTGTAAAAGACAATATTGTAGAAAGAGATCTATAAATTAGTGAAATTGTATTTTAATCTTCGTCTATGCCTATCAGACGTGCATGTGATTCCCAAAATAACACTCCACTCATATACGACCACCTTTACAATACACATTCATTGGTAAAGATAAGAAAGGAATGGACCCGGATTCCAGTTGTGACTCCACTCTCATACGCGTCCCATACCACGTATGAGCTTGGTGGTCCCTACCGTACATCCAAGGATAGTACATCCCTCCAGATGATGTGATGCATTATCCCTTCAAGCATTCACAGACCCTTTAACAGCTCACAAAATATCTACATATATATATTATTTTTCATTTAAAACAAAAGAGAAATTAATATAACAGGGTTGAAAATGGATATTCAATTCCTACCATGCAACTGTGGCCACCCGACCTAAAATAAACAACAGTACTCAGAGCCTCTCCATCAACATAAATTTAAATAAACATGCAACCCTTTCATTAATAACCTAGATATCTTTTCACCAACCTAAATACAACATATAACGTAAAATGCAGACATCACCCCTCAGTATGATTCTGACGTTTTACCGATTCATCAATTTCCCATTCTACCGTGTTTTTACTTCTCAACCTTTCAAACAAAGTATTTTTTTTTAAGCTTGCAAAAGCACTTTTATCATTCGATCAAAAACTATCCAATTTTTGTTAAAATGGGATCCCAATAAGTATACGAAGGCAAACTGCCAAAATTGGAAAAATCGATGAAAATTTGGGTAAGTGTCGGAAACTCGATTTTTCAAAATTGTCGAAAATGAAAACGGGTTTTTGTAAATGAAGGCCCTTGACAACATGAGAAGAGCCATGTAATTTTGTAACATAATTCAAACTAATGCAAAAGATATCATGCAGATACTTAAAACATTCCCGTCGTGGCGAAAATTTGTTTATTTTTTTCTCGTTTCGTTTGAAGGAGTTACGGGGGCCATAAATAGTTGTTTTGGCATGTTAAAAGTATGAGGAATTCAAAAAAAAAATATATAAAAAATTATTCGGACATTTTTTGATTTTCACGGTAGCACCGTGAATAGTGCACGGTGACACCGTCAGAACGCTGGAAATTCATGAATTTTTTCATTTTTTTCTTCGTTTTTCACTCATTTTTTATTCTAATAAACCACCAACGAATTAAATATTTAAACTACGTTAAAACACATCAAACATAACTATTTCTAGCATGAATTTGAAGTAAATTAAGCGACATTCTATAAATTTAAAACATACAAAAGTTTCGAAACATCCCTAAATGCAATTTTTAGAAATATACGGTTATTAATAAGAATCGAGAGTCCCTTACTTAATTGTTGTTGTTGGACACGATAAGTTAGCTTGGAAATGAAGGAATGGCTGTTTGAAACATCGAATTTGGTGGAACTTGAATGCCAAACGAATCGGTTTAGTTGCGAAACCCTCAATGGAAGTGTTCTTCCCCTTTCTAATGACAAACAACGACTCTCCTACAATTTGTATGAGGCTCCAAGTGGTTATAAACAAACCCACTTACTAATTTTTGTGGGAGACCAAGAGAACGAAAAGGAAATGGAGGTTGAATGGGGTGAGCACGTGGAGCTCGACAACGGTGACGACTTTGCCTTCTTCGTCGAGGTTCAACTCGGACTCGCTTGCGATAGATCTTGATAGGAAAGGTTGAAACCCTAGGTTTGGAAAATGGGCTGATCTTTTGTTAGTTGGAGAGTAGAAAGTAAATAAAAGAAATTAGTTGATTATTTTTATAATAAAAGTTGAGGGCATTTTTGTTACTTAAATACATTAACTCTACCAAGTAAGTATTTCTAGGATTCTTAATCTATCATTTTTTATTATTTATTATTGGCACAAAACATAAAGCGTAACGATCGTACAGCTGAGATGGGAGGAAAAATAGTGATCTGTAGATTTGTTAGGGAACCCCTAATAATGAACCAAAATTAGCCCTAAGTTCCTTCAATTATTGCCAAAAAAAGTGTCCCAATTCATTTCATGTTGGGTTCACATTTACCTGCCCACTGTTTTAAAGGTGCCCTTTGTATACTCTTCCAAAGCCACATTCTCCCAATAGACATTCTGGTTGACAATTTGAGTTGCTTCAGCGAGCTCAAGAAAAAAGGTGAATGTTTTATCTGCAAGTACTTCTTTGTTTTAGTTTTCATGTGTAGTCTTTTGATTAAGATTCTCTGCAAAAGAAAGTGTAGATCATCAAAATTTTGAACTATTTGATATATATATATATTACCATTCTGAATACAATTTATTGATAATTTTGACTGCTTGAACCTAATTTTTTTTATCAAATTAAGCTCCATGTTAATAAGAAAGATCATATCCAAGATCCTTAAAAACTAAGAAGAGTGAAACTAAGGAGAGGGAAATGTTGGCTCATTTGAAGAGTTTCCAAAGTGACTTGTGTAATAATTGAATTTTTCCTTCTTAGTTAAAGGAAGAGAGCTTGAAATTTGTGAGTTAATAATACCCAAATGTGGAATTTCAATTTAGAACATGGTTTTAAATTGTCAAGTAAGATTATGCAGCTTTGCTTTCAAGCACTCTTGACTACATTTTTGACAAACAAACAAAATGATATCTTCATAGAATGAATGTATAACAAATGTGAGGATAATTATTCAATTTGAAGGTTTAGAGAGAGGCTACAAATGCTTTTAACAGCTTGGATTTGGAGGTAAATAAAACAAGTGAGAGGGGATTACTATGAATAAGGAGAACATTAAAAATTGAACAGTAAAATTTAAGGTCTTAAGTAAGAAATTCCTATATTATAAATTAAAAGTTAAAACTAGAGGAAATGGAAGTTCAAACTACCTTAATTCCACCTTTATCCTTTTCAATTTGGCCCTTGAATAGTGTTGTAAATGGTCTACCACCAACACCAACAACAACAATGTCAGCATCCAACACTCTCTCATCCTTCAGTTTCACTACCTTTACCTGAAATGTAGCAACACTTATTTATGAAAAATATTGTAAACAAAAGTGAACGTTAATATAAATTGCTTGGATGCTGAGAAACTAACCTCTCCATTTGCATTAGAATCAAATCCTACAGCTACAGTTCCCTTAATAATTTTGATTCCTTTATTAGCATTCCAGGAGTGAAAAGCCGAGGCACTACAAGAAAGCGATCTATGTTAGACATACGTTTTCTTTTACAGATCATGTAAGATATGACCTAGCAAATACACCTTAAAACAGAACACCAAATCTTAGCAAACTAAACTAGAAAACAAAAGAAACTCATTACACCCTATGAAGAAAGCTAAAAATTTTATACAAGGAAAGAAGGATACCATTAATTAAGGGAATTTCAAACTCCCAAACAAGAGAAAACAATACAAAGGAACAAAAGAATCCCACATTTCCTTATTATGTAGAGCCTACCTCAATATCACCTACCATGTATAAATTGTACTGATAAATTTCTAGATAAGTTTCAAATCTTTTTAACAAGTAATTTTAAACTATACCAATAATAAGAAAGATCTAAGCTATGTTTGTCATGGATGTAGGATTTTGAAGAGCTAGTCAAGGACCATTTCCGGAGGCATGGTTATTACATCCTTAAAGCATGTGATGCATATATGAAGGGCTACTTAATTGGCTCTCTCACAAAAGATGCTTCTATAAGTGATAAGAGCAATGTGAATTCAAGTTGATACTGGCTAAGATTATGCCCAAACTAATCTCAGCTTTAATGAAGTTGGAGCTGATGTTCACCAATTCAAACACTTGCAACAGTCAGAATAGTGAAGTCAATGAGGTCAATTCTGTTTCGTGGTGTTTCCAAAAAAAAAACTCCCCTGGTGTAAAGTTATTTACTGTCATAGAATTGTGTTTGCTACGTGCAAGAGATTGAGGACCACATCCCACAAGCTCATGGGGAGCATGATATTGGGTCAAGAATTTATATAGAAACTTCATATGATTCATTATCCATAGCACAGAGAGCGCAAGCTCCATTTGGGCATCAAACAACATCAATCCTGGTCCCATCTCACAACAATACATTCAAAGCCCCTACACTACCCCCTACCACTATTTACAAATTTCTTGAGAACAAATCCTCTTCTTGAGCATTACTTATCGATTCCATGTCTTATCAGACTTTGTTGCCCCTATACTACCCCCTGCCACTATCTGAACTTGAGATCCAACCAATGGTACAAAGGAACTACACCCACATTTGTTCATTTGGTTATGAGTAGATAATGCCCATATCACTGCAGTATAAAGTAAGCATTCTAATATTGCCTTCATTTACAGGAATCTGCTCAAGTTCTCGTTAACAACAAATCAGCCTACACGTTTTTTTAACCATAGAAAAGAAGAAAAGAACAATATCTAAAACTCTAATATATTTGTTGTGAGCATGCTTTATTCAAACATAATGGAGGCAAAATATGTTGAGTAAATACACTAGCTCAACTAATTTACTAGTTTATATTAATTTCAGTCTAGTTACTATTTTTATTCTCTATTATCACTTATCGGCTAATTACTGGCTTGTACAAGGTTGATGCAACTGGAAATTAGAATTTCGAGTTAAAGGAAAATAGTCGTGTACCAACCTCGCCACCTAATATGATAGAGGCAACAACTTTTGGATCTGCTTCTAGTTTTGCTATTACTGGTGCCTGGAATGTTTCAACGCAATAAATAAACCAAAACAATGGACCTCTCAACATAAACAGAATTATAAGCAACAAATCTATTATTGGAAAGATGATGAAATCTCATTAAAAAATTCAATAAAAACCAGTAAATGAGGGATGCAATGATCATATTTATATTCACCATCAAAGCCTTATTCCAAAGAATATAAATATCACCTAATGATCATACTTGTAGTCAAACAATGTAATACACACCAGAAGAAGAAAGAACCCAACATCCTGAATGTACTATAGACAGAAGCATAATTATAATATAAGCCTCCAAATACTTTCAACCATTTACATCTAGAAAAAAATCCAAAAACTAAATCTAAAATAAAGTGACCATAATTAAGTTTTTGAACCCAAACAACAAAATTTGATATAAAATGGACCATGATATCCAACACTAATAACGTAGATGAAAATCATTCTTTTTTCGAAACAAAAGTTTCAAGCTATTAAAATTATGTCGAATGGATCTATGAAAACACAATTTCCCTACTTATAGTCCTGATTGTAATTGGGGCTAATATATAATGTACTAATGCTCCATTGGACAAGCAAATAAAAGACACTATGAAAGTTTTTGACTTACAAAATCACATTAATATATCATGATTCCTCCAAATTATATACAAAGATATACCAACAAAATGAGGAACATCAATTTGGAAAGTAGAATAAATTTTCTTCATCATATATAAAATTTCCTCAGTCATTAATTTTGAAACCAGACGATCCAATTGACAGTCCGATAGCCAGTTGAGTGTCCGCATTGATCAATCAATATGGAACCCTAATATATTAAATGAAAATTTAACAGTAATCAAACGAAGATTTTGTACATATTTTAGTAGTAATCAAAATGAAAATTTAGCATAAATCAATTTGAATTCAAAATCTTGAATGATTTTTTTTGTTTTTTTAGGGTTTTTAGAGGGATGAACTTACAAATGAGATTTGGAGTGGTTTGATAGGTAGCTTGATGAGACTAAGCTTCGATTTGAGTTATGACCTCTAGATATAGCACTTAGAAGAGGTTCTAACCCATAAATCAAGCACGAATAGCTAGTTATCGTTCGGTGTTCTCAAATGCTGGGATGGATCGACCAAAATCAATAAATAAGTGCACGAAAAACACGAATTGGTCGATCAAAAATAGGAGAGCAATCAAGATTGGGGTGTTTGGATAAAAAATCCGTGATTTATTTAGGGTTTTCCAACGCTCACCTTCGAAATTCTTCTTGTACTTAGGGTTTTTGCAACAAATTTAAAGAGGTCCATCCATGAGTTCTTCTCCCAACTCTCACCTCGAAATTCTTCTAGTACTTAGGGTTTCTGCAACAAATTCGATTCAACCTTAAGTACGAAAAGACAGTCACCAATGTGAGCTTTTTGGTTCGAAGACAGTCAGTCTGAAAGTGACGATGAACATCAACTCTGTGGGCTAAGGCCGACGAAATTTGTCTTGGACTTTAAACGAGGGCTTTGAGGCAGCGAAAAACAAACGAAAAACTTAGGCTGTCGATTTTAACGCTAAATAAATACCGAATTTGGGCTTTTTTGACATAGTGATCATTCCTTATAAACCCCAATTCTCTCAAATCAAATACTTACAACCTACACCTCCCCCTAACCTACCCTCATAAAATCCACACCCCTCCTCTCAAATCAAACACTCCTTCTCTCCCATCAACTCATCCAAACCTCTAATCTACACACATTTTGACACATGTCACCATCTTCCTTACCCTCCCAAAAATCTAATTAAATTACCTTCTTACACACTTCCATCCTCTCAACCACTCTCATTCATTTTATTCCACCTAACACTCAACCCAAATGGGATGAAAGATCCAACCCATTTGGGTTACAACTAACCCATTTAACCCCCATTCTCTAAATACCCTTCCATACTCTTTAATTTACACACACCCCTATCTTAAACCCTACACCATTATATCATTTCTCATCATTCCACCCAACTCTACCCTTAAAAATAACTCCCAAACTCTATAAAATCCCCCTCATTCTCAATTCTCACCACCTAATAAAAAATTAAGAAAAATATTCTCTCAATCTTAACCCTCTACTTTCAACTTTCTCTCTCAATACTCACACTCAACACTCTACTCTCAACTCACAAATCACAACTCACTCTCAACTCTCAACTCTTTCTCAAGTAAGTCAAGAAAATACAACTTTGAAGATCAAAGAAGATCAAGACAAGAACAAGGTAGGACATAGACTAAAAATAGGAGAAACAGTCTTCCTCCCCTCCAACTCTCCCTCTTCTACTCCTCTCCTTATGAACATACCATAAATGATTTGAGTCATCGATGGACCCCTTTTTCAATAAAGGTGCCCGCTATAGATTGAATCAACATCAAAGCCCCTCATACTTGAGGGCACATATCATATTTTTCTGATACTTTTTTATTTTATTTTTATTTTCAAAATCGACTGAATCCTAGGTTACTACCAACGGTGGAGGGAGTAGAGTGCTTAACACCTTCCTTACTCCCTAACATGGACTCCCCTTACCTAGAATCAAAGGTTGACTAAATGTACCTTATCCGTGCGAGAGTCACTAAATGCCAAAATAACATAGTTTTTGAAAAATACAATATTGGGTGACTATTCACGCCATTTTACAAATATGAATGGTAGCGACTCCAAAATGCCCCAAAGTGGTTGAGATATTCAAAAAATGAAAAATCTCATGTCCACACCAATCATAACAAAATCCTTAACTTTAGGAGTACAAACTAAAGGGTTTAACATGTCAAATTCAAAAAATATTACTATAATTTATAAAATTTATTACAAATTTATGATGTTCCTAATACCAAATATTGCTTATCAAAGTAAAACCAAAGGTCTAACTGTAGACACCCCATTTTTGCATCCGCCTGATTAATCAATTCGTCAACCCGATCGCAAGGATTCCCAATGATGGATGTGTATTCCATTGCTTTACTTTGTTACCAGATTTGTTTCAGAAATCCAGATGAGGTATCTCGAATTGACAAAACCTTAGAAATCACGCTACGCTAGGAAAACACAACCCCAGAAACATAGAAATCATCATCTTGCAGACCAAAAAGAAGCTTCACGATAAAAATCACTAAAAATTGATCAAATTACCAAAATACCCCTGACATCAAAACAACCCTAGAGCCTACGTTACGCTTAGGAAAACTCTCTCGAACACATAAAATAACAAATCAGAACCAAATAAATCATTTCACCAATTTTAACAGAATTTGACAAAATTACGAAAATGCCCCTCATAAAGTTCACAATCATTTCACATAAAATTTTTCATAAATGACACAAACCAACATTCTCATTGATTTCCTTACGAAAAACCGATTCTAAAACATCCTAG
Organism: Akebia trifoliata; assembly: GCF_017979445.1. Taxonomy (NCBI): domain Eukaryota; kingdom Viridiplantae; phylum Streptophyta; class Magnoliopsida; order Ranunculales; family Lardizabalaceae; genus Akebia; species Akebia trifoliata. The sequence continues at coordinate 26,694,690 of NC_141377.1, forward strand.
AACATTAAAAACTGACTTAAAACGTGAAAAGTCCTCTCCGGGGGCAAAACGGTAATTTCATAATTTTCATAATTAAAAAATTCGAAATTAATAAATAAAACATTAAATAATTAAAGTGAAACATTAATGAAATTAATTTAAAAATTTGAACCTAAAAAATCGATTAATCGGACTCTCAGGCAAAATTGTTGAGGGTTCGTGAGATATTTCTTTAAGGACCCCTCCATTTGGGGGTCCAAAGAATTAAAGAAATAATGGAAGGGGGTTCTCCAAAAATTAAAAGTAAATCAAGCAAGACTGAAGTCAAGGTAGTAAAGTCAATTAAGTGAGACTGAAGTCAAAATTAAAGTCAATTAAGCAAGACTGAAGTCAAGATATTAAAAGTCAATCAATTAAGACCAAAGTCAAAACATTAAAAGTCAATCAAATAAGACCAAAAGTCATAATAGAATTCTAATTAAATAATAACTCTATCTAATAGAGTTCTAACTTAAAAACAATTCTACCTAAAACAATTCTAATTAAAACACAATTCTACCTAAAACAATTTTAACTAAAACACAACTCTAATTAAAAGATCTCTAATTAAACACTAACTCTATCCAAATCAACCTTAAAAAAATTCTATAAATAGAGTGCTCACACCCTATTTTCGTATCAAATCATAAACCCTAAGAGAAGTAGGTCTAGAAGCTCCCCTAGCCCCCCATAAACCCTAGTTTTGGAGCCCCAACTCCTTAGCTAACATCCCTCCTTCAATTTTAGTCTAGAAAACACCCAAAAGCCTTCTAAAAACACCCCCAAATCCGCAACGAATTTGAAGAGTTCAGATTCAAAAAATAAGGAGATACCTTACCTCGGAGATCCGAAGTCAAATTCGGAAACAGAACGAAGCAAGGGAGCACGGTACAAGGAGCTCTTTTTGTCAGATCTGAGGGAACCAAGTCCTTGCCATCGGAAAGGTAAATTTTTATTTTTATTTATTTATTTTATCTAGGTTTTAGCAATGTAATTTACTTGGGACTTTAGTAGAGACCGGCTTTGGCCGGGCGGGGTTGGTGCCTAACACCTTCCAACCCCGTAACTTGATCCCCGAATTCAGATTTTTTTATGGTAGATTAGTTCTTTTTATCCATGTTAGAGTCAGTTTGGTTCCTAGACCACAATAACTAGGTGGCGACTCCCAAACCTCAAGGGTCAAAAGCGGATCCGCGCACCCCGCGGATCGAGGGCGCTTTCACTAACCACTCCATTTCTAACAAATTTTAGGAATACGGTTATAACATCAAAATAAATTCAATGGGATACCATTGATTTAAACAACTCTTGAAAAATAGAAGAGCCCAATAACCAGTACCAAAAGAAGAAGATCAAATAGAAAGCCTAATGGAGTATTCTGACAGTACTGTTGAGATTAATTTCGACACCATTGGTCAAAAGAATTATATGATCTCTAGACTATCTACGAGTTCATCAAAAAAATTATTTGATCAAATAACAAATAAAACTTACAATGTTGTTTCAACTCACATATCTTATCCAATTTATACGAAACAAAAAGAACCAGAAATAGAATACAATCCTACTGAATCTGACTTTGGTAGTCCACCTAGATAAGTCAATACAATAAGTATAGAAAACAATAATTTTATCATAGACAAAGAACTATTAAAACAAGAAATCTTAAAAAATCCCCGAAGTAAATGGTTTTTAAGAATTTCTCTAATACAGAACAACAAAAAAATGATTTGAAAAAATGAATAAAAAACAAGCCCATATTCCTCTATTTATATGGTTAGAAACACAGACAAATTCAAATAAAAAGTTTTCAATAAACATGTTAAAATAGAAAATTCAAATTTGGAAAACTACAAAAAATGAAAAAATTGAATCAATATTTCTCCCTTTTAGAGCAATAAAAACCATGAGATCTATTGCAACTCCCCTTAAATCAGAAATACAATTTAAAAAAAAAAATTCATGTACACAAAATGATCTTTATCATGTAATAGAACAAAATAATTATACAAACACCTATCTCCACCAGTTAGGTCAGTAGATATGATCAATATCTGATACGCAAAAAGATATGAAAAAAGACCAATGTCAATAGGATCATCATCATCATTTTCAATGGTAAAAAATCCTTTTCATTTGCATCATGGATTACCTCCTGTAGAAACATCTTTCTTTTTAGAAGAAATAACAAAAAAAACTACAAGAAAATTTAAAAATAAATGTTTTAACATAAAATCTAAATACGAAAGATATAAAAGAAAGAGACAAAAAAGAAGAAGAATTTTCTGACATATATTCAAATAGTTCAATAGAAAACATAAAATCCCAGTTCTTAAATATAAAAAATCTTCAAATAAATAAATCTAAATATCCAAGAACAAATTATTTTAGACCAATTATTATAATAAAACTAAAATTTAACATAGAAGACCAATCTCAATTGATATCCAATTTGAAGAAAGAATAAATCCAACTAAACATTACAATGGAAACGAAATATACGAATGAAACATTGACAGACAAACAAATTATCAAATTATGAATATTTTATCTCAAATGATAGTATTTGATAATGCTTGCACTCGATATAACCTATTAGTAGAACATATGACCACAACTGTAGTTGGTGGTTTCACCGATCAATTATACGGTTGGTGGAATAATATGTAAAGCGAAAAAGAAAAAAATGAGATTTTAAAACATGTTAAACTAAATGAACATGGCAAACCATAATTAGACAAAAGAACAACCAGATAGTTTTATAACCATAATCTTTATAATTTTCCTTCATTTTAATGGAAGGCTAGATGAATTATGACAAAAGGATAGAGAAATATTATGAATTTGAAATATCCAACATTAACTAATTTTAGATGGTATAAAGATGTATATTTATCCAAATTATATTATTTAAATACTGGATGCAATGATATATTTTGGAAAGAAAAATTCATATCCGACTTATCAAAATTATTTGTAGACAAAGTAAGAAAAAGTCTCAAAGGTGATGAGGATAGTATAAACTATTATAGATATTCATTCGGAATGCTTATACAAAGAATCAATATGGTAGGATTAAAACTCTACTCAGAATTAAAATTCAAAAACTAACTAGAAAAATAAAAATCTAAAAAAGAATTAGGAGATTTCTGTTATCAATTTGAAAAAGAAATATTTAGAGCACCTTCACATAAAACAAAAAGAAGACCTAAATTTTTTAATAAACTTAAAAGAACTTCAACAAATTATCCTCTAAGATTTTAAAGAAAAATTTTAAAACGAAAAAGAGATTTAAATACTAAAGTAAAAATAGAGAATGAATCTAAACTAGTAATCTGTTACAAATGTGGAAAACTTGGACATACAACAAACAAATGTCATCTTAAAAATTTTAAGAAAAAAAAAAAAAATTACAAATATCCTCTTCTGATGAAGCTCATATTTCTTCAGAAAATGATTATGGATGCCCATGGCATCTGGACTCAGTCTCATCCACCTCATTCTTCATAAATATGCTTCAACTAAACGTATTATAAAAAAAAAGAAAAATTAATGTTAAAAATACTTGATGAAATACCAGACATAGATTAACATCTAATTCAAATAATGGAAAACATAAAAAAATCAAGACCAAAACAATAAGCTTGTAAATGAAAAAAAAAAAAGCTCAAAACTTTTCAACGTCAACCCAATTATACTCTTTAAAATATATTTATTCAAGAGTAAATAAGATTTCTTCAAAAGAATCTATTTTTTCAATAACCCTTTTGAGTTTAAAACAACATATTAACCAATTAAAAAAAAGAAATTAAAGACTTGAAAGAACAAGTTTCTGAGTTACAAATGTCTTCAAATCTTTCACAAGAATCAGAAAATTTTTCTGATACAAAAAAACAAACTAATCAATACCTTAATACAATTACTTAATATAAGTATCAAAAATGGTATAATACAATAATTATAAAAAATAAAAAATTCTCTAAAAAATTTATAGCTTTAATAGATTCAGGCGCAGATTTAAACTGTATACAACAAGTCATTGAAGTATCACACACTTAATTTACAAAAGATTATATAAGTTTAAAGATGAAAGCTGTAGACACCTTAATTTGCACGAACCCGTTAGGAAAATCAAAATTTCCTCGAATTGATTCTGAGTTAGACTCAAGCTCTTTGACGGACCCCCATTGCCCGTGACATCATTTCATACATACATGCATACATGCATCATATCACATAATTTTGCATGCTCAACCTTGTCCTTAACCCAGTCTAATTTCATATCACCTCTATGATCCAATCCGGATCCATAACCGTTCCCCATTCACCGCTCCGTCACCCATACCATAACTAAAGTCCATTTCTTAATCCAACCTAAGCCCAAGACAAAGTCTAACTTCTAACTCAAATTCAAGTCCATTTTTTTAACCCACTTTTAAAGTCCATAGTCCATAGTCCATAGTCCATAACCCAAGTCCATCACCTAAGCCCAATACCAAGTCCATTCTAAGCCCATTCTCTCACACCCATTCAAAAGATGACACATGTTGATATCTCATAAGCCCCCAATACCCAATGCATCATCTAATTGGAGAGTCAACTCCTCCTTTGTGAAAACTCAAGAATGCCCTTCTCAAAGGTGTGGTCAAACCAAAAAGATATTTTGGTCTTTGATAATAATTCATAAAGTTGATAGAACTTCCAATCATACCCTCAAAATGTGGGAATCTTCAAGTATATACATGGAGTTCTCCCATTAGTCCATTTCAAAATTTTACTTCCACCCTTGCTTTATGTGTTATTTACAAATGAACCAAGGTCTACTTTTCACCTACCACTTCACCTTTACACATGTCATTCTCCTACTCACCCTCCCAAAAAGTACTTTATTTATCCCATTGGTCAATTTCAAAAAATATCCTTCCACCTTACTTTATAAGTTATTTACAAATAAATCAAGGTCTACTTTTCACCTACCACTTCACTTTTACACATGTCACTTCTCTATTTATTTTCCCAAAAGTATTTTTGTTCTCTCATCTCTATTCACCAAAAAATCAAAGATCAAAGAATGCTTTTAGCATTTCTTCACAAATGTCATCTTTACTATCATACAAATGAAAAATTCAAAAAGAAATAACTTAAACCCCATGTCTATTTTCTTTATTTTTAGGGTTGGACCACTTTATCCCAAAAAGTTCTCCAAAAACTCTATAAATACCCTCATTTTCTATGAACAATTGATGCTCTCAAGCTCCCATCTTTCAACCTAAAACTCTACCAAAATCCCTACTCATTCTCTCATTTTTTAATTTCAACTCACTCAACTCTTAACCATCTCACTCAACTCTTAAGTCCACCTCTCAAGGTTCAAGACCACCAAAGGACAAGGTGGGGTTAAGATGTAGTTTATTTATTTTAAACCTTGCATATTCTTCTTCTAACCCTCTATTTTATTTTCTTTTTTAGAAATCCCTTAGGATGTAATGCATACCCTCTCCCATCCCCGGTAGATTGGACTGAAGTTCGATCGAAAGGATGGGGTTGAAGCCCTTTTTTTTACTTTAATTTCATGCATCATATTGTACACAATGCACACATTCACTTATGCATGGCAATGATGAAGAGATGTGTCGCCTTCTTGATGGGGTGAAACACTAAGTTTTTAGCCATACATACATGCATCAAGGTTGTGGCCTCAATGGAACTCCAACATGGGGTCTCTCTAAAAGCTCAAACCTACATTCATATTCATAAATTTAATGTGACTACATGGGTCATTCTTTTCCATAGAATGCCTTTAATGTCACTTTGAAATCAAAACCCTTTAAAAGGGGGACATTTTACTTTAATGCACACACCACTCTTGTCATGCATTCTTATGCATTTTAGTATTTATTTTCTTAAATTTTTACAAAATAAAATGGCCAAGCAGAGTAACCACCTTTGGTGGAGAGGATGGGATGCCTAACACCTTCCCCATCCTCTAATCGGACTTTCTTACCTAGATTTTAGGTAGACCTTGCCCTTTCCAAACATGAGAATTACTACAATGCCATGAGAAAAATGATTTTCAAAAAAATTGATTCGGGTGCTCATTCACACCCATTTTCATAAAAGAATGGTGGCGATTCCAAACAATGTAGCATTGAGGTTCATGTGAACATTTCATGTTTACAAAAATCAATGTTTGTGATCTAAAAAAATGAGACATAAAAATAATCAATATTAAAAAATTGGGTTGTTCTTCCAACATGTGTATACGAGCATTACTGTTTCTCAAACATTTAAGTTTTGTATAATAAAATGTTCAATTTGCTGTCATAAAATATTTTTAAAAATTATAAAAATAAATAATTTTATCTTCATATAAAAAAACATATATCCACATACAATTTACTAGTCATAAAAAAGTCATTATATTCTTAGTCTTAAATTTATTCTATACTATTTTATAATAAGAATTAAAATGTATAATAAATATATGTGTAAAAATCCAAGTATTCGGGGGCTTAGACCTATAGCTCATTTGGTTTGACATATAGTAAAACAACTTAGAGGTCGTGGGTTCAAATCTAACTTACCCATTAAAGAAAAAAAGTATCCAAATGTCTTTGATTTGTAATAAAACTTAAATATTTGATAAACAGTCATTCAAGTATCACACACTTAATTTACAAAATATTATATAAGTTTAAAGATGAAAGTTAATGTTTGTGATTTTAAAAAAATGGTATATAAAAATAATCAATCTTAAAAAGATTGGGTTATTCTCACAACATGTGTATACGAGCATTACGAAAATTTTAATATCTATAAACACATTTTTGAAAATTTTCAGAAGTGTAAACTCGAATTATATTCCAATCATTCTCGTTATTTATTTTTGTCATTTTTTTAAACTTTTGGAGCCAAATGTTATGTTAAATGGGGTTCCACAGAATAAACGTCAATTCTTACGCCTAAAATTCCCCTATCTGACCTAAAATTCGCCACTCATTTTTTTTACGTCGCGCATTGCGCGTATATGCGCGTACCTTAGACAGAGAGCACCACATAACAAAAGAATAGAAATCTAAAGTAAGGCACTTCTCCAGACAGTTTTGTGTGTTCGAAACCATCTTAATCCCAAGCAGGTTAGTCTTCTAATCTCTCGTATCTTTCCACCCGAAATCTAGGGTTTTTATCTTTCTCCAATTTTCTTTCATTTTTTCTTTCTAATCTATAGCTGGAATCGTATCATGTTTTAACTTTTTTAGGGCTTTATAATTATATATGTCCTAAAGGTTAAAACGCAAACAGTTGGGAGTTGGAGTTGCAACTCCTGTGAATCTATTCCACCTCGCTATTTGCATCCCAAACTCTTCAATCGCTCGATCCGATCCAATCTGCCTCCAATGGGAAACACAGAGAAGCTCATGAACCAGATCATGGAACTCAAATTCACCTCGAAAAGCCTTCAACGCCAATCTCGCAAGTGCGAGAAAGAAGAGAAATCCGAGAAACTCAAGGTCAAGAAAGCGATCGAGAAGGGAAACATGGATGGAGCTCGAATCTACGCAGAGAACGCTATCCGCAAGCGTAGCGAGCAGATGAACTACCTCCGCCTTGCATCACGTCTCGATGCCGTGGTCTCTCGTCTCGACACGCAAGCTAAGATGACCACAATCAGCAAATCCATGGGTTCGATCGTTAAATCCCTTGAATCGTCTCTCACAACTGGAAATTTGCAGAAGATGTCGGAAACGATGGATCAGTTTGAGAAGCAGTTTGTTAATATGGAGGTTCAGGCCGAGTTCATGGAGAGCTCTATGGCTGGAAGTACGTCTCTGTCTACGCCTGAAGGAGAGGTGAACAGTTTAATGCAACAGGTGGCAGATGATTACGGGTTGGAGGTTTCAGTGGGACTTCCGCAGGCGGCAGCGCATTCGATTCCGACTGCTACGACGGAAAAGGCCGACGAGGAGGATCTGTCGAGGCGCCTTGCCGAGTTGAAGGCAAGAGGGTAAGGAATTTGAGAATTTGGGTTTTTGGATATTTTCTATGTAATGTGTATAATCTGTGGAGATTTATGTGGATTGGATTTGGATGATATAACTATCGATAATTTATAGTAATAGATTTCCATCTATGAAGTGTTTGTGCAAAATAAATATTGGGTTTAGCGAATTTATTGTTTGATGTTTGTTGAATTCCTCAAAAAATGTAGGGCTATCCTCAAATTCCTTCATTTTTTTTCCTAATTAGCAGCAATTTTAAATTAGGGCATTGGAATGTAATTTCTGAATGCTTTGTTTAACTTTTCTAGATCTCTCTTTTATGTTACCATGTTGAATGTTGGATGCAAGATTGAGGTATTGTGATTAGGGCTGTTCATGGATCGATTTGGATCAGATCAGGGTGGGTGTTTTGCAGATTTAGTCTAATATCTTATTGGATTGGGTTTTTTTCAGACCCTAACTTGTACCAAACCTTGCCTAATAATTGTATGATCCAATTTGATAAACACAATCTACGAGTATAGAAATAGAAGGGTACATGAAGGAAAGAAAACTCGTGAACAAGCTACAATTATCAATATTGAAAGTGTGCTATTTAATTGGTCTTTTCTTTTTAAACAGTGTAGGGTTTAGAAACTTATTGTTTGACTGTTGTACATTCTCCCTTAGTCTTGGAAGGTCATCTTGGCCTGTAGGGCTTGTGGTTTTCTTGTATTGTTTCTAATATTTCCGTAATAAATCTTGATATTCATATCTTAGGTACTTTGTGATAATGTTTGGTCCTCTCGGTTGGTTGTGAAATGCTTTCTAAGTGTGTGCTCAGTACTTAGAGTGAATATTTCACTTTGGATCAGTTATAACTTGTAAATGATGTGGAGTCATTGACTCTATCTCAAACTATCTGGCTTATGTCATTCTGGTCTGGGATGAGTGCTTGATTATTATTGACAATCAGAAATCGCCACAAGGACAGTGGTCCCACTCATTTGGTTTGAAGGAGTGGTGACTGTGCTTATAATACACTTTGAAATTCTGAAATGCCACTCCCATTCAGAACACATGTTCTTTCAATCCCAATTTTTCTTTCCCAATTTGCCTCAACCTGCTGTTCTTTCCTTCTCCAATTAGACAACCATTTACAATGACTCCAAAGGAGAAAAAATAGAAAACTAAGGTTCAAGGTTTCTCTTTTTTGGGTCCTGAATCCAGTTTTACAACAAAAAACTAAGATAATGAGTTAAAGAGAATTGAAAAAACTCTGTTTGAATTAGATGAAAAGATATTACTGGGCTCTAGATCATCGTCCACAAGCACCACTTTTCCCCTTCATCATTGCTCAAGAAATCTTTCCATTTCTTAAAAGAGTGAAATTAAATTTCCATCCTTTGCTTGCAACCTCAAACACCAAGAAACAAATTTGTTTACCTTTCAGTGATAACTCACCGAGGATGGTGTTATTTCATTAAACCAGCAGAACTTTGGGTTTTGTATACCATATCACAACTTCCCAATTCTTATATATATAGGATCCCTTAGTTCGGTTCTTCTCGGTGATACCCACTGTAGATCTTGTTTTTGTTCTTTTGAGGCTTTTGAAATGCTGGCCTGAATCAGCTCTAGACATGGTTCCCTGGGCATCTGATGTTTCTTTCTTTTTTTCTCTTCTTTTTGTTCCAATAACCGGTGAGAAAATGTGTCATCTCTTCAATTATCCACAATGAACCTGTTCAAATTAAATCGCAAATAGTTGTTTAGATAATAAATAGTAGCTTATGTATTATAAGTTGAAGGTGCCACCTTGCTAAGTTCGCTAAAGTTGTGTGTTTTTATTTTTATTTTTTATAAGTAAAAGACTTGTGTGTGTTGATACCACAATAGCATTTTGGAAGCACAACTACACTCACTCCACATTCTGGCTAGATAGGATTGGTCTGTGCTTTCAAACTTTGAAACATTTTTGTGATTTCTTGGAGAGATCCTTTCTGTTTCTATACACCAGTTATGCATGGCAGATTAAGCAGCAAATATTACATATATTGTGACTGTGTTGGTCTCTTTCTGTTTCTGGTTTTGAAATGTATCTATGTGTGACTTTGGAAAGTAAATATTTTACAGCGGGCCAATGATCTTACATAGCCCTTGATCCTATTTAAATTGACCTCTCATCGGTGTATGTAAGGCATTGGTACATTTCTGACATGCCGAGTAAGAAGAGCCCTAACTGTTATGTCTGCAACCTTCAAGCATGGTAATATGTTTTCAGTGCCCCAAATTGTTTCTGTTGGTTGGTTTTCTGAAGAGGTCAAATGATGTTGGATGTTGGCATTAAGATTTAAGATTCTTTAAATGCTTGATAGCTTATCTTTGAAGGGGGGCTACCACTGAACATATTTTTTGGAGAAAAATTCTAATCTTTGAGGAAGATGAGGTGTGGCAGGCGACAAAGCCCCTGGACCTGATGGCTTCTCCATGGAATTCTGTTAGGCATGTTGGGAGATTTTTAAAGAGGATCTGTTGCTGGTTGTTCAGGAGTTTTATAGGGATTCCTTTTCATTAGCTTGGTGGGTGTAACTTACAAGATCATTTTAGAAATGCTGACTAATAGCCTCAAAAGGAGTGCTTCATGGGTTGATTGGGCCAAGTCAAAGAGTTTTCATTGAAGGTAGATAGATTTTGAATGGGGTGCTTATTGTTCAACTCCAGATTGAAAGCAAGGAAGGCGGGGGTGGTCTGGAAAGGATCTCTTGGAACACATGTTGGGGAGGATGAGTTTTGGGAAGAGATGGATCCAGTGAGTTATGAAATGCATTTCCTCCCCTTCCTTCTCGATTCTTGTTAATGGAACTCCTTATGGCTTTTTCAGGAATTCAAGGGGCCTGAGGCAAGGGGATCCGCTTTCTCCATTCTTGTTCATTATTGCAGTAGAGGTTCTTGGGCATTTGTTGGCGAGAGGGGTGGAGAATGGGACTTAAGTGGCTTCGCAGTTGGGTCAAAAGAGGACCCATGGTCTTGCACCTGCAGTTTACCAATGACACCTTACTTTTCCTTGATGCATCTTTGTAGCAGATGAGAAAGCTAGGTGTTATTTTATGTTGTTTTGAAGCAATGTTTGGGTTCCTGGTGAACTTGAGAAAGAGCAAAGTCTTTGCGGTTGGGAAGGTTTAGAATGTGGCATTGTTTGGCGGCTTCCTTGGGCCATCAGGTGGACAGGTTTCCATCTTCTTACCATGGATTACCTCTGGAAGCACCATATTGAAGCTTGGCCATTTGGGACCCATTGTTGAAGAGAGTTGGTAGGAGATTGGCTTCCTGGCAAACGAATTATCTCTAAAAGTGCGGTAAGCTTACCTTTATTAAGAGCGTGCTTTCTAACCTTTTGGTATATTTTCTTTCTTTGTTCTCAATGCCAAGGAAGGTGGAACATAGATTGGATAAGTTTTTTCAAGATTTCTAGTGGCATGATAAGGTGGGAAATAGGAAGCATCACCTTGTGAACTTGAAGTGCATTGCCAAGGCAAATAATAGGGGTGGCGTGGCCTTGGTGTTAATAGGTTGGGGCTGGTGAATTTTTCCTTATTGATGAAGTGGCTTTGCGGTTGAGGTTGGTAGTCTCTGGAGAAACATCATTGTGGCAAGGTTTAGGACTGATGGCTTTGGGTTGCAGAGTGGAAAGGCTCGGGAGTTGCACGACTGTGGGGTATGGAAAGGGATCTTGAAAGTTCTTCCTTTATTCAGATTGAGGATTTAGTTTCAGGCAGGAAAAGGGAAAATAGTAAGGTTTTTGGAGGACGATTGGTCTGGTCGTTGCCCCTCCAATGGATGAGTTCCCGACCTTTTACTCCATTTCTACAAAGAAAGGTCTTCTTGTCTCCAGTTTCAAACAATTTAGATGAGGGGAGTGGAGATGGGATTTGGGTTTTGTAGAGCTTTCAATGATTGGGAGTTTAGTCGCTTGCATCGACTCTCACTAGCTAATGTGGAGTTGGAGGATGCTTGTAAATGGAAGATCTGTTCCACAAAAAGTTCAGGAGGTTTTATTCGTCAAAAATCTTTTACTCAGGATATTGGTTTTGTTGGGTAAGTGTTTACGGATGTTTGGAATTTTTGGGTTGGGGTGATACCCTCTTATGGTTGAGTTCCCAAGTTTTAATGGCCTGCTAGACAGGAACAATTTGTCCAATCAAGGATTTTATATTTTGGTCTACTGAGGCATTCCCATATGGTCTTGGACTTGGGACAAATCTCAGCAAACTGGATCACTAGCGTGCTTGTTCGTATCAACAATATCTCTTTCTCACTTTCTCTCAAAAACATGTAGTTGAGAAACATAATGTTTCTTTTTTCCCACTTTGGACTATTTGACTACTTTTCTTTGGGGTTCACAAGTAGTTCCATCTATGCTATGCTTTCATGGTGTGGTTAGCTGAGAATAACTCTCATACAGAGCTTGGAAGAACCAAAGATGGAATCGATAAGACTGTTTATCAAGAAACCTGAACAGATGGAAACAGGAATTTCTTTTATGTATATGGTAGCATTCATAGACAACGTTTTGTCCTATATGGCAAACAGGTTTTGCAATGGGCTGATTTTTTGTCAGGATGATCTGTATGATGATGACATTATCCTCACAAAAAATCAGCCGATTCTAAAACTTCTAACCCTATGAAAAGTGGTTACAAACTAAAGGGTAAAAATGAATGGTCCATGATTCATCAACTTGTAAAATGGGGCTATTAATTTCAGAATGGGATGATTTTTTGTGAGAATGATCCCCTCACCATAGAGACTATCCTCACAAAAAATCAGCTCATTCCGAAGCTTTTAGACCATATAGGACAAAACATGTTGTCTACGGAACCCATCCCATATATATATAATTATTATTTGTATCTGATCCCAAAGAAAAAGACTGGAAGCCCCAAAATGTGATACCATTTTATAGGGATAAATGGGAAAGATTTCAACACATGCATATATAGAAGAGGTTTGATAATCTAATTAATCAGATAGACCAACTTATTAGAGAATTCAAATGTGGGCCCCTGTTTTTTTTTTCCAGTAACCCTGACAATTTACAGAAAAGTTTATCCAAGGGTGGAACGAAGAAATGCCTTCAATGTACAGAGTGCCCATCTACACGCACTTGTGTTGGTGGAATTATCATACAACACGACTAAGTAGTCCCCAACAATTTTACTGACTTTTAATCATTCCGAAAGGTCATCTGCCCTCTTCTCTTCAGGGCTTTTAAAATTGTGAAAGTATAAGATTTTGTTATGGGGTGGTGATGGAGTTGGGGTTGGTGGTAAAGCATGTGACCAAGTAGTTAATAATTGGGTTGGGTGAGAGCGCTTTAATATATATATACACTGAACAACTCGTAATGTGTAGTGTTTGCAGTGCACTCTTATTAAGGCCGGATTGCATGTTTCTTTACGAGCATTTTACATGAGTAGTAAGGATCCATCCCGACTTAAATAAAAAATGCTCTGAAGATATTTTGAATTTTGTGTTATGAACTGCGACATTGATATATCTATAGGGTGCAAATCAGTTTTATTAAGAAATAAGTTAAGTACAGAATTAAATGAGAAGTTAGGTCGAATCCTAATTATATATTAGGAGAGAAAAAAATATATAAGTTAAAAGAACTTATCGATTTGTAGAAACAAACTTAAGTCAAGGCTTTACATTGAACATGATGTCCTTAAAACAGATTTTACCCCTGTTCCGATGTCAACAGTTCGCAAATGTCTATCTCCCAAGATATAATAATCTATAATAAAGAGGGTAGCACTCCAATCTCTGTTTATAACGAACTCAAAAATATTAGGTACTCTCTTTTAATATATCTCACAAATAATAAATTATGAGAATAATTTAAACGTAATTGATTGGATGTTTTTAAACTCGAGAATCTCACAATTTTTACTTGAGAATAAATTAGAAGTGAAGGTTTTTTATTTACTTGGATCAACTCTAATATATAAATAATAAAAAGTTCCCATTATTTCAAAGAGGTGTTAAAAAATGAGCTGCCAATAAGCAAAATTGAACCAATGCCTTAAAAGCGTTGGTTAGAGTTAAAAGAGTTATAACTTCTTTGGGAATTATCCCATGATTGGTAATGTGATCTATTAAGTTATTCCCATCCAATTAAAAAAATCTTTGATTTTCTAATTTATTTTTATTTATTTTACAAAAAATTCAATAGTAGGTACTTCACACTTTAAAACCATTCAATTCCAACATTGATAATTGTTGTGATCCAACATTTATTTTCTAAATAGATTGTCCATATATTTTAATTTCAAGTCATTTAATTAAGAATAAACGACTTCAAATTGAAAAAAAAATCTTGTGAATTTGGTCCCTATGATCATTGTATGATTGGATTGTCCAACATGATACTCAGGTTAGTGTCAAAAGTGAGATAAGGCTGCATGTCTAAGAATATTCATTGGTTTTAAAAAAAAATTACATTCACAACAATGATGAACTAAACATCTGCAAAGAAATATTTTCTTAAAATAATCAATATTGGTGAAACATGACACTATTTCTTTCTCTTTCTTCTGAGTATATAGAATTTTGTCCTCTACAAGACTATGGCATGGGATAATGTTTTTGGATGCCACAAAGTTACATAGTAAGGGGAAATCCAATCAAAACATGAAAATGTAATTTTCCATGCACAATCCAACACTCGCATACTAATTTAGTAGGGAGAGCATTTTTCTTACTCATATGTGATCATGGCCAAATACATAATGGTTTAAGGCATCCACTCCATTGTAATTACTTAAATAATTCACGAATTATACACAAATTTTTTTTTTTTTTTGAATGATATAAGAAACGATAAAAACTTCTATCCAATTCAACTCTTCATAAACATTCATGACTTTTTGGTATTTTTTCAAATTATTCATAATTTATTCTTTTTTAGAATTGAACAAATCGAAAATATTTTCTCAAAAGAGGGATAAAAACACACATGAACCCTTAATAATAATAAATTCTACATCAATATCACATGATACTAAATTCGTTATTTTCTCTTACACTTGAAGGTTTTACCATTAGACCTAACATGATATACCTAAGAAATTGAGGGTTTCAAGAAAAAGAACTACCATTTTTTCTAGAGAGAGGAACTCAAAGAAGGGACCAAGGGGATCACATCTTCTTGTTTCTCACAAGAGGAAGAGACATATTACCCATATGTCTTCGTGCTAGTTTCTTTTCTTTTCGTTTTTTTACTTCAAATGCTCTTACCCCTTTTGCTATATTGTTTTCTTTAATAGGTGATCCACTTCAGGTGACTCTGGTTTTGATAGTACGTTTGGTACACCGCTTCACATGGATGACCAAACAACGATTAAATCTAGACTTGGGTATGCTCATATCATGTACTTATCCTGAATCTATCTCTTTGGAGTTTGGAGAGAGATGATGGACGAACTTATTTACATTACAAAGAATAATCTAAGAATGGAAACCTTCTCCATGTCAGGATTGCTCTTCATTTGACCACAATGTCCAAAATCTAAACCCCTTGTAGCTACTAAGGAGGAAAAAGTCTAATCAGATTTTGGTAATTTCTCATTCATCTTCTAATCAAACTGACACTTCCCATGATAAGATGGATGCACCCTCTTCGATTGTTGATCAGACTTGCAACACTGATACGGTGTTGGATAATGTAACAGCTCAAGTCAAGTTTTCCGGTGCGAAGGCAACTAATCCCTTTTTGTTGGATGAGATTTCAAAAGAGCAAGCTGTTGGGATACCTGCAAGTTCAGATATCTGTGCGTGCGATTTCTTCTCTCATAATGTGGCAACTTTGAATGCACAAACTTCTTCACTGTTAGTTTTGACCACCTTCAAGGGTAAAAATCTTGAAGTTTCTATCTTTGTGGAACTTTATGAAAATGGATAATCCTTTTGCATATTTGGAGATTTTTAACAAGCCAATTGATGACCTAGAAAATAAGGATAAATCTGTTATGGGAAATCAGTCCACGAAATCAAATTTTGAACCCCAATCCAACCCAGATGACACCTCGACAAAAGCTTCTTCTTGTCCACTAGATAAACAAGCCAAAATTAAGTCATCAAAGGCTTAAAGGAAAAAAACTGCCATGGTTCTTGTGGAATCTTCTATAACTACCTGGTTGAAAAAATCGAATTTGAAGGGCCACTCCCATCTTCCTTCTCATAATTAATGTTAAGTCTCTATGTGGAATGTTGGTGGTCTTAACCATGACAATAAATGAAGGATTTGATTTCATGGGAGAAGATCAATTTGATGGGTATTTGTGAAACTAAAGTGGAAATTAACAAATCTTCTAGGTTCCACAAGTCTATTTTGAAGTAATGGTACTTTGTTGATTATTATGCTTCTCATTACTGTGGAAGAGTCTAGGTTGGTTGGAACCTACTTATTTTCAAACTTGAAAAACTCTATGAAAATTCCCATATGATTCATTATTTTATTAGAAAATTAAGGGATGGATTTGAGTTCGAAGCCTCTTTTGTATACGTTGAGAATTTAATTTCTGCTCGGACTTCTTTATGGATTTTTCTCTGATTAACACAAATCGACCTTGGATAGTTTTGGGAGATCTCAATATTCTCAAATTCCAGAATCAAAAAAATGGTGGACGCACGACTTCCAAATGAGCGATGAATGCTTTTAATTCTTGTATTGATAGTTGTGGTTTAATGGATCTCAAAACTAATGACGACTTGTTTTCTTGGAGTAACAAGGCTACAACTTCAGAGCGGATTCTCAGTTGATTGGATAGAGCTTTGATTAATTCGGTTTAGTTATTTGCTTTCCTACACATGACTCTAGACTATCTTCCAATTGGAGTTTCTGATCACTCCCCTATTCGATTTAGATTTCCTGAAAGTAGAGGTAATGGTCCTAAGATCTTAACATTTTTTTGTTGCCTGGATTGAGCAACCTGGGATAAGAGAATTAATTGTAAGAGTGTGGTCAACTCTAGTTATTGTCAATCCAATGTTTAAAATTGTAACCACTTCTTTTAGTGAAATTTGCTTTAAGAACTTGGAATCGAAATTCTTTTAGGCGTTTAAATGACCGGAAAATCATGGTCCTGACTAGTCTTCATGATGTTCAAAGCAAGATCCAAAAATTATGATTATGCACAACAGGAGTACATTTCAGTAAAGAATTACCAGAACGAGTTAGCCGTTGAGGAGTTCTTTCGTTAGAAATTCATAATTTAGTGGCTAAAGGAGGGAGATAGTAACACAAGATTCTTTTATTCCTCTATCAAGTCTAACTTAGCCATCAATGGAATGACTAGTCTGATCAATGACCAATGGTGCAATTAAACAATTGAAGAACTTATGGGAAACTGGCTTCTAAATTTTTCTCCAATCTTTTTAAGGTGCGTTCTTCTCCTCCTTGCCCTCAAATCCCTTTCAAATTTAAGCTTGATGAAAATCTCTCTGATTTTTTATCAACCCCAGTTTCTAGGGAGGAAATCAAATATGTGGTGTTCAATTCTTCAATTAACAAATCCCCTGGCCTAGACAGGTTTCATGTTGAATTCTATACCCCATATTGGGGAGGATGTCATAAACGTTGTGCTGAATTTTTCACTCATTGCAAGCTATTGAAAGAGGTTAATGCTACACTTATTTGTTTTATCCCAAAAGAGCTGAATGCCAACACCCTCGAAAGGTGCAGACCAATCTCGCTTTGCAATTTCCTATGTAGGATTATCTCAAAAAAAATTTGCTAATAGATTATCTATTTGGCTTCCTAGCATTATTAGTCCTAACGAATCTACTTTTGTGAAAAGAAGGAAAATCCAAGATAACATTTTGTTAGCTGACAAAATGGTTTGTAATATGCATTTTCAATCTCTCTCTCAAATTTTTTGTACCAAAATTGACATCCTTAAATCTTTTGATAGTTTACATTGGAATTTTCTTGAGTCAATTTTAATTCAATTAGGAATTCCTCATATCTAGGTCAATTGGGTCTTGGAATGTATTTCTTCACCTTCTTTCTTAATTGACATTAATGGATCCAGTTATGACATTTTCTCTAGTGGGTGTGGTGTCTGTCTACGCCCTATTTCCCCCTATCTTTTCACCATGGCCATGGAAGCGTTTACCTCTTTGTTGGAAACTAGTATCTATTATGGAGAATTTGAAATTCCTATAATTCAAAATTTTGTTGGAGTTTCTCATCTCATTTTTGTGGATGATGTTCCTTTGTTCTCAACTGATTCTTTTCGATCTGTTTTAAGTCTTAAAAATGTCCTTGACCAATTTCACCATAGTTCGGGTCTTGAAGTCAACAATAGAAAAATGCATGTTTTCTTGAGTGAATCTTGTACTTTAAGAGATCAAATCTTAGAAATTCTCAATTTCAATGTAAGACATCTTCCCATTTGTTATCTTGGTCCCCGTCTTTTCTCTTGTAGAATGACTCTTTCTCATTGTTGACCTTTAATTGACAAATCTATAAAAGGATTGAGGTTGGAAATCTCAGTTCCTATCCAATGCAGGGCGTGTTGAGCTAATTCAAAATCTATTGGTGTTTAGTTTTTACAATACCTTCTAAAGTTCTTAAAATCATTGAATCAACTCATAGTAAATTTCATTGGAGTGGCCCTTCCTTAGCTCGTTCGCATCATCTTGTCAATTGGGATTCAATTTGTAAACCCTTAATTGAGGAGGGCCTTGGATTAAGGCGTCTTTAGGATTGGAATAATATTGGTAAAATGAAGCTTTTCTGGAACCTCTTGACAAATGACTCTTTGGGCTAAATGGACCCGTAAAAAATATATTGGATTGGAAAATATTTGGACTTGTCAACCTCCTCATAATTCTTCTTGGGCTTAGAGAGGAATTATACGTGGTAGAGAACTAGGTAAACCTAATATCAAATGCATTGTGGAAGATGGTTCTTCAGTTTTTTGTTGGAAAGATCCTTTGCTTGATGGTGATTCTCTTATTTCTCAGTATGATAATCGTATTAAGATTAATTTCGGAGCCATCAAGATGCAACGATTGCCTCTTTTGCAAATGAAAATAGTTGGAACTTGGGGCCTCTTTATAGTGTTAGAATGAGAGAGGTTGCTACTCTCATTCAATCTCACCGTCTTCTAACAATGGGCAAAAAAGACTAGTTTATTTGGGGTCCTACTAGCCATCCTCAAAGTTTGAAATTTGCAGCCTATACAAGCATTCCTAAGGTCGACGTTTGTTCAAACTCTCTTTATTCAATCAATTGCATCAATGATGAATTTCAACTATCTTAGAAGTATGAAGATCTAATTCAAGATATCAAGGACTTCTCTCTTCGTTTTGTAAAGTGTACTTTCGCCTTCCAATGGAGAGAAGCTAATAGGGCGGCTGATTTCCTTACTCTTTTGGGATCCTTTCATAGGATTTTTTTTGTAATCTCCAATGAGGAATTTGTCCCTCACGAGCTAAAACAAAATTTGTTTGACAATATCACTTGTAACTACAGTATTTCTTTTTTATGTTACCGATAAAAAAAAAGTTTTACTATTATACAATTATTAACTATTGTCCATTATAAAATCTCAAAATTATCGATCAACATGTTAATTTTTTACTCCTTTTAATATCTTCTTTCTCCTCCCTTGGATCTTTTGACCAAGAGGTAATTCAATTAAGTATGAGAGTATATGTATTGCATTATAAATATTTGTGTTAATAGTACGATTAGTCATAAAAAAGTCATTATGTTCTTAGTCTTAAATTTGTTCTATGTTATTTTATAATAAGATTAAAATGTATAATAAATATATGTATAAGCATCCAAGTATTGTGGGGCTTAGAACCAAAGCTCATTTGGTTTGACATATAACAAAAGGGAAATGTTCAGCACCAAACATTTTGGCAAAACATTTTTCAAAATATGGGTTAGAAGTTTTGGAATGGGCTTATTTTTAGTGAGGATGATCTCTACGGTGAGGAGATCATCGTCACAAAAAATCAGCCCATTCCAAAACTTCTAACCCCATAAAAAATGGTTTACAAAAAATGGACGGTCCACGATTTTTGAACTTGTAAACATGGGGCTAGAAGTTTTTAAATGGACTGATTTTTGGTGAGGATGATCTCCTCTTCATTCTAAAACTTTTAAGTCATGTAGGACAAAAATGATTGGCTAAAATGTTGGCCAAAATGTTTGGTGTTGAAGGGGACCCATTACAAAATAACTTAAAGGTCATGGGCTCAAATCCAACTTACCCATAAAAAAAAGTATCCTAATACCCTTGATTTGTAATAAAACTTAAATGTTAGATAAACCGTCATTGAAGTATCACACATTTAATTTACAAAATATTATATAAGTTTAAAGATGAAAGCTAATGTTTATGATTTAAAAAAATGAGATATAAAAATAATCAATCTTAAAAAGATTGGGTAGTTCTCATAACATGTGTATACGAGCATTGTGAAAACTTTAATATGTATACACACATTTTTGACAGTTTTTTGAAGTGTTGAACTCGAATTATATTCCAACCATTCTATATTTTATTTTTGTCATTTTTCCAATTTTTTGAGTAAAATGTTAAATGTACATTCGGATTCGTATTTGAATTAATGATTTTTTTTTCCGAATACCAGATTGCTCTATCAAATGGGGTCCACAGAGTAAACGTCAAATCTTACGCTTAAAATTCTCCAATCTGGCCGATCTCTCGATGTCATTTTTTCCAATTTTTTGAGCAAAATGTTAAATATATATTTGGATTCGTATATGAATTAATGATTTTTTTTTTCCGAATACTGAATTGCTAACTATCCAATCTTCTATCAAATGGGGTCCACAGAGTACACGTCAAATCTTACGCCTAAAAGTCTCCAATACTGGATTACTAACTATCCAATCCGCTATCAACTGGGGTCCACAGAGAACCTCAATCTTACGCCTAAAAATTCTCCAATCCGACCAATCTGTCGAATTTCCCAACTTTACTCATTTTATTTTACGTCGCGCATTGCGCACCTATGCGTACCTTAGACAGAGAACACCACAAAATAAAAGAATAGAAATCTAAAGAAAGACATTTTCTCTACGGAGGGGTGTCTCTGTCCAGGCTCCAGTCCAGACGGTTTTGTGTGTTCGAAACCATCTTAATCCCAAGCAGGTTAGTCTTATAATCTCTCGTATCTTTCCACCCGAAATCTAGGGTTTTTATCTTTCTCCAATTTTCTTTCATTTTTTCTTTCTTTCTTTCTAATCTATAGCTGGAATCGTACGTGTTTTAACTTTAGGGCTTTATAATTATATATCTCCTAAAGGTTAATAAAACACAAACAGTTGGAGTTGCAACTCCTGTGAATCTATTCCACCTCGCTATTTGTATCCCAAACTCTTAAGAGTTCCAATTCCTAGTACCCAAACTTCCAAATTTGGTAGTTTTGCAACTCTCTCAGGTTCAGAATTACAACTCTGCCCATACTCACCCAATCGCCCAGGCTGATTGTGCCCACGTTTTCCAGAACCCCAGACTACTGCCCATGGTGATTGCGGTCAGACTGTCTAGGTGACCCTGTGATGACCCATGTTGACCCCAACTGCACAATAGGTGGTATCCTGACTAGAAGGGATTTTAACAGTCTTTAGGGTGGCAACGCACCTCTAATGTTATGTTATTTGTTAAACAACATGCCATGATAGGGCTTAGACCCATAATTCAGTTGGTTTGACACAATGCAAAGCAACTTTGAGGTCATGGGTTCAAGTCCAGCTTACCCATAAAAAATAAGAGTGATGATTTTCCGATGCTCCCCTCTGACATAGGCTCCCATACTCCCCCTGACGTGGCATGTGCTAGAATCATAAATCGTTTCCTCGGGATACACAACTGCACATATTTATGGTGATGTGCAGTTGTGTATCCCGAGGAAATATCTGTGGTTCTAGCCTATGCCACTCCAGGGGGTGTATGTCAGAGGGGGGGGGGGGTCAGAAAATCACGAATCAAAAAATAAATAATATGCTATGATATGGCACCCATTTCACCACTTATAAATTATGATGGCTGTTATTTTGTATTTTTATTTCATAGGTTATATCTTAGCATATTAAATTTAAAACCATGGTTTCAAACTTGTCTCTATGGCAGTGTTATACTCGTTTTCACTAAATTTAGATTTGAATGTCATTTTATTTCAAATTTCTTTTTTGTTGAAAAATGTTTTTAAATGTTAATGGAGGGTACCCCCACCCTCTCCCCCTCAATTAAGGCCACCTCCTGATTACATTGCCGACAATTCCTTTAAATACTGGTTATGATATCTTTCACATTCATCTACCAAAATACTATCTTTAGAAAAGTTGTTAATTCAATAAGTTGGCGAAGTAAATAAATGACGTAGCAGAAACGTGTGAATCAATAGATTTGATAGGTTGTGTTCAATGGAACACTCAAAATCAATTTGAATCAATAGATTCAATTGATAAGCAAGTAATAGCTTGAAAGAAAAAAAAAGAAGCAAAAAATTAAAAAAAGTAATTAAAAGAGAAAAGATAATTGAATTGATTCTTGATTTTCGGATTTGGGCTCTTTATATAGATAACTCCATCATAACAACTTGTAATCCTACTAAAATACCAAAAATTAATATTTCTAATCTATCTATAATATAATATTAACTTTCTAATTATATTAGAACTCAAATTGGAGACTTCTATGCACTTCTAATTATAGTCTAAATAATAAAAACGAATTTAAAACAATTTAGAAACTAACAAGGAATTGTACTTTTAACATAACTAAGAAATAGAAATCCTTCTAGAAGTAGAAATAAAAATCCTACTAGAAACAGAAATAGAAATGGAAATCTAATAGAATTAAAAAACTACTTAGAACCTGTAGATGTCCTATATTAGGTCGTTTTTCTTTGAAAAAAACTCGTCCTCGAGTTGTTTTTAAAGGCCTTTTTTTTTCTTCTTGTTTTTCCATTCATCCCTTACTCTAATCCACTTCCAGTGATATCTGTTCTTCAGACTTAAATTAGAGAATATAATTGCCCATAGCTTATGATCAGGCAAATTCTTCACATTAATATTATTGTGTATCTTCTTCAAGATATGAAGGGGTTCAATTTTCTTCAACTTAATCTTGTTGTAAGTTCTGGCGGGACAATGTGTTTCGTTAAGATAAATCATGACCAAGTTTCCTTCTTCATAGCTCTTGAATTCTCTCTGTTTATCGGCATCTACTTTGGACTTTTCGTTAGAAGCTTTAAAGTTCTTTTTCACTTGTTCCTTCAATATGTCATGCTCTTTCGGACTCATCATATAATGGGACAAATTTGACAGACTTGCACTGGGCACCAAATCGATGTGATGTTGGATATTTTTCATTGGAGGCAATGGATCTAATAATTTTGAAGGAAGAATACGAGAAAATTCTTCAAGGAGGGGTTGCACTTGATGAGAAACTTGAGTAGGAGGGTCTCGGTTGGAAGGGTGCACTACCATCAAGAACACTTGGCTTGTTTCCTTTAAGTCCTTGTTGATGTTGGTAGAAACAAAGTATGTTTTATTCTCCTTAGTTGGATGGGTAGCCTTGGATTTGAATGGGAAGGGTGTAAAATCACTTTGACTCCATTATGCATGAAAGAATAGGTGTTGGTTTTGCCTCGGTAGGTGATATTATTATCATGAAGCTAAGGTCTTCCCAAGAGGATGTGGCATGCTCTCATTGGGATGATGTCACAAATAACCACATCTTTATATTGTCCAATGTTAAAAGAAAGAGAGCATTGACTTGACATATTCTTCTTGCACTCATCGTCCACCCAACCTATAGAATAAGGTATAGGGTGTTGCGTAGTGGGTAGCTTGAGTACATCGATCCTGTAACTTGGAATTATATTTTCTGAACTTCTACTATCTATAATTAATTTGCATAACTTGCCTTGCACTTTGTATATAGTTCGGAAAAGACTATGTCGAGTTGAAGGATTAACATGTATTGGCAATAAATTGCGGATAATACAACTGAGATGTTCACCTTCTTCAAACTTCTCGAATTGGGCTTCCAATTCAGTTTCAGTGATGAATTCTCCTTCACCAACCATGAATGTGGATCGTAGTAAGAACTCTGATACCATTTGACGTAGCGGAAATGTGTGAATCAATAGATTCGATAGGTTGTGTTCAATGGAATACTCAAAATCAATTTGAATTAATAGATTCAATTGATAAATACACAATAACTTGAAAGAAAAAAAAAGAAAGCATAAAACTAAAAAAAGTAATTAAAAGAGAAAAGATAATTGAATTGATTCTTGATTTTTGGATTTGGAGCTCCTTTTATAGATAATTCCATCATAAAATCTTGTAATCCTACTAAAATACTAAACATTAATATTCCTAACTTATTTATAACATAATACTAACTTTCTAATCCTATTAGAACTCAAATTAGAGATTTCTAAGCACTTCTAATTATAGTCTAAATGATAAAAACGAATTTAAAATAATTTAGAAACTAACAAGGAATTGTACTCTTAACAAAACTATGAAATAGAAATCCTACTAGAAGTAGAAATAGAAATCTTACTAGAAATAGAAATAGAAATAGAAATAAAAATAGAAATAGAAATCAAATAGAATTAAAAAACTACTTAGAACTGTAGATGTCCTACATCAATAAATGACAATACAACAGACTTGGTATGAAAACCCCTCATTGTCCTGCACGTATACCAAACAAAAAAAGGAAAATAAGTAAAATAATATCTTACATGCCTTTCCTATGCATCCATTGGTATTTGGCACTTTGGTAGTTTCGGTTTGTCAAATTGGGATTTTTGCCCTCACAAATTGTTCTATATAACTTGGCCATTGTTTAGGAACACATCAAGTTATCACTATATTTGTATCTTCTAGTCAATTCCAGGGAACAAAGTTGTCTTTGATACGTCTCACTTTTGGAATGTTAAGTATTTTGGTTTTCTTAGGTGTGCATCAAAGCATATGCTTGCCCTGCTTGGAAATACCACTAAAGAGACCAACCTATTGTCTTGCCCTCTGTTAACAAAGATTTTCTTTTTGGTGTTTTATGCAATTTTAAGCGGGATTCAACAAGAGGGTTACCATGGGTGGTTACTAGGTTGTAGGCTTGGAAAATTTGTTCTTTTCTTATTTTAACCAAAAAGCAATGGGTTAGGTGGACCTGAATCATCATCATCAGCTATATAAAAGGTAAAAGAGCACCACTTCTTGTAATCTATTCAATTGTTACACCCTCCGTTAAAATATTCACCATATCAGTTGGGAAACAACAAAAAAATAATAACCACCATAAAACCTCATCCCAAAGATTTGAGATTGGTTAAAAGGATTATGTTCCTTCATTCCAATTTGTATAGAGTCAAGTCCTTTGTTATTGAAAGCAAGTTCATATTTACTTCCACTATCTCTGGCCATGTTCTTTTGGGTCTCCTCTCACTATTGGACATTCAACTTGAATATTTCTTCTTATTGGGGTTGTAGTTTGCTTTCTTCAATCATGCCCAAACCATCTTGTCAACTTTCTATTAGTTTATTACCTATTGAAACTATTGCATTTTTTTTTTGAATGCTTTTGTTTTTAATTTTATCTTTCCTTGTCTTTTCAATTAATTTATTAACATAATGCTTCTTGACTGCCTGATATTCTGCTTTGTAAAGCATAGCTAGTCTTACTATCATCTTATAAATTTTTTCTTTTAGTTTGAATCACCATCTTCTTTACTCTTTCCATCCTTATTTTTAATAGATTTGAGATGAGAAAGTATTTGTTTTAGAGTATTTTTAAACCATCAATTTTTACTGGACAAATCTCTTCCTGAGTGTGAATACTAAATTTATACTTAGCGTACTTTTTTTTTTTTTTTGAAAATTAAAAAAAAATGTGTGCGACTCTAGCATCTAAAGTACTTCGACTCCAACATCTTTCTCAACAATTCTAATTTTCTGTTTAGTTTCATTGACTAATACCACATATGTTTTTTATTTATTTATTATCAATAAGGGAAAAAAGATACAAAAAGGGGAAGGTCGCGATGATCCTCCCAGAAAAACAACAATCAACTAAGAAGTTTCAATACTACAAATATTATCCCACCGGAACACAAAGTCCTAAAAAAAACTCCGCTAAACTCTTTAAAGATTTTGCACCAAAAGAATAAGAGCCCAAGAATTGAAATAATCAACTCTTGTGACGATTGTGTCTTTCTTTGAAAAGTTCTTGCATTTCTTTCTAGCCAAATTCCCCAAAAGATAGTAAACGGGGTTAAACTCCAAATCAACTTCTTGGCATGGCGAAAGCTCAACCCCAATTGAAGCTATTCCCCAAGGATGCCTCTAATTGAACCCGAAGCATAACAATCCACCTCGAATAAGGAAAAGAAATGATCCCACACCACCTTTGCTATCTCACAATGAACGAGTAAATGATTAGCGGTTTCCTTGCTAGACAAACACATGTAACACCTGTTCGGGCCACAAAAGCCCCTTCTCCTTATAAGATCTGGCATTTGAATTCTTTCCCAAACTGCCGTCCAAACAAAAAAAGCTGCCTTAGATGGCACCTTTGGGTCCCAAACTGTGACATGAGGGAAAGTTGGATCTCCACTCCTACTTAGATTTTTATAGAAGTCCCTAACCGAAAATAAGCTTTATTATTAGGTGCCCATAATCTCACATCTTCCTCTCGAGCACCTCCTGACACAATCAAGATAACCCATCAACTCAGAAACCTCCGACATCTCCCAATCGTTCAACAACCTCCTTAGACCCAAGTCCAACCCCATAGTCCCACTATCCAATATTCGAAAGCTTGCTACAGGGTGGTTCTTTTTTATTGATAACACATATAACACAAGAAATCTCTCCTTTAAAGGGTTACCTCCACACCAAGTATCCTCCCAAAATCTAACTTGGTTCCCCCTCCCCACCTTAAAAGGGACCCTTTTTTTTTTAATTGAGGTAAGACCTTTTAAAATACCTTTCCATACCCTGCAACCATACGGACTTTTAGCATCACCACTCACCCAACACAAAGGATCCTCCTCAAATTTTGCTGCTATCACCTTCTGCCACAACTCATCCTGTTCCACACCGAATCTCCAAAGCCACTTTCCTAACAATGC